>NC_134805.1:21483662-21488662 GCF_046742065.1 Oratosquilla oratoria
CCCTCCTCTCCTCCCACCTCTTCATCCTCTCCCTCCTCTCCCTTCTCTTCTCCATCTCCTCTCCCTCCTCTCCCTCCTCCTCTCCCTCCTCCTTTCCCTCCTCCTCGCCCTCCTCCTCTCCCTCCTCCTCTCCCTCCTCTCCCTCCTCTTCTTCCTCTCCCTCCTCTCCCTCTTCCTCCTCCTCTTCCTCCTCCTCTTCCTCCTCCTCTCATCCACTGACCCGGAAGCTCGGTTCTGTTCTTTTTTTTCCCGGTCGTTGATGCACGAACACGATATATTTCCTTCGCAGTCGCCAATGACGTCATCCCTGCCTCCTCTCCTCCTCCCTCCTTCCTCACGCCCTCCTCCTCCTCTTTCCTTCCTCACTTCCTCCCTTCCTTCCTCCCTCCCTTCCTCCCTCCCTTCCTCCCTCCCTTCCTCCCTCCCTTCCTCCCTCCCTTCCTCCCTTCCTTCCTCCCTTCCTTCCTCCCTCCCTTCCTTCCTCCCTTCCTTCCTCCCTTCCTTCCTCCCTTCCTTCCTCCCTCCCTCCCTTCCTCCCTCCCTTCCTCCCTTCCTCCCACTCTTCCTCCCTCTCTCCCTCCCTTCCTCTCTTCCTCCCTTCAGCCCTTCCTACCTCACTCCCTCCTCCCTCCTTCCCTCCCTCCCTTCCCTCCCTCCTTCCCTCCCTCCGTTCCCTCCCTCCCTCCCTTCCCTCCCTCCCTTCCCTACCTCCTCTTCCCGTCTCTGACGTCCAGACTGCAGAGTTGTAACTATGTCGTCTATGGGGATGATCCGGATGTCTGCTTGGGAGATTGAAGCGTAACTTCCAGGTCCGAAGGGTCGATGGGGTGGAGGGGTCGGGGGGGAGGAGGAGGAGGAGGAGGACTACTGTTGTGCCCCGTCAAGGTAAACATGTCTTTAGGTGAGGTCGCTGCAGGAATAACCCACTAATCAGTAGAAGAACAAGAATAGTGAAAGGGACGAGAAACTCCACCATTAAACACCAGCAACTACCAAACACAACCACCAAACACCACCAAGCACAACCACCAAAAACAACCACCAAAAACAACCACCACCACAAACACCAAAAACAACCACCAAAAACAACCACCACCACAAACACCACCACCACAAACACCACCACCACAAACACCACCACCAAACACAACCACCAAACACAACAACCAAACACGACGACCACCACCACCAAACATAACCACTACCACCAAACACCACTAATCACCATACACCACTATCAACCACCAACCACGACGACCATCACAATTACAGAATGGTTTAGTGTCTTGGATGAGGGGAGGGGTGGATTTTTCTTTTGTGAGCAGAGTTTCAGGTCCGAATTAATGAAACATTGCATTAAAAGTGAACATAATTAAAGAAAAAAAAGTTTAAGAATAGATTGGTTGACTGTTATTTGGTCGGAAATTACATATGTTCAATAGGATGAGTAGTGAGGTTTGTTCTTTTCATTCTGTTTCATATATGAGGTGTCCAGAAACAGAGGGGCATCCCCGCTACTTTTACGGGTTTCGAGTTTAGCCTCGTTCACACGGGGCAAGTTGAGAGGCAAGTCAAGGGTGCAAGTTACTTGAATTGGAGAGGAATGCGAGAAGATACAAGTTCACACTTGTCTCTGACTTGACCTGTGTGAACATGAACATTCTCGTTTTCCACTCCAGTTCAGGTAACTTGCACATTTGACTTGCCTCTCAACTTGCCCCGTGTAAACGAGGCTTGAAGTAAATATGTCCCTTCCGCTAAGGCAGAAAGGAAGTGTTGCGGTGGGACGCGTAGACTCGAAGTCTGTCCTCGAGGTTTCGTGGCGAGGCGCCATCATGAGATTGATCTTCTACAGGATCGCGTCTATAGTCCTTTCCTCCTGGTCTTTCATGGCGCCTCTCCTCGATGAATCCTCCTGGACCCGTTCCCCTGTCGAGAACCCGAAGTAGAGGAACGTGCCCGCCAGCGGAGAGGTCGATGCCTAGAGGAAACCCCTTGGGAGTTCCTGCAGCCAAACGATGAACCCCAACACTTTCGAGAGGAACCTACCCAGAAGCAACTCTCGTTCCTGCTGTGAACTTGAGGTAAATGAAGTATGAGGTCCTCGTTTCGTTGAGGGTCTTCGCCAACGTCGAATGAAGAAGGGAAGCTCCTTCCAGAAAGGAGACTCAACAATTGCCCCAGAGAGGATTATACTGAATAGAATTGCCCACTACTACCCACAACAAAACCATCTACAGTTTGATCTCGAGGTCTGCTCTTAGCTAAGATCTTCTAGAAGCTTTACTTTTACCAGAGCGCCGTCCACTTCTTTCCTCAGCCAACATGACAAGATCCACAACCCCCCATTCATCACAGATGTGTTCCAATAATGTGTCCATAAACTTGACTCTCTGCCTTCCCCTCGCTCTGGTTCTCTCCATTCCCCATACCAGGTATTCTTTTTCTAGTCCATGCCCTCGCAGTAAATGACCCACGAATACCGAGTGGGCATGGACTGGGAAGATAGCGCCTTCTGGAGAAAGTGGAGGGGACCAGAGTGAGAGGAATGCCAAAACTGTGGCGCCAAACACGATAGATGCCTCGACTGGCGATTACGTCATCGGTCGAAGAGAAGTCAGGTCGGAGCGCTACCTCAGCTCGATGGCGCCCCGAATTCCAAATCGAGACGACAAGTTTATGGACACATTGATGGAAAATATCGGTGATGAATGGAGGGTTGTGGATCTTATCGGGGTGATTGAGGAAAGAATTGGCGTTCCATGATCGCCGACGTCACTTGCCAGGCAGTTCGATAAAGGCAAAGCCCCCAAAAGATCTCTTGGCGCCAGACACAATTAAGGTAACAATTGTAGGTAACTGGTCGAAGAGTTAAATGTGCTTTATTCGCCGCAAAAGCTAATCAGGGCAGCGCGGTAGCCCAGTGGATACCGTGTCGAAGACATGAGCAGGTGGTCGTGAGTTTGATTTCAGGGATCCGTTTCGGGATTCTTGCGATGGCCCCCCGACATCCCCCACCGTCCAGGCGGGGAGGCGACCCAAACATCGGAAGAAAAGACAGCGGCTTCCCGCAATTGACAAGGCGTTCCCTACTAGGGGTTTTCCACTTCCCACTTCGTGAGAGAGGGATGGTGTAGGTACCCCCGAATCCACGCGCGCGGCGCCACCGTCGACCATGTAATGTTTTCATGGCCATATGTGTTGCGGCCCACTAGGTTTTATTTGGTTCAATTTGAATGCTTCCCGCGCTTAGCGCATGCGAAAGATATTCAAATTATCTTGTTGTTTTGCAAGTGTAAGGCTAATTCTTGAAATAGAAAAAAAAATTCAGCGATTTAAACGGAAATTTGGTTGTCAAACTCGGCAACATAGTTTTCCGAGTAAAAATATTAAGGTAAGGAATCTCTAAACATAATTTTAAGTTATATAAACAAGTTTATCAACCTATTTTCTCACGGACATGAGAAGCTTAATATCGTGTATCACATCATAATTGAGCTTAAATCCCCGGAATGTAGCCATATCACCCATAAATCTGATGCGTCCAGTTCGCGTTCGATTTTGTTTACTATTACCATTGACGACCAAAATCACACAATGACGGTTTTTTCTCAAATTCATAATTTATATATAAAAAATATCATATGGTTTCATTATTTGACCTATTTTCTTTAAAATGTGTGATTTTCCATGTAGAATGATCGAAGAGAAGTTTCGTTTTTTATCCTCTACAAAATTATCAACCGGCAACCAACATCATTGTTTGGGTTTCGTCGGTGTTGGTTGCCGGCTGATAATTTTTCAGAGGATAAAAACGTAACTTCTCTTTGATCATTTTACGTGGAAATTATCCATTTTAAAGAAAATAGGTCAAATAATGCAATCATGTGCTATTTTTTATATATTAGTTATGCATTTGAGCAAAAACCGTCATTGTGTGGTTTTGGTCGGCGTCGGTCGACTTCGGTCGGCGTTTAGCGACAGCTTCATGGTTGCCATGAAAAGGCAAATATGGTATGATGGAGATGTCTCACATTGTTTTTGACATGCTCATGTGATTTGTTGATCCATAAAACCCAAGTATTCCGAATTTTAATAAAATTGGACCAGTGGTTTAGAGTTAAGGTGTATTTCTTTACCGAAATCTTTACAAATTACCACCCTTAACTCTAACACTTTGTTATGGTAAAGTCGAGCCAAAAATGCGAGCTAAGAAAATAATTTAAAAAATCGCATCTCCCTTATTTTTCAAGCTATTTCAAAAATTTAAAAAGTATTTTGTTTCTAATAAAGTTGTCTTTCATATACAACAATAATATAAAGGTTAATAATTTTTTTTTAATTTTGTGGGGGTACCTAGATGGTGAGTTTATAAGCTAATTGACACTGTCGGCTAAAATTATTCTCACAGTTGAATCGGACCGTCCGGCGCCAGCCAAAACAGTCTTTAAATGCACCGCATTTGATGCGAAAGGCCACCCAAGGTCACGAGACCAAAACTGTGGCGCCAAACACGATAGATGCCTCGACTGGCGATTACGTCATAAGTCGAAGAGAAGCCAGGTCGGAGCGCTACCTCAGCTCGATGGCGCCCCGAAATCAGAATCGAAACGACGTAAGTCCACGAACTTGAAAGCGTCTTCATCCCAAGAGAAACGAGACGTACATAGACAAAGGCCTTTACTCCACCTTACAAGGGGGGTGGCCAAGCTGTAGCTTAATTCTAGCTCTGACTCCACTATCTTAGAGGACATTACAAAAAAAAAAAAAAAAAAAAAAGGGCCCCTAGTCATCACGTTCCGCCACTATTTTTGTCTCGTTTAACGACAATCTGAGGGCACTGTTACGGTATTCTTGTCCCCCGCCACAGGATGCTATTGATACATGAGGTGGAATCGTAGGGGAGGTAAAGGAGTGACAAAGAGGGTGACAGGAAGGATTGGGAGTAGAAATTAAAATCTATAATCTTCTTTGAATGGAGACCATTCTCCAAACATGAG
>NC_134805.1:21493662-21503662 GCF_046742065.1 Oratosquilla oratoria
CGTGTCTCAACGGGAGTGCGAAACTCTTCGTTTCACGACGGTTTTCTGCGCAGGTTACAGAAGAGAAGTTAGAAGAGAAGAGAAGAAAAATCATGAACGCACGTGCGCGCACACGCACTATATCTTTATCTCTCTCCCTCTCTCACTCTCTCTAGTGACTGGTACTAGAGAGAAATGCACAAGAAATACGAGAGAGCGAAAGGTGGGAAAGGGAGGGGGAGAGGAAACGGAAAGAGAGTGGAAGGAGAGAGGTAGAGAGCAGCGAAAGAATCGAAAGTAATATGAGAGAGAGAGAGAGAGAGAGAGAGAGAGAGAGAGGATGAGGGAGAGCGCGCGTGCGAAAATGAGAGGGAGAGAGGAAACGCGGAAGAGGAAGGTTAAGTCACCGGGTGAGAGCATAAGAGAAGAAAAGAGGAAGAAGAGAGTGAAAGATAAAAAGAGAAGATAAGGGATGGGAAAGGAGAGGAAATCGAACAAGATAAGAGGTGAAATGGAGAGAGAGGAAAATATTAGAGAGAGAGAGAGAGAGAGAGAGAGAGAGAGAGAGAGAGAGAGAGAGAGAGAGAGGATGGACAGAGGAAAAAAATATAATTGGAAGAAACAGAGAGAGGAAAATTGAGAGAGAGGCGGAGAATAATGCAGATAAAACAGGAGAATCTTTCTTAGGGTTTGGGGGGGGGAGGAGATTTGCACCTGGCGTTCTCAAGAACGCAGAGGCGGAGATTTTCAGATTGCCGAAGGGGGGAGGGGGGAGGGGAGGGGAGAGGGGGAGCTCGTTTAGCCCGACATGGGGTCCAGGGCAAAGTGCCACGGCCATTATCCGGAAGGGACCCCCGTGCGAGGCTAATTTGCGTTCAGCCAATCACGTGTATTTTTTTTTCTCTTAAAAAGAGAGAGAGAGAGGGAGAGGGTGGGTAGGGAGTGGGGAGTGGGAGGGTTGAGCAGTGAACCCACAAATTGCAAACCCAAGTGGAGAGGTAGGTGCAAATGATGTCACCCAGACTGTCGATGGTCACGTGATGGTCGTTAGGTGACGACGGACCAAGTGGGCAGGAGGCCGACATTATTGGACACGAGAGGGAAGAAAAATTATGATTATCGTTGTTGTTATTATTACTGGTATTGTCATCATAATAATAATCGTCGTCATTATCGTCATCATAATCGTCATTATCGTCATCATAGTCATCATCGTCGTCGTCATCATCATCGTATGGTATAATATCAATAATTTTTTAAATCTTAATCAATTCGTTTGAAATGAAGGCTTTTATTCATTCATTTATATATATATATATATATATATATAATATATATATACATATATACAAATTAATATCGTAACACATTCGTAAATTTCAACAAGAACCCACTGTGTTGGATAAGAAGAAATGAAATAGATGATATCCATATATTTCGATCACGTACTGTGATCCTCTTCAGTGGAATACGATTCCACTGAAGAGGATCACAGTCCGTGATTAAAATATATGGATATCGTCTATTTCATTTCTTCTTATCCAACATAGTGGGTTCTTGTTGAAATTATATATATATATATATATATATATATATATATATATATATATATACATACATATATACATATACATACATATATGTCGTGACGAAAACAGGCACTTCAGAAGACTTACTAACTCTCAACTTCAGGTAATGACTGTAAATAGGGAATAATGATAATATGCAAGCTATTCATAGGCTGAGCGCGGTATTTAGCCTGTAAATGGGGACGCGTTTATTGAGTGAATTAATTAAGGAGATGACTTAGATGGCCGGCCATTCGTTTGTCGTCGGATTTTTCTTTGCTCTGGTAATTAGCATATCCCTTTTGGCAAAAGTCGTGCAGAATCACGTGGCCGTGACATTGCACGCCACGCGGAGAGAGAATGGTCTCTCTACTTCCTGGTCTTCCCCTCCTCCCCCATCTCTTCATATAATCTTCCTCCTCCTTCTCATCCTTATCCTCCTCCTCCTTCTTTTCCTCCTTCTCCTTCTCCTCCTTCTTTTCCTCCTCCTCCTCCTCCTCCTCCTCCTCCTTCTGCTCTTCATCCTCCTCCTTCTGCTCTTCATCCTCTTCCTGCTCTTCATCGTCCTCCTCCTTCTTCTCCTTCTCCTCCTCCTCCTCCTCCTTCTCCTCCTCCTTCTCCTCCTCCTCCTTCTTCTCCTTCTTCTTCTCCCTCTCGTTCTCCCTCTCCTTCTCCTCCTTCTTCTCCTTCTTCTCTTCCTCTTCCTTCTTCTCCTCCTCCTTCTTCTCCTCCTCCTCCTCCTTCTTCTCCTCCTCCTTCTCTTTCTTATTCCCCTTCTTCTTTTTTTCTTTATCCTTCTTCTTCTTGCTCTCCTTCACCTCCTCATATTCTTCCTCTTCCTCCTCCTCCTCCTCCTTCTTATTCTCTTTCTCCTCCTCTTTCTTGAACCAGTGAGTGACTTGGAGTACAGTCGTCGTCACTTCGGTGTCATTTGCGGTGATTTGTCGCCGGAGAGGGGGTTTGTTTACTCACGAATGGCATCGTCCGAGTCACTTGGTAATGATGGTTGTCTTCATTTAAAACTAAAGTGAGAGTTCGATCAAACGACGCCAAGGCAGGCATCGTCGTATGGAAGTCCTGCTGTCTGTACTTCTCCTTTTTTTTTTTTTTTTTTTTTCATCCATTCCCTAAGGAATGGATGAGGATGACTGTACGTGCATGCGAACGGGTGAAGGGTACGGATGAAAGAACAAATATGGTTGCATGGATGTTTGGGTCAGATCACCGGAAGTGGATGTGGATAAATGGATGTGGATGGATGGATGGATGCTGGTCGAGGCATGCGAACGAAATACTACAGAGACATATACGAGTGTGGGTCTCGCCCAGAAACGGGAAGGAGGGAGGAGAGAGGTGGAAGGGGAGCGGGGAAGGGGGAGGGGAGAGCGGAAGGGGAGGAGGGAAGTGAGAGGGGGAAACTAGGGGGAGGCCGAGAGTGCTTTCTACTGATTAATTGTTGAGAATTTACTATATCTAAACGAGGCAAAGCTTTTCTTCCCTCACTTTTAATTAAGCTTTATATATATATATATATATATATATATATATATATGTGTGTGTGTGTGTGTGTGCATGTATATTCATTTTAAAATTTTATTGGATAATTGGTTTTAGATTTAGGAGACAGGGTTAATGGAAATGGGTTTTTTAACCTTTAGAAGCAATTTCTCTTGGCTGAATAGAATTGCCAAATGAAAGTCGGAATTTTTCTCTCTCCCGCTCTTCCCCCTCCATCTCTCTCTCCCTATCTATCTCTCTCTCTCTCCCGCTATCTCTCTCTCTCTCTCCCCCGTCTCTCCCCCCCCTCTCTCTCTCTCTCTCCCCCGTCTCTCCCCCCCCCTCTCTCTCTCTCTCTCTCTCTCTCTCTCTCTCTCTCTCTCTCTCTCTCTCTCCGTATGTCTCTCCTCTTTCTGTCTGTCTCTCTCTCTCTCCTCTCTTCTCTTTCTTCGTGTATATATATATATATCACATACACAGACCTACTTGTAGGTTTTAAGCTTAATGTTTTTTATGTTGGGAGCAATCCAGCTAATCTTTTATAATTATGTGTATTATATTTTCTGAATGCGAACTGTACGAAATATTTTCTTTCTTGCAGGTGGGTGCGAGGGATGTCGCTCCTGCTCGGGAGTACGTGTGTGCCGCCACGGACCAGTTGGGCGCAAGTGTGGACATTCCAAAAGGCAAAAAGAAATATATTAACGGTGGTATTCTTAAAAAAATTCTTTCCTTATCTAAGTCTTTCCTTCTATAAATTTTATATAAATTCTCGGAAGGGAAATATTTTCTTTTAAGAATACCAACGTGAGAATCTTACGGTGGTATTATTTTTTTTCCTTATCTAAATCTTTCCTTATATAAATCTTATATAAATCCTTGTAAGGGAAGTATTTTTTTAAGAATGCCACCGTAAGTTGTAACTCTATATACAGAACGTGTTGGTGATTTGTACAGCTGAATAAAATCATAAAAAGTAGATACGTAACAAAAAGGTTGAGAAGATCTTGTCATCTTCCGCCAGAATAACGTGTATAAATGTAGGTAACAAAGGAGACGACATGGCGTGGCGAGATGGTATCTGACGGGAATCGAGATTCGGAGGGACCCGAGATCGAGGCTCTCGACGTCCTTGCATAGACATCTCGATAATTGATCGTTTCATTTCAGTTTACTGCGTCCGTTTGCACCGGTGACATTTTCTGTGGTCCTTCATTAGTTGCCTTGTTTGGATGAAATGCTGAGGTTGAATGAGGTCGAATGAGATCGTGCAAAGATCATGAGGGAAGAGCACGGTGGAAGGAGAGATCAACTTTGGATTTTGGACTTTTCATAAAGATCAAGTTCTTTTCAATGAATGTTTTTTTTGTGTAATTAAGTTTTATTTTTATATATATATATATTTATTGGGGGGATGGAGTTTAGATTATACACACACACACACACACACACACACACACACACACACACACACACACACACACACACACACACACACAGACAAACAAACACAGACACAAACACACAGACACACACCCACACCCACAGACAAACACACACATACAAACACACACAGACACAAACACACAGACACACACTCACACACACACACACACACACACACACACACACACACACACACACACACACACACACACACACACACACAGACACAAACACACAGACACACACACACACACACGCACACACACACACACACACACACACACACACACACACACACACACACACACACACACACACACACACACACACACACACACACACACACACACACACACACACAGACAAATAAACACAGACACAAACACACAGACACACACACACACACACACAGACAAACACACACATACAAACACACAGACACAAACACACAGACACACACACACACACACACACACACACACACACACACACACACACACACACACACACACACACAGACACACACACACACACACACACACACACACACACACACACACACACACACACACACACACACACACACACACACACACACAAACACACACACACACAAACACACACAGACACAAACACAGACACAAACACACACACAGACACAAACCCACACACACACAGACACAAACACACACACACAGACACACAGACACACACACAGACACACAGACACACACACACACACAGACACACACACACACACACACACACACAGACACACACACACACACACACACACACACACACACACACACACACACACACACACACACACACACACACACACACACACACAAACAACATATCTGTCAGTACATTGTGACAAGTATGTGGTGAATAAAGGAAGACACTAGTCTTGTTCCGCGTTTATTCCCGACTAGTTTCGTCCTTGTTCGGAACCGGTCCGGAATGAACTCGGGACATGAATAATGGCTTCTCTCTTCATTTGATTTGATCTTTGAATCCCCATGGAAAAAGAGAGAGAGATCTATATATATGGTATATACGTGTATAGACATATAGATAGATTGATTCGTTGATGAAGTCCTAATTTCTTTAATGAAAACAGTAAGAGATGTGAACTTGAGAGAGAGAGAGAGAGAGAGAGAGAAAGAAAGAGGTGTTTGAAGCGCCACAGTGGATTAAAGATGATCACCTCGGGTTTTTTCTCGCAAGGTCCTCCTCTTCCACATCTTCTTCCCCCTCCTCTTCCTCTTTCTCCTCCTCTTCCTCCTCTTTCTCCTCTTCCTCCTCCTCTTCTCCTCTTCCCCTCCTCTTCCCCCTCCTCTTCCCCTCCTCTTCCCCTCCTCTTCCCCTCCTCTTCCCCTCCTCTTCCCCCTCCTCTTCCCCCTCCTCTTCCCCCTCCTCTTCCCCCTCCTCTTCCTCCTCCTCTTCCTCTTCCTTCTCTTCCTCCTCTTCCTCTTCCTCTTCATCCTCCTCTTTCTCCTCCTCTTCCTCCTCCTCTTCCTCCTCCTCTTCCTCCTCCCCTTCCTCCTCCTCTTCCTCCTCCCCTTCCTCCTCCTCTTCCTCCTCCCCTTCCTCCTCCTCTTCCTCCTCCCCTTCCTCCTCTTCCTCCTCTTTCTCCACTTCCTCTTCCTCTATTTCCTCTTCCCCCTTCTCTTCCCCCTCCTCTTCCCCCTTCTCTTCCCCCTTCTCTTCCCCCTTCTCTTCCCCCTCCTCTTCCCCCTCCTCTTCCCCCTCCTCTTCCTTCTCCTACTCCTCCTTCTCTTCCTCCCCTTCTTCCTCCTGCTCTTCCCCCTCCTTTTCCTCGTTTCTCCATACAAGGTGAGAAAGAGGGCTAGTGAGAGGTAGCGACAGATGATGAGATGGTGAGACATCATGAAAGAGATTGTGTCTGCGAAGATAGGAGGTCCCGAACCGCAATCATTTCCACTCATTATTTCTGTACGTGGTAGCCAGTGCCGACGGCCTAAGATGGACCATGAGATTGGTTATTTTGTTGCTTAACGTGGATGTAAGATTTACCTGTTGTCAGGTCGATATAGTCATGAAAAGGTGATGTGGATTAACCGTGCGCGCGCGCGCGCGCGCGTGTGTGTGTGTGTGATTCACCATGGTCTTGAATCACGTGTCGGACTCGTGATCGACAGGTACTACCCTCCCGGGAGAAAGCTCAGAGCTCATATGTGACCAAGCTATGGGTAATTCTGTGACCTTACTCCCCTCCCACGAGAGTTGGAGTAACGACTCTCAGTGCAGCGATAATGAAATTATTGCAGCCCTGGGTGGGATTCGAACTAGGACCGCCGTGGTGGCGGCCGAGAACTCGATCAACTGCGCCATCGAGTCGCGCGCGTGTGTGTGTGTGTGTGTGTGTGTGTGAACGTGTACGTGTCCATGTACATGTACGTACGAATAACATTTGTTTCATTGTAATCAAAACGTAATGTAACCAAGTGAGATTTTCACCCTTGTGTTGATCGTGCTCGGTAGGTATCGAGATCGCCTCGTGACCAGGAACGAGCCCGTGTGTTCGATTCCCAATGGCCACCAGTGACTCCTTAAGCCGCATTAATACTAGGCTAGTTTTGTAGCCGCTAGTTCTAGCGACTTGTATACTAGCCCTATACTTGCCCAGTGTCAACGGAAAGTTAGTCAACTTGCCTACAGTCTATCCTAGTGTGAACACTTACTTGCCTACAGACTATCCTAGTGTGAACACTTACTTGCCTACAGACTATCCTAGTGTGAACACTTACTTGCTTACAGACTATCCTAGTGTGAACACTTATTGGCCTACAGACTATCCTAGTGTGAACACTTACTTGCCTACAGACTATCCTTGTGTGAACACGTACTTGCCAGGTAAGTTAACTTGCAACTAGCACTAGCGGCTACTAGACGAAACCAATGTTAACGAGATTTTAATTTCACGAGTTCGGTGAGTACGGTTTTGACCACAGGCGTCTCGCGGCGTAAACTCGTTATTTTTCGAAAGTCGATGACGTCATACCTTTGACCTTACCTGGGCTAAAGGGGACGGAATTGGGCTAATTTGGCCTAATTGATATTAAGGCGTTTTAACTGAATATCGTTATGACTGATAAAGGCTTCGCCGTAAGCCCAGCCCAGTCCCATGGACGTGCTGAGTTATGTTTCAGTTGGTTAACTTTTTGAAGGAGTTCTAAGCACCATCAATATAATTAAAAAAAGATCCTACAGAGTATGGAAAGGAGAAAGAAAGAAAAAGAAAAATATATATATATATGTGTGTGTGTGTGTTTGTGTGTGTGTGTGTGAGAGAGAGAGAGAGAGAGAGAGAGAGAGAGTGTGTATGCGTGTGTGTTTGTGCGCGCGCGTGTTTGTGTGTGTGTACGTGTGGGTGTGTGTGTGTGTGTGTGTACGTGTGTGTGTGTGTGTGTGTGTACGTGTGTGTGTGTGTGTGTGTGTGTACGTGTGTGTGTACGTGTGTGTGTATGTGTGTGTGTGTACGTGTGTGTGTATGTGTGTGTGTGTGTGTGTGTGCGCGCGTGCGCGCGCGTGTGTGTAAAACAAAAAATCGAGAAAACACAAATGCAGAAGTCAACTTCTGTAGAATATATATTCCACCAATAAAAGAATATTTTGTTGAATATATATTCTGCCGACAGAGACAGACGACACAGGGAACCGAAAGGGGCAATTGACTTAGAGGGAGAGCCCCCATACCACCCGCGGTTACGTAGGAGAGCTCTCACAGACACGAATGAAAGAGCCGGGGGGGGGGCATATGTGTCGAAAGCAAAAATGCCAACAGGTAAGGAACGAGCCCAAGTTCATTGAGAGACCATTTGGCTTTTGGCCTGGCAGAGTGCAAAAATAAGTATTATAGAAATGCTTTTTTTTTATCTATTCTTATTTGTTTATTTATTTATTTATCTATTTTTGCTTATTTATTTATTTTTGCTTATTTATTCATCATTGATAGGGATGACATGTGGTAAGGGACATGGAACTTACTAGTGTAGGCTTTATGGTCTCTTGCAATCTCCTCCTTTCTTATGTTCTTAACTTTGTAGTTTGTATACGCTCTGCGAGGTGGCTAGGTATGAATACCCGAGTCAAAACTTTGAGGTATTTAGGACTTGATCCTTTCTGCCACCACGCGTTGAGCCTTCAGCGGGATGCGAACCACCAATACAGCTTTTCGCTTCCAGACGTGAGCGCCCAAGTCTGTTCGACGGACGGACACCAAAAGCTCACCAAGAATAAAAAATAAAAATAAATAAATAAATAGATAAATAAATAAAGAATAAAATTAAATAAGAAATAATAAAAAAAATCTTCACAAAGAAAGGAGGCAAAACGAAAATAGAACGAAAATAATCAACTCGACCTTGGAGCAACTTCATGAAATGGAAAATTAAAAAAAGAAAAAGAAAATTCTACTTGGGATTTGGGCAGGTCAGGGTTGCTTACTATCCTTTGTATTCTCTCACATCCCCCACCTCTCCCTCCCTCTCCCATCCTCTCCCTCCCTCTCCCCACCTCTCCCTCCCTCTCCCCACCTCTCCCTCCCTCTCCCCACCTCTCCCTCCCTCTCCCCACCTCTCCCCACCTCTCCCTCCCTCTCGCCCTCCCTCTCCCCCCTCCCCCCCTCATCCCCACCTCTCCCTCCCTCATCCCCACCTCTCCCCACCTCTCCCTCCCTCTCCCCACCTCTCCCTCCCTCTCCCCCCTCCCCCCTCCCCACCTCTCCCTCTCTCCCACCTCTCCCTCCTTCATCCCCATCTCTCCCTCCCTCATCCCTACCTCTCCCTCCCTCTCCTTCCCTCTCCTTCCCTCTCCTTCCCTCATCTCCCACCTCTCCCTCCCTCTCCCCCACCTCTCCCTCCCTCTCTCCTACCTCTCCCTCCCTCTCCCTCCCTCTCCTCCACCTCTCCCTCCCTCTCCTCACCTCTCCCTCCCTCTCCTCACCTCTCCCTCCCTCTCCCCACCTCTCCCTCCCTCTCCCCACCTCTCCCTCCCTCTCCTTCCCTCTCCTTCCCTCTCCCCCACCTCTCCCTCCCTCATCCCTACCTCTCCTTCCCTCATCGTATTTCTCGTCCTTTTCCTTCTCCCTGCTTTTCCTTCCCCATTTACCTTTCCCCCCCTCCCCTCATCCCCACCTCTCCCTTCCTTATCCCCCATCTCCCCTCCCTCTCTCCCCTGCCTCTTCTTCATCCTCCTCTCTCTTGTCCTCCCTCACCCCCACTCTTCTTCCCTCCTTCTCCCTCCCTCTCTCTCCCTCTCCCTCCCTTTCTCTCCCTTTCCATCCCTCCCTCTCCCTCCCTCTCCCTCCCATTCCCTCCCTTTCTCTCCCTCTCCCTCCCTTTCCCTCCCTCCTTCCCCCTCTCTCCCTCTCCCTCCCTCTCCTTCCCTTTCCCTCCCTTTCCCTCCCTCTCCTCCCTCTCTCCCCCTCTCCCCCTCTCCCCCTTTCTCCCCTCTCTCTCCCCCTCTCCCTCTCCCCCCTC
>NC_134805.1:21508662-21536162 GCF_046742065.1 Oratosquilla oratoria
GACGGATACAGAGACGGATACAAACACAGAGACAGAGACAGACACAGAGACAGAGACAGAGACAGACACAGACACACACACAGACACACACACAGACACACACACAGACACACACACAGACACACACACAGACACACACACAGACACACACACAGACACACACACACACACACACACACACACACACACACACACACACACACACACACACACACACACAGACGTTCATCTCTCCTCTCCTTGGCCCTTCCCCCGTCCGCCCCGGGGGAACCCCCAGGGAAGTCATGGGTAAGGAGGCCCGAGGGAAATCCACCGGGAATGATCCGGTGAGAGAGGCTGGAGATGGATGACAGTAATACAAGAAGAGTCTGCACTAGAGGGGTCCCGTCACCCCCCCCCACCCCCCACCCCCCACCGACCCAAAGGCCAGGTGGTCTCCATCCACCAGTGTTGGGAATTAAATTAAGATGGTCGGAGGTGAAGTAGGACACAGGGAAACGGGGGCGTAGAGGGAGACGGGGAGAGAGTGGAGAAGGAGGGGGAAGGGGGGGGTGAGAGAGGAGGAAGGGGAGGGGGAGGGGGTGAAGAGGGAGAGCGAGAGAGAGGGAGAAAGAGGAAAGGAACGGGGGAGAGGGAAGGAGGGAGAGAAGAGAGGGGGAGGGAGAGAAGAGAGGGAAGGAGAAGGAGAGGAAAGGGAGGGGAGAGAGGAGAGGGGAAGAGGGAGAGGGGAGGAGGGAGAGGGGAGAAGGGAGAGAGGATAGGAAGAGGGGAAAGGGAGGGAGAGAGAGGGAGAAGGAGAAGAGAGGAAGAGGGGAGGGGAGGGAAGGGAGAGGCGGGGGAGAAGGAGGGGAGAGAGGAGATGGGAGGGAGAGGAAAGTGAGAGGAAAGAGAGAGGGAGAGTGAGGTGAAGGAAAGGGAAAGAAAGGAAAGAAATGAAAGGAGGGAAGGTAGGAGTGAATCAGGAAGTGAGGGAGAAAGAGAGTGAGGAAGAGAAGAAGAGAGTGAGGGAGGGAAGGAAGGTTGGAGGAAGAAAGGAGGTAACTGAGGCTGGAGGGAATGGAGGAAGAGAAGGAAAAAGAAGAGGAAAAGAGAAAAATAGAGTAAAAAGAGACTGAAGAGAGAGGAGAAAAAGAAAAAGAGAAAGAAGAGGAATAAGAAGGGAAAAGGAGAAAAAGAGAAATAAGAAGAGAAAGGAGAGGAATAAGAGGAGAAAGAAGAGGAAGAGAAGAGAAAGAAGAACGACAAAGAGAGGAAGAGGAGCAAGGAAGAGGAGGTAGAGATGAAGGAAGAGATGAAGGAAGAGATGAAGGAAGAGATGAAGGAAGAGATGAAGGAAGAGATGAAGGAAGAGATGAAGGAAGAGATGAAGGAAGAGATGAAGGAAGAGATGAAGGAAGAGGTGGAGGAAGAGGTGGAGGAGGAGGAGGAGGAGGTAGAGGTGGTGATTGTGGTGGTGGAATTATTAGGAGGTATGGGGGAGTGTTGGAGGTATATGTTTAATGAGGCAGAGTCCAGCTCGATCCCCGCTAGCCAACTGGACCAAAGGACACCAGATCTAATTCGGGGCGGATCGTATATCTCACACGCTCTTTGAGTGCTTTGTTCCAGTGCCGTGACGTCATGTCGCCTCACATTTCCTCACGCGCGTCGTTACGTCATGTCGTTTCACATTTCATCTCGCGCATTGTGACGTCACTTCGTCTCATTTCCACACGTCACGTTTCGAATTTCCTCTCGCGCGTTGTGACGTCATGTCATCTCACTTTTCCTCGCGCGTCGTGACGTCATGTCGTGTCGCTTCTCTCCTGCGTCGTGACGTCACGTCTCGCATTTCCTCACGCGCGTCGTGACGTCATGTCTTTTCACATTTCCTCTCGAGCGTCGCGACGTCACATCGTCTCGCTTTTCCTCTCACGTGTCGTGACGTCACGTGGCGTAACGGGCAGGTAGATGACATGGCGTTTCATCTCTTTGGAATGGCTCCGTAAAGTCAGAGGAATTCTTAATGAACTTAGTCCATCTAGTTCGTTCACATTTTGGAATTGGCCACTGATGATGACTGGAAGCCTTTGTCGCCCTTGCAGGCGCTCCAATATCTGATTAGTCTTTGGCGCCGCCGACGAAGGCGAACTGAAGAGCTAAACATTAAACATTTCTCCCTACATTTGCTCATATAGCTTTCATTATTATTATTATTATTGTTATTATTATTATTATTATTAAGGGGGGACGGAGAGGGGGGGTCGCCGATTAAATGAAGCGGCCTTGCTGTGGATGTGCTGTGTCTTGCGACACTGCTTCTGACCCAGGGCGGTGGGCAGGGTGCAGGGATGACCCGTCATCCAGGAGGTGCTCAGATGAGAGGGAGGGTGGGAGGGGTGTGGAGTGTATTTAGGGATGAAATGGGTGGGAGTGTTTTTATGCCTTTCCCTTTTTGGCTACCTCCCTTGGAAGGGGGAAAAAGCCTTGGTATATGTATGTATGTATTATTATTATTATTATTATTATTATTATTATTATTATTATTGCTAATGTTTGTTGTTGTTGTTGTTGTTGTTGCTAATATTATTAATATTATTAATATTATTAATATTATTAATATTAATATTATTAATATTTATTATTAATTATTATTAATTATTATTGCTAATGTTATTATTGTTGTCTTTGATTTGGTAACGATCTGAAATAGGTTTGGTTTTTGTTTGTTGTGGTGAATCTTGTTTTGCTTTTGTAATCTTTGTATGTATAACATAATAAAAATTTTTGCTATAAAAAAATGCCATACTCCTGAATAAAATCGTCTGGCGTTAACCATAATGAAAAAATAGGTGTGTGTGTGTGTGTGTGTGTGTGTGTGTGTGTGTGTGTGTGTGTGTGTGTGTGTGTGTGTGTGTGTGTGTGTGTGTGTGTGTGTGTGTGTGTGTGTGTGTGTGTGTGTGTGTGTGTGTGTGTGTGTGTGTCACAGAAACAGGTTTAACACTTTCCCTGGGAAGGGATCTCTTTATCTCCCACGGACATGGGCTTCCTGGTAGCTTCGGCCGCCCTGGTGGTGGGGGACACATACACGCGCGTGTCTTGGCGCGTTTTCCGTTCCCCCAGTCCCTCCTTCCCTCCTCCCACGGAGGTCACGGCCCGGACCCTCCCTCCAGCAGGGGATAGAGCCCAGATCGACCGACCGACCGACCGACCGACCGATCGACTGTCTGGAGTTTGCTTCCAGAAATCCGATCTAGGGCCTTTTAAGCCCGAAGGAGGAGACGAGGAGGAGGAGAGGGAGAGGAGAAGGAGGAAGAAGAGGAGGAAGAGGGGTGATGGAAGGAGGGGATGAGGGAAATGAAAATGGAAATGGGAGAGATGCGGAGGGAGATGTACAGGAAGATGGAGACGGGGATGGAGGTGGAAATGGAGGTGGTGAAGAAGGAGGTGGAGATGGAGATTAGGATGAGTATGGAGATGAGGATGAATGTTAGGATAGAGAAGATGGGGATAGATATGGAGATGGGGATAGGAATGGAGATGGGGATAGGAATGGAGATGGGGATGGGAATGGAGATGGGGATAGGGATGGAGATGGGGATAGGGATGGAGATGGGGATAGGGATGGAGATGGGGATAGGGATGGAGATGGGGATAGGGATGGAGATGGGGATAGGGATGGAGATGGGGATAGGGATGGAGATGGGGATAGGGATGGAGATGGGATCATGGGGATAGGGATGGAGATGGGATCATGGGGATAGGGATGGAGATGGGGTGTTACCTCCGTCAACTCCGTTACCGCACTAGTTACTACCCGTTTACTATTCCCTTCTATGGTTTTGTATTTCTTCTTCCACTTTCAACTCTCTGTTCATCACTGTCTTGCTTAAGAATGCCCTTTACCATATCTTTCTGCAGGAAGTAAGTAATGTTTCTTTATGGGTTGAATTAACGGAGGTAAACATTTTTCTTTTCTTCTTCCCGAATAATATTACGCTTGGCTTGTCAATTTACACCAAGGGACTCCCCACTGGGATCTTCAGTTTACTTCCTAAGCCACTTCGCACCGACGTCACGACTTCCCCAGTCCAATGATCTTTACTCTTACATCTAAGTGCCTCCCCTAAGGGCGTGACTTTACTCCCATGAACCAATAAACTTTTCTCCAATCAGAAAGACTGTCACAAACGTCTTGAGCAATACTGCTTACTCAAGCAATCACGATATCGATGCATGAATGGCTTAGTTTACATATTGTTACATCAGAATTATAGAGCAATAAAATCTGGTCCCTAGCGGTTGTTTATAAACTTTAGACGAGGAGCAAGATTATGCAACTCCTTCCCGGCTATTGTTTACTAAACATCCAACTCATAAAAATGAAATTCTCGCCACCTACCTCTCTATCTACCTTACTTGTCTACATTTATCTACCAGCTTCTTACATGGGGATAGGTATTGGAGATAGGGATGGAAATGGGATCATGGGGATTGGGATGACGATGGGGATAGAGATTAGGATAGAGAAGATGAGGATGGAGATTGGGATAGAGATGGGGATGGAGATTGGGATAGAGAAGATGGGGATGGAGATTGGGATAGAGAAGATGGGCATGGAGATTGGGATAGAGATGGGCATGGAGATTGGGATAGAGAAGATGGGGATGGAGATTGGGATAGAGAAGATGGGGATGGGATGGAGATGAAAGGAGGAGGAGGTGATAAGGAGGAACGGGACAAGGAGCTGGCTTAGAAGTAGGAGTAGACGAAAGTGTAGAAAGAGGAGGAAGAGGAGGGAGAGAAAGAGGAGGAAGAGGAGGGAGAGAAAGAGGAGGAAGAGGAGGGAGAGAGAGAGGAGGAAGAGGAGGAAAATGAGAGATAGGAAGAAGAGGAGGACGAGGAGGAAGAGGAAGAGGAGGAAAGGAGGAGGAGGACTAGGAGGAAGAGGAGGAAGAGGAAGAGAAGGACGAGGAGGAGGAGAAAGGAGGAAGAGCACAAGGAAGAGGAGGTGGAGGAGGAGGCCGTTGGGGCTGCGGCGGCGGCGGGTTGGCGCCCGAAGAAGGAGCAAGCGTCAGAGACCACTCCCGAAGTAACTCGAGTCATCTGCTTCGGTTCCCAGGTCGCGACCTGGAGTGAAAATACTTTTTTTTTTTTTTTTTTTTTTTTTTTTTTTTTCTTTCCAAAACGAGTTGAGCTGTTTTTGAGAAGCTCCTGTTGCTTCTAGGGCGAAAGGAGGCAGTAGTCTGGAACCTTGTATACGCCTCCGTGGTCCTTTCTCCATCTTTGTACTCCATCTCTCTTTAAAACACACACACACACACACACACACACACACACACACACACACACACACACACACACACACACACACACACACACGCGCGCGCGCGTGCGTGCAGACACACTCGTCCCCCTTGTCCTCCTTGTGCTAGTCTTTCTTGTCCTCCATGTCCAATTCTTCCTTGACCTCCTCGTCGTCCTCGTCCTCTTCGTCGTCCTCCTCTTCGTCCTCTTCGTCTTTCTCTTCCTCGTCTTTATCTTCCTCGTCTTTATCTTCCTCTTCGTCCCTCTCATCGTCGTCGTCCTCGTCCTCGTCCTCCTCTTCGCCCTCCTCTTCGTCCTCTTCGTCCTCCTCTTCGTCCTCCTCTTCGTGCTCCTCTTCGTCTTCTTCTTTTTTCTCCTCTTATTTATCTTCCTCTTCGTCCTTCTCATCGTCCTCGTCCTCTTCGTCGTCCTCCTCTTCGTCCTCCTCTTCGTCCTCCTCTTCGTCTTTTTCTTTCTCTTTTTTATCTTCCTCTTCGTCCTCATCGGGCCGGAGAGTGAGAGAGAGAGAGAGAGAGAGAGAGAGAGAGAGAGAGAGAGAGAGAGAGAGAAGGGTCAAGTGTCGCGCGACACTTGATCCGATCACGTGACTCGGTAAGAAGTGAAGCAAAAAAAAAAAAAGAATAAATAAAATAAAATAAAATAAAATAAAATAAAAAAGGACTTTGGCTCGCAATGAGGTGTAACGATAAAGCATCACAGCTAGAGGAAACCTCTTCTTCATCCTCCCTCCCCCCCCAAAAAAAAAAAGAGGGGAAAATGTTTGTGCGTGGATTTTGTAAGTGGATTTCAAAAGTTGGAACTGCATTACGATATGATCCCATGTTTCCCGCGACCATTCCTGTTCTTCGTCTGCCTGTAGTTTTGTCATACAAAATATGTATATACATTATATATATATATATATATATATATATATATATATATTACGTCATAAAAATATGGATATACATTTTGTATATATATATATATATATATATATATATATATAATTATATTTTATGTTTTAGCTTATGTCTTCACATACATTTTTTATTATCATTATAATTATTATTATTATTATTATTATTATTTTACTTAGAAAATAATTGGGCATTCTAATCAACGCCTTGCCTATCTTCTTCATATCGTGTGGCAGTTACACACCGTGATTGGACAAGTAATTCACCGTTTAATAAACGGTAAGGAAAAATTATTTATCTTTAACAGGATTCAGTCACGTCACGGTGTCACGCTGGCAGGTCACGGGTCAATGGCCTTAGCTCTACCTCCCCCTCCCCTCCCCTCCTCTCCCACAACTCTCCTTCTCCCCACAACTCCCCGCTCCCTCTACAACTCCCCTCCCCCTACAACTCCCCTCCCCCTACAACTCCCCTCCCCCTGCACAACTCCCGTCCCCCTGCACAACTCCCGTCCCCCTGCACAACTCCCGTCCCCCTGCACAACTCCCGTCCCCCTACACAACTCCCGTCCCTCTGCACAACTCCCGTCCCTCTGCACAACTCCCGTCCCCCTGCACAACTCCCGTCCCCCTGCACAACTCCCGTCCCCCTGCACAACTCCCGTCCCCCTGCACAACTCCCGTCCCCCTGCACAACTCCCGTCCCCCTGCACAACTCCCCTCCCCCTGCACAACTCCCCTCTCCTTCTACAACTCCCCTCTCCTTCTACAACTCCCCTCTCCCTCTACAACTCCGCTCCCTCCCCACAATTCCCCTCCCCTCCCCACAACTCCCTTCCCTTCCCCACAACTTTCCTCCCATCCCCACAACTCCCCTCCCCCTCTACAACTCCCCTCCCCCTGCACAACTCCCCTCCCCCTGCACAACTCCCTTCTCCCTCCACAACTCCCCTCTCCATCCACAACTCCCCTCTCCCTCCACAACTCCCCTCTCCCTCCACAACTCCCCTCTCCCTCCACAACTCCCCTCTCCCTCCACAACTCCCCTCTCCCTCCACAACTCCCCTCCCCCTTCACAACTCCCCTCCCCCTGCACAACTCCCCTCCCCTTGCACAACTCCCTTCCCCTGCACAACTCTTCTCCCCCCCCACAATTCCACTTCCCCTCCCCCTGCACAACTCCCCTCCCCCTGCACAACTCCCCTCCCCCTGCACAACTCCCCTCCCCCTGCACAACTCCCCTCCCCCTGCACAACTCCCCTCCCCCTGCACAACTCCCCTCTCCCTCCACAACTCCCCTCCCCTTGAAAAACTCCCCTCTCCCTCCCCACAATTCCCCTCCCCTCCCCACAATTCCCCTCCCCTCCCCACAATTCCCCTCCCCTCCCCACAACTCCCCTCCCCTCCCCACAACTCCCCTCCCCTCCCCACAATTCCCCTCCCTCCCCACAATTCCCCTCCCTCCCCATAACTCCCCTCCCCTCCCCTCCCCTCCCCTCCCCTCCCCTCTCTTGCCCCAGCTACCCTCCCTCCCACTCCCTGATGACCTTTGGGGCTACAGTATATTACATCATGTTCTCCCAGAGTCGAATGTAATGTTTCGTATTTTCCGCGTTTCGGCCTTTCTCTGCAACCGTGTCGACATTCCTTCCCGCTTTTGGCTAATACAGACGGAAGCCTCAATGTCCAAGCCTCTTGCCACGATACAAGCCCCAGTGACTATCCCTTGAATTACTCATTGGCAATAGCCTCCTTTTTATACACAATTATCTTTTCATTTTCGTACAGACTTCGCCTTTCCCCTCGGGTGGTCTGTCCTAGGCAGTCCATAGCTTTGCATTTAATGGGCAGACCTTATCTCTTTGAGGTATTGTTCGTTCAGTTCTGAGCGAAAATTTATGCAGTCGAAGAGATGAACACTTTCGTTTCGCTATTAAATGGGTCTCATGCATGTCATTGTTAATTAATTTTTGTATAATCGCAAAGTATTCCGTTCGTTTTTGGAAAAAAAACATTGACGTTTTTATTTATTTATTTATTTTTATTTATATTATATATATATATGTGTATATATATATATATATATATTTTTTTTTTTTTTTTTTTACTTTTTTTAGGTCCATGTTACGGAGGTGAACAGGTACAACGCAATAAATTGAAAAACCGACCGAAAAGTATCGGAAAACTTGGACTGCATTCCTGCTGATAAATTTACGAGAAATCTTCGGGGAAGACCTAAACTTTCGCGGCGGCGGCGCCGTCGAAGCCGCCGACGGGCGAGATGACGTCATGGCGCCCGGAGGCGAGAGGGGAATCCCTGCCCCGGGGGGGCGGCGGCTCTCCCGTCCACCTGAGCGTGGTTCCCCAGCTTCCCTCGCCATAAACGCTGTTGAGACGTGAAACGAGTATAACGAAAATCATATTCACTGGGAATCCTCAACCCTCAGCAGGCCCCCTTAACCCCCAGCATCCCCCCTCAACCCCCAGCAGCCCCCCTCAACCCCCAGCAGCCCCCGCAACCCTGGCAGCCCCCTCAACCCCCAGCAGCCCCCTTCAACCCCCAGCAGCCCCCTTCAACCCCCAGCAGCCCCCTTCAACCCCCAGCAGGCCCCCTCAGCCCCCAGCAGGCCCCCTCAACCCCCAACAGGCCCCCTCAACCCCAACAGGCCCCCTCAACCCCCAGCAGGCCCCCTCAACCCCCAGCAGGCCCCCTCAACCCCCAGCAGCCCCCCTCAACCCCCAGCAGCCCCCCTCAACCCCAGCAGCCCCCTCAACCCCCAGCAGTCCCCTCAACCCCCAGCAGCCCCCTTAACTCCCTGCAGCCCCCTCAACCCCCACCTGCCCCCTCAACCCCCAGCAGCCCCCTCAACTCCCAGCAGCCCCCTCAACCCCCAGCAGCCCCCTCAACCCCCAGCAGCCCCTTTCAACCCCCACTAGCCCCCCTCAACCCCCAGCAGCCCCTTTCAACCCCCAGCAGCCCCCTCAGCCTCCAGCAGCCCCCTCAACCCCCAGCATCCCCCCTCAACCCCCATCATTCCCCCTCAACGCCCAGCTGCCCCCTCAACACCCAGCAGCCCCCTCAACCCCCAGCAGCCCCCTCAACCCCCAGCAGCCCCCCTCAACCCCCAACAGCCCCTCTTAACCCCCAGCAGCCCCTCTTAACCCCCAGCAGCCCCTCTCAACCCCGAGAAGCTCCCGCAACCCAGAACAGCCCCCTCAACCCCCAGCAGCCCCTCTTATCCCCCAGCAGGCCCTCTCAACCCCCACTAGCCTACCTGAACCCCCAGCAGCCCCCCTCAGCCTCCAGCAGCCCCCTCAACCCCTAGCAACTCCCCTCAAGCCCCAGTAACCTCCCCTAACCCCCAGTAGCTCCCCTCAACCCCCAGTAGCTCCCCTCAACCCCCATCAGCCGCCTCAACCCGTCCCCGCCTCAACCCGTCCCCGCCTCAACCCGTCCCCGCCTCAACCCGTCCCCGCCTCAACCCGTCCCCCGCTTCAACATTTCCCTCGCCTCAACCCCCCTGCGTCAACCCTTTCTCCACCTTAACCCACCCGCGTCAACCCTTCCTCCACCTTAACCCCCCCCGCGTCAAACCCTCCACCGCCTCAACCCCTCCCCATCCTCAATCCCTCCCCAGCTTCAACACATTCCCCGTCTCAACCCTCCCTCCACCTCAACCCCTCTTCTGCCTCAACACCTATTCAACCTCCCCCTCCACCCACCTCAACCCCTCCTCCGCCTCAACCCCTCCCCAAACCCAACCCTTTCCCCCGCCTCAACTCCTCTCCAAACCCAACCCTTTCCCCCGCCTCAACCCCTCTCCAAATCCAACCTTTTCCCCCGCCTCAACCCCTCCCCCGCCTCAACCCCTCCCCCGCCTCAAACTCTCCCCTCCTCAAACTCTCCCCCGTCTCAATACTCCCTTGCCTCAACCCTCCCTCCGTCTCAACCCTTCCCTCGCCTCAACCTTCCCCCGCCTCAACCCTTCCTCCACCTCAACCCTTCCTCCACCTCAATCCCCCCCCCCGCGTCAACCCTTCTCCCACCCCCTCAGACCCTTCGTCGGGGGCTGTGGAGGACGAGGGCCGCGCGGTCTCTGTCCTGCCTGTTGATTCCCGATAGGAAACGGCTGGCTTGGCGGCGTGAACGGGCCAAGGATTCATCTCCCGATTTCACATTCATTGGAGCTCATTTGAGCGTTTTTAACGAACTCCCAGGGCTGCCCAGCGACGACCTTTTGCACGCCGCCAGTGGTACCAACCTTTCCTGACCTTGTTTCTTTCCTGGCACCGTACTCGGTACAGCGCTCTCAAGCTGAGGCTAAAGCGGGTCATGAACGATCAATAATATTGCGCAATATTTCTTGTTGCACAATATTATTGATCACTTTGCCGACACCGTCTGTCGTTTGGGTTCTGATTGAGTGGTTCCAGATATCATTGTCTCCTGTCTGAACAGTCACGAACCATCCCTACACAGTCAATAATATTGTGCAATACACAATATTGCGCAATAATGTTGATTGTGTAAGAGGATTTTATTAGGCTGAGAAGTGAACATTGGAGTGAAGAAAGGTTTTGCTCCGTAAAGTTGCGGATAGTTTGCTCTGTTGGGAATTTCTGAAACTTAGAAGTTTCCTACACAAGGAGCGTAAAGTTCCGAAATTTTGAAAACTTCAGATACCTGAAGGACTTTCTAATAATTCAGTTTATTTTTGGTAAGATGTTTTCGTTCCGAATAAAGATTTCGGTGACTGGATTTTTTCGGGGATTCTCAATACAGAGAACTATCTGCAAAAAAAAAAAAAAAAAAAAAAAAAAAAAAAAAAAAAAAAAAAAAAAGATATATATATATATATATATATATATATATATATATATATATATATACTGTCAATTGATGTGTGACTGTTTCTATGTCAAAGGGTTGTGTTGGTAGTAGAGGGGAGGATGGGATCAGTCGCCGGTTTTAAGCACACCTTGCATGAAAAGAAGGAAGGAATATATTCGAGGTTGATAAAAGAAGATATCAGGCCTGGCACGGGGATCGAGTGTCATCCACTCATGGTTGCATCTCTAGGTGTTAATAGGTTCTCAAGATGGGCAACTGGGAGGTGATTCTATCTGACACCCTTGCTACAGACTACGAGTCGAGCGTTTAGCGATAAAGGGTCTCTCTTAAGATGAATGAAATATGGTGGTATTAGAATGGCATGCTTTGATTGTAAGAAGTCTGACTAAGAAGACTCGGGCCTTTGAGATTACTTCGTGACAAAAACACAGCCGCGATTATTGCGTCGACGAGCGAATTCCACAAAGTCTTAACGACATAATATATCCTGTCTAATGTGTCATAAAGAGACGAAGTCTTTTTCGTTGATATTTTCAACATCCTCTTAAAGACGGACGACCCAGATCGTCGTCGTCTCGGGGTTCGTGGGATTCTGGCAATGCGTGCAATTAAAGTTGGCACCCCGGCGGCCTCTGAACCCCACATAACGTCACGGAACCCCACGTGACGTCACGGAACCCCACGTGACGTCACGGAACCCCACGTGACGTCACGGAACCCCACGTGACGTCACGGAACCCCACGTGATGTCACGGAACCCCACGTGACGTCACGGAACCCCACGTGACGTCACGGAACCCCACGTGACGTCACGGAACCTACATACGGGTAGCGGCTCTCGTGTGGCAATGGATTTGTCTTTGGTTGTTCACTGTGTTGATGAAAACACAAACCACGCTTCCCCCACCTCCCTCCCCCCCACCTCCCTCCCCCCCACCTCCCTCCCCCCACCTCCCTCCCCCCACCTCCCTCTCTCTACTCTTCTCGATAGGATGGAGGGATTTACTTAGGTGGTTGTTTTCCACGCTTGGTTATAAAGTATACATACTCTCTATTCTCTCCTTGTGTACATAACTCTTTACTCTCTCTCCCTACGTACATGAGTCTTTAATCTGTTCTCTCCTTGTGTACATAACCTTTTATTCTCTTCTTGTGTACGTAATTCTCTATTCTCTCTTTGTGTACATGACTCTTTACTCTCTTCCACACTGGTCTCACTGTGTCATTTTTCCATTAACTTCAGCAAACCACAGGCAGAATGTCTGAATCGAGGCAAAAAAAAAAAAAAAAGAAAAAAAAAAGGGTCACAGTAAAGGAAAAACTTTACTGTGACCCTTTTTTTTTTTTTTTAATCCCGGTCGTTTATTTTCTAGTGATATCAATTATTTGTCGTATCCTTACTTTTTATTCTTTATTATTTTTACAGTTCTTTTAAACACATTTTTCCTCTGTATTCATTGTAAGATATTCTTTCTTTTAGTCTTTTATATCATATTTACCACTTCTCTTTCTTCCACTTGATTCCCTCCCTCTCTCACTTCCTTACTTGTTCCTTTCCTTTTTCCTTCCTTCCTTTTCCCTTTATTCTCTTCCTTCCTACCTCCTTTCCTTCTTCCTTTCCTCCTTCCTTTCCTCCTTCCCTCTCCCTTCCTCCCTCCCCCCCTTCCCTCCCTTCCTCCCTCCCTCCCTCCCTCCCCTACTCCTCCCTCACTTCCCCTTTCCTCCCTCCCTCGCTCCCTCCCTCCGTCCTTCCCTCCCTTCTTCCCCTCCCTCCCTCCCTCCCTCCCTCCCTCCCTCTCCTCCCTCCTCCCTCTCTCCCTCCCTCCCTCTCTTCTTCCTTTTGATCTCCCTCCCTCCCTCTCTTCTTTTTTCCTTCTCTCCCTCCCTCCCTCCCTCCCTCCCTCTCTTCTTCCTTTACTCCCTCCCTCCCTCCCTCCCTCCCTCCCTCCCTCCCTCCCTCTCTTCTTCCTTTCCTCCCTCCCTCCCTCCCTCCCTCCCTCCCTCCCTCCCTCCCTCTCTTCTTCCTTTCCTCCCTCCCTCTCTTCTTCCTTTCCTCCCTCCCTCTCTTCTTCCTTTCCTCCCTCCCTTCCTCCCTCCCTCTCTTCTTCCTTTCCTCCCTCCCTTCCTCCCTCCCTCTCTTCTTCCTTTCCCCTCCCTCCCTCCCTCCCTCCCTCCCTCCCTCCCTCCCTCCCTCCCTACCACTCTTCTTCCTTCCCTCCCTACCACTCTTCTTCCTTCCCTCCCTCCCTCCCTCCCTCCCTCCCTCCCTCCCTCTCTTCTTCCTTTCATCTCTCCCTTCTTTCCTTTCCTCCTTTCCTTCGTACCTCATTTCCTTATTCCTTTTCTCCCTCCTAATCGGTTATCTCTTCTCCCCTCCACGCTTATTTTTCACTCTGTCCTTTTTCCTCTCCTCCTCCTTTTTCTCCTCCTCCTCCCCCTCCTCCTCCTTTTTCTCCTCCTCCTCCTTTCCTCCTTCTTTTCCTCCTTCTCCTTCTCCTTCTCCTTCTCTCTTCCTTCTCCTCCTCCTCCTCCTTCTCCTCCTCCTCCTCCTCCTGCTCCTCCTCCACGGCGTCTGGTCCCTACCCCCGCAGCTCTCAGCACATCCTCATATCCTGTTTATCACTTTTCTGCAACTCCTCTGTGGAATGTGTTTCTTTTTCATTCAAGTGAAATAGAGAGACAGTGACAACCAGAACCTGGGGCAGAGGTAGAGGAAGAGGCAGAGGGAGAGGAAGAGAAAGAAGAGGCAGAGGATGAGACAGAGACACGTACGGACGGATACTCATGGACGCCTACAGACGCACTCACAGACAGTCACTAACAGACCCACACTCGCGCACTCACAGACACTCGCAGACATTCACAGATATTCAGACATTCACAGACACTCACAGATATTCAGACATTCACAGACACTCACAGATATTCAGACATTCACAGACACTCACAAATGCTCTCAGGCACACAAAGACATTCACAGACATTCGTAGGCACTCACGCTCTCAGGCACATGCACAGAAAGTTGCACACACAGAAACATGCAAACAGAAAAATCCGCATACACAGAAACACACGTACACACAAACGCATAAACACAGAAACACACACAACAGCAAGAACAGCAACACTCACTCCCTCGATTCTTCCCTCGATCCTTCTCTCATTCCTTCCCTCGCTCCTTCCCCCGCTCTTTTTTTCCCTCGCTCCTTCCCTCCCTCGCTCCTTCCCTCCCTCGCTCCTTCCCTCCCTCGCTCCTTCCCTCCCTCGCTCCTTCCCTCCCTCGTTCCCTCCCTCCCTCGATCCCTCCCTCCCTCGATCCCTCCCTCCCTCGATCCTTCCCTCCCTCGATCCTTCCCTCCCTCGATCCTTCCCTCCCTCGATCCTTCCCTCCCTCGATCCTTCCCTCCCTCGATCCTTCCCTCCCTCGATCCTTCCCTCCCTCGATCCTTACCTCCCTCGATCCTTACCTCCCTCGATCCTTACCTCCCTCGATCCTTCCCTCGATCCTTCCCTCCCTCGCTCCTTCCCTCCCTCGATCCTTCCCTCCCTCGATCCTTACCTCCCTCGATCCTTACCTCCCTCGATCCTTACCTCCCTCGATCCTTCCCTCGATCCTTCCCTCCCTTGATCCTTACCTTTCTCGATCCTTCTCTCGTTTCTTCCCTCGCTCCTTCCCCCGCTCTTTTTCTCCCTCGCTCCTTCCCTCGATCCTTCTCTTGCTCTTTCCCTCACCCCTTTTCTCCCTCGCTCCTTCCCTCCTTTCCTCCCCCTCCTCCTCCTCCCTCTTTCGCTCCTTCACTCTCTCCTTGATCCTTTCCTCCCTCGCTCCTTCGCTCCAATTCGGGGTCCAACGCTCACCACCACCACCACCACAACCACCACCACAATCACCACCAGCACCACCACCATCACCACCACCACCACCTCCACCACCTCCACTACCACCACCACCATCACCACCACCACCACCACCACCACCACCACCACCACCACCTCCACTACCACCACCACCACCACCACCACCACCACCTCCTCTTCCTCCTCCTCCTCCTCCTCCTCCTCCTCCTCCTCCTCCTTCGGGGACGACTTTCAAGAACCCGAAGCCGCATGTTTCACCTCCGAGGCGTCGTAGGTGGGATCGTAGTCGTCGTCATCGTCGTCTTGGACAATCAGATTACCTGGAGAGCGCCCTCGAGCTTTTAACGGTAATGACAATTCGTTACGTTAAAAAAAATGACGTCAGAAGGCTCTCGAAAGACCTCGAGAGGCACCGGCGAAGAGCCATTAATCCTCTTGAAGAGGGTGAAAGACGCCGCTTCTAAATAGCTTCCCTCAGGAGAACCGCCGTTTACAGAGAGCTCCTCTTGTCCGTGGCGGCTTCCTCAAGACCCTCCATCCACCCCGTAACACCCTTCCCTCCACCGCCACTTGGCTGCGGAGGGAAAAGTGGAGGTAATGTGGAGTGGGGAGGGAGTACTCCACGGTCACCCTTTCTATGGGGCGGAGGGTTCCCCTACAGCTGATTAGAATCGTCTGGCGACATCTAGATTCACATATTAGAATATTGAGGAACTCGCGAAAGGGTTATCGCCTACCATTTCGTGGAATGTCGTATAGACTTCTTTCTAGCGAGCGAGAAAGTAGTCTATTCAGTTGAGGGGTATATCACCCTTTCCCCCCTCCCCTTCCCCTTCCCCCCTCCCCCTCCCCCCTCCCCCTCCCCGACGGAGCGTGATTAAAGCCAGCGCATGCTCTGTTTCGCTTCTACGCTCAGGTGGAACTTGGCCCAATATGTTTGACTTGCAGCTATTGAATACGAACTGTAGGGGCTCCTGTAATTTCACCTCGCTCCTTCTCTCAGTCCTTCTCTCGCTCCTTCTCTCGCCTCGCTCCCTCCCTCTCTCCTTCTCTCGCTCCTTATCACGCTCCTTTCCACGCTCCCTCCCTCGCTCCCTCCCTCGCTCCCTCCCTCGCTCTTTCTCTCGTTCCTTCTCTCGTTCCTTCTCTCGCTCCCTCCATCGTTCATTCTCTCGCTCTCTCGTTCGCTCCTTATCACGCTCCTTTCCACGCTCCCTCCCTCGCTCCTTCCATCTCTCCTTCCATCGCTCCTTCCGTCGTTCCTTATCTCACTCCTTCCCTCGCTCCTTCTTGCGCTTTCTTCCTCCCTCACTCGCTCCTTCTCTCCTCCGCTTCTTCCCTCCTTCGATCCTTCCCTCCTTCGATCCTTCCCTCCCTCGATCCCTCTCTCGCTCCCTCACTCCTCCCTTGCTCCTTTCCTCCCTCGCTCCCTCACTCCTTTCCTCCCTCGCTCCTTCTCCGATCCTTCGCCCCACGTGTGACCCATTGGGGGGTCTTTCGCGGCAAGTATGTTCGTCTGCGTAACAATTTATGTCCAGTTTGGCAAAGTTTGCGAGCCAAGCATGCCCATACGGCCGACGTATTGACACAACTGCAAGGAATTACGGAGGGGAGCCGACCAACATACCTCCTAGGTGGGGGGTGGGGGGGTTAGTGGGTCATGGTCCCAACGACCCTCCCCTTAAATCCCCACCCCCCACCGTTCACCCTCATCCTACGCCCTCTACCATCCTACTGTCACTACCATCCTACTGTCACTGCTATCCTACTGTCACTACTATCCTACTGTCACTACCATCCTACTGCCACCACCATCCTACTGCCACTACCATCCTTCTGCGACCACCATCCCATGCCACCACCATCCTACTGCCACTACCATCCTACTGCCACCACCATCCTACTGCCACTACCGCACTACTGCGACCACCATCCTGCTGCCACCACCGCCCTACTGCCACTACCATCCTACTACCACTACCATCCTACTACCACTATCGCACTACTGCCACTACCATCCTACTGCCACCACCATCCTACTGCCACTATTGTACTACTGCGACCACCATCCGACTACGACCACCATCCTACTGCCACCACCATCCTACTGCCACTGCCATCCTACTGCCACTACCATCCTACTGCCACTACCGCACTAGTGCAACCACCATCCTACTGCCACCACTAACCTACTGCCACTACCGCACTACTGCCACCACCATCCTACTGCCACCACCATCCTACTGCCACCACCATCCTACTGCCACCACCCTCCTATTGCCACCACCATCCTACTGCCACTATTGCACTACTGCGACCACCATCCTACTGCCACTACCATCCTACTGCCACTATCGCACTAGTGCAACCACCATCCTACTGCCACCACTAACCTACTGCCACTAGCGCACTACTGCCACCACCATCCTACTGCCACCACCATCCTACTGCCACCACCATCCTACTGTTACCACCATCCTACTGTTCCCACCATCCCACTGTTACCACCATCCTACTGTTACCACCATCCTACTGTTACCACCATCCTACTGCCGCCACCATCCTACTTCCACCGCCAATCCACTGCCACCACTCTCCCACTCTTCATTAATATGTGAGAGTTCGTCAGGTCCGCGTCTGCCAATCTGTGTACATTGGAACCGAGGAGGAGGTGGAAGAGGAGGAGGAGGAGCAGGAGGACGAGGAGGAGGAGGATGTGGAAGAGAAGGATGATGATGATGAGGAGGAGGAAAGAGGAGGAGGAAGATGCGGAAGAGAAGGAGGAGGAAAGAGAGGAAGATGAGGTGGAACAGGAGGGACTGGGGAAAAGGAAGTGAGGGGATGGGAAAAGAGGTGAAGGAGGAAGAGGAGAAGGAGGGGGAGGAGAAGGAAAAGGAGGAAAAATAAGAGGGGACAGAATGAGGGAAATAAAATGAAAGTAAGAAGAGGAGTAGGAATGGAAGTGGGGAGGGGAAGCGGGTGGAAGGGGGAAGGGAGGGAGAGGGGGAGGTAGGAGGAGGAAGAGGAGGAGGAGGAGGAGGAGGAGGAGGAGGAGGAGGAGGTGGAGGAGGAGAAGGAGGAGGAGGAGACGAAGGAGGAGGAGGAAGAGGAGGATCGAGTGTGCTGAGCATCGGAGTGAGGTCTTTACTGATTAGTTAACGGAGAGTCTGAACCCTGACCTTTCGTCACTCGACCAGACCAGACCAGACCAGACCAGACCCTCCTGAGCCAGGAGCCATCGGGGAGTTTCGATCCCCGCGTTGCGACGCTTGAGAATCATGTCACCTGCACGTGCTTCCACTTATGAGTACCACAGCGGGGACGCGTGTCTGTGGTGTCTGAGATTCGGGGAAGTTCCTCGTGATGGATTTGTTCAAAGAGGACATTGCGCCATTTTGTGGATTTGGAGAAGGCGACTGATAGTGTCCAGTAGTGATGACAAGTAAAGTCAGCATTGGTGGTTGTGAAGAACTATGTACATTCGATTTTGTATGCATGTACGTAGTGTATGTATATAGTGTGTGCGTGTTTTATGAATATATTGTGTGTACTGTATGTGCATTGTTTATGTGCTGCATATATATTGTGTATGCAGTGTGTGTGTGTATATGTGCGCGCGTGTTTATGTATGTATATATAATGTGTGTTTGTGTGTGTGTTTATGTAGTGTATGCACGGGCACACGCACACACACACACACACACACACACACACACACACACACACACACACACACACACACGCGCGCGCGCGCGCGCGTATGTATGTAAAAATAAACAAGCTCAGGACACTCCAGCTTTATGTCAAATCTTCTGGATTTGTTTCCGATCCAATTCTCTCTTGTGCTGGGGGGATTAGGGGGGGAGGGGGCTATTCCCAAATGGGGGGGGGGCGTATTCTCAAATCTCGTTCAAGTATTGAAGTTGCTCTGACCTTGATTTTTGTGACAGCCGGCAAACGTTATTGTATAACGATGGTTAAACGCACACACACACACACACACACACACACACACACACACACACACACACACACACACACACACACACACACAAACCATCCTACTGCCAATCGATGGCACAGTGGTAGAGTTTCCGGGTGCCACTACGACGGTCCGGGTTCGAATCCCGCCCAGGGCTGAAATAATTTTAGTATCGCAGCGCTGCGATTCGTTACTCCAACTTTCGTGGGCGGGAAGTTGGTGTGTGTGTGTGCGTGTAAGGTTACAGCATTACCCATAGATCGGTCATATATAAGCTCTGAGCTCTCTTCCGGGAGGGAAATAGCTGTCGATCACGAGTACAACACATGATCCAAGACAATAGAGAATCACACACACACACACACACACACACACACACACACACACACACACACACACACACACACACACACACACACACACACACACACACACACACACGTACGTGCGCATAAGTGTTCGCATACATTTGTTCCATGGCGTTCTGTTCGCAATTTCCCACCAATGATGTCTTGGTTCAGATTCTCCCTCCATGAGTCATGACATCACTCCTCGACGTCAAAAACTGAAGTTTCATTTTTGTGACGTCACCAACAATGTTCTTACCGAGGCCTCACGAGTAAACGGTAATGCCACCAATTCTAGTTACATCATGAATTGAAAATTTCTTTGGGACGTCGATACAAAACAAGTTTTTTATATCATGTTTGAATATTTTTTGTTTCCGTTTATTTCTGTTTTATCACTATTATTATTATTATAGTTGTTGTTGTAATCATCATTATTATTATTGTTATTATTATTATTTTATTATTATTGCTATTATTATTATTGTTGTTATTGTTATTAATTTTGTTATTATTGTTATTGTTGTTATTGTCGTTGTTGTTTCATTATTATTGTTTTTATGTACATTTTTTCCTAGACCAATCGCTTATTGGTAGCAGATTCCTCGACAATACGCTGTTTGTGCGTCTAATTATATGTTTATTAATTCATTTAAGTTTATTCTTTATTCATCATGGATCGCTTATTGATGTAATGATATATTCATTTACCTAATTATTTCTTTAATCTATTCAGCTATATACATTTTCATTTGAATATTTACTTATTTTTACTTATCTATTTAATTATTTATTCTTGTACATTTATTTCCATTTATGCTTTTGGAGCTGACGGGTACTTTGGCCTATGCCACTGTCAGTCAGAAATCGGGATCTAAGAAATGTATATATATATATATATATATATATATATATATATATATATATATATATATATTTTATGATAGAAGACGGAGGATGCGTTGGAGCGAGGGAGGTGGTTATGTGTAGAAGGAAAGATGAAAGGAACGAGAAGAGACAGGTTGGAAGAGGGCGGGAAATTAGGAGGAATGGGTTTTGGTAGGAGTGGCGAGGAAGAGGAAGGAAGGAGTGGAGGAAAAGAGGTGGTAAAGTTGGAGGTGGAAGTAAGGGAGATAGTGATGGAGATAGGGATGGAGGTAGGAAGCATGGGGATAGACTGTTGGTGATTGTGAGTTGGGGGCAATGATTTAAGGGTTCAGTGGAGGTTACAACACGCATACAGACACGCACACAGAAACACACACAGACATACAGATGCATAGAGGCACACAGACACACAGACGCGCGCACAAACACACACACACACACACACACACACACACACACACACACACACACACACACACACACACACACACACACACACACACACACACACACACACACACACACACACACACACACACACACACACACACACACACACACACACACACACACACACACACACGCACACACACACACACACACACACACACACACACACACACACACACACACACACACACACACACACACACACACACACACACACACACACACACACACACACACACACACACACACACACACACACACACACACACACAGGCACTTCCACGATGACACATGTAAACACGCGCACACAGTGTCACACGTGCACACATTTACGCACACACACACATACTGTGATACACACACGGGCACACGGGAGTAATGATAAGGGATAGTCTGTCACCTGACAAAATATATCGGCAAGATTGTAGGGGAGGCGAATAGATTGCTGATCAACATAAAGGAGGCTTTTCGCCACGTGGATGAAGACATAAAAAAGTATCATAGACCCTGATCCGCCCTAGATTGGGGTATGCAGCAGTGGTATGGCCCCCGTACGGAGAGAAAATAAAGAATAAGCACGATCAAGGGAATACAAAGAGCAACAATTAGAATGATTTCTAGCTTTACAGATAGGTTGTACGATATAAGACTAGAGGCTCTAGCTCTGATGTTGTTTCAAGACCGAAGAGAAAGGAGCCTTGTTTGCGGTGTTCAGATGATTGAATGGGGGGATGGCCAAAATCGACAAAGAAAAGGTCTTGGTTTGGGATGGGCCATTACGAGGTCAAGAAAAAAAAAAAAAAAAAAGCCGCTCGTCTATATATATATATATATATATATATATATATATATATATATATATATATATATATATATATATATAATATATATATATATATATATATAATATATATTATATATATATGTCTTAGGATGATAACTGGAGAATGAGAGACAGGATGTCACAAGCGTAGCTCCTTTCCTGTATACTATGATATTACTTGATAGATAAGGTAAATATATAGGCACAAGCGCGCATAGACACACACAAAAGCACACACAGGCAAAAAGCGCAAGTATACAAACACAGGTACACACAGACACACAAACACACACAAACTCAGGTACACAGACGCATTCATACGGACACAGACAAGCGCCAACAAGCATATAGACACATGTATACCCACACGTACACGAATATACGCACATAGGCATACGTACACACGGATACAAACCCTGGAAAATAATGAGCGTGCGTGTTTCCACAGAACATCTTTGAATACGCACATTTTATATACTCGTACCTTTGTCAGTGAGCTCTCTAGCGGCCTATTTCTTTATTTAGGTATTATTCATCTTCACTATTTATTCATTCATCTATTATTCATTTTCTGTTTAATTATTATTTGTTTATTCGTGTATTTATTTATACATCTATATATTTTTTTAATATACTTTTCATATACCTTTGTACATTTGCAATCCTACAGTTTATTTTTATTATCTTGTTTTATTCAAATTGATTTGTTTCTCTTTCAACTTGTTTGTCTATTTATTTGCCTGTTTTATGTTATTTTATCGTTATTGTTATTGCCGCTGCCGAGTGGGTTAGCCGCTTGGAGCTCTGCCTTCGTCAGGAAGTTCTCTCTCTCTCCTCTCTCTCTCTCTCTCCCTTCGTCAGGAAGTTCTCTCTCTCTCCTCTCTCTCTCTCTCTCCTCTCTCTCTCTCTCTCTCTCTCTCTCTCCTCTCTCTCTCTCTCTCTCTCTCTCTCTCTCTCTCTCTCTCTCTCTCTCTCTCTCGCTCTCTCTCTCTCGCCCCCCAGCTGCGTTCACCACGTCTTTCCTCTTAGGAAGGACACGAAAGGCCCATTTGGTCTCGGGTCTCTCTCTCTCTCTCTCTCCCATTCTCTCTCTCCCTCTCTCCCTCCCATTCTCTCTCTCTCCCTCCCATTCTCTCTCTCTCCCTCCCATTCTCTCTCTCTCCCTCCCATTCTCTCTCTCTCCCTCCCATTCTCTCTCTCTCCCTCCCTCCCATTCTCTCTCTCTCCCTCCCATTCTCTCTCTCTCCCTCCCATTCTCTCTCTCTCCCTCCCATTCTCTCTCTCTCCCTCCCATTCTCTCTCTCTCCCTCCCATTCTCTCTCTCTCCCTCCCATTCTCTCTCTCTCCCTCCCATTCTCTCTCTCTCCCTCCCATTCTCTCTCTCTCCCTCCCATTCTCTCTCTCTCCCTCCCATTCTCTCTCTCCCTCCCATTCTCTCTCTCCCTCCCATTCTCTCTCTCCCTCCCATTCTCTCTCTCTCTCTATCTCTCTCTCACTCTCTCTTTCTCTCTCACTCTCTCTTTCTCTCTCACTCTCTCTTTCTCTCTCACTCTCTCTCCCTCCCTCCCTCCCTCCCTCGCCCCACTTCGATTTCAGCTTTGTTTCGTTACACGTTCCTTGTCGAGTTCGACGACGCTCGCCTTGGTGGTTTTGCTGTCCCAGGGGGAGGGGTGGGGGCTCATATGATGTTTGTGTGTTCTTCGGGTTCTGAGAGGAAAGGCGGCGACAGGGTAAAGGATGGGAGGAAAAGAGGTTGGGAGAGATGGGGAATGAAAGGTGGTGAGAAAGGGGGAAGGAGGGAGGGAGAGGGAAGGAGGGAGGAAAGGAGAGGTCAGGAGAGAGATGGGAGAAGGGAGGGAGAGAGAAGGAGGGGGGCAGAGGGGAGGAGGGTGGGAGGGAGAGGGAAGGAGGGAGGAAGGGAAAGGGAAGGAGAGAGAGGGGAGAAGGGAGGGAGAAGGAAGGAGGGGGGAGAGGTAGGGAGGGTGGGAGGTAGAGGGAAGGAGGGAGGGAGAGGGAAGGAAGGAGGGAGGGAGAGTGAAGGAGGGAGAGAGAGGGAGAAAGAGGGAGGAAGAGGGAAGGAGGGAGAGGGAAGTAGGGAGAGGGAGGGAGGGAGAGGGAGGGAGGGAGAGGGAAGGAGGGAAGGATGGAAGGAGAGAGAGTGATGGAAAGAGCGAGGTGAATGTGGAAGAGGGACAAGATGGAGGATTAAGGATAGAGGGCGACACAGGGAATAATTTGCAAAGACGGAAAGGAAAGGGGACATGTAGGCATATGGTCGCACTCCTGCATCCACAAAAATCATGCACACACAGTCATGCACGGGCTCTTAGTCATGCAGAGAGAGAGAGAGAGAGAGAGAGAGAGAGAGAGAGAGAGAGAGAGAGAGAGAGAGAGAGAGAGAGAGAGAGAGAGAGAGAGAGAGAGAGAGAGAGAGAGAGAGAGAGAGGTAAAAAGAGATAGAAGAGAGAAGATAGAGAAATAGTAGAGAGATAGAGAAATAGTAGAGAGAAGAGAGATAGAGATAGAAGAGAGAGATAAAGTGAGAGAGATAGAAGTGAGAGAGAGAGATAGAAGAGAGAGAGAGAGATAGAAGAGAGAGAGAGAGAGAGAGATTACTAAATAATGGAAATTTATCAAATAATAAGAAGACAGGCTGGAGGTGACAGGGTGGAAGGCAGAAAAAGGAAGAATGAAAGATAGGATGAAAGAGGGAAGTTTGATGGACGGAGAGTAACTGTGAGTGAGGGAATATGGAGGAGAGGGGAGAGAGAGAGGGGAGAGGGAGAGGGGGGAGAGAGGAAAGGAGCAGAGGGAGAGAGGACGAGAATTCGGCCGTGAGGGGTTTTAGGTTTGTAGAGGCTTGGAGGAAATAGTTTGGGAGTGGGGAGATGAGGGGAGAGAGAGGGAGAGGAGGGTTGGAAGGAAGAGGGGAAGAGGGGGAAGATCGCATGAGAGAGGAAGAGGAGAAAGGAGTGGATAGGAAGAAAGGGGGCCAGAAGGGCGGCCCAGAGCTTTAGCTTTATAGGTAATTGGAAAGATAGCACGAGAGAGGGAGGTCAGGGGGGAAGGGGAGGGGAGGGGTAGAAGGGAGGAGAGGGGGGAGGGAGAGGGGAGGGGTCGTGAGGGGGACGAGGGGGAGTGGGAAGTGAAGTGAGGGAGAGGGGAGATGAGGGGAAGGGGGGGGGAAGGTGAGGAATGGCGAGAGAGTGTGAAGTATTGGATTCTGTATGTCTTTGTATTCATACATGTATGTGCGTACGTATGTATGTATATATATATCCATTCACATGTACTGAATGGATCACTGACTTGGAAGTGAAACAAATGACTAAGAAATTGGGTCGCGGTGCTTGTTATGGTTCAGCCGCGTTAACCTTTTCCAGAACGAGACTTGTAAGTTTACGAGAACCCATAACATTTCGCAGAACATACACACAGAACACTTTGGTTGGCATTAACCACTTTTTAGCGCCGGAATACATTATGTGAACGCTTTTGCTCTAAAGCTTTGTTAACGCTGAAAGGAAGGTCGGCTCCACTGTCTTGGTCCGTCGTGTTTATTTGTCTTCGGTGGAATAAAGTTGTTAAGAATTCTGTACCCGAGGCAGGTGTACTGGAGGAAGAGGAGGAAGATAAGGAGGAAGGGGAGTAGGAAAAAGAGAATGAGGAGGAAGAGAAAAATGAGGAGGAAGAGGAGGAGGAGTAGGAAAAGAGAGTGAGGAGGAAGAGGAGGAGGAGTAAGTAGGAAAAGAGAGTGAGGAGGAAGAGGAAAATGATGATGAGGAGGTGGAGGAAAAGGAGGAAGAGGAAAAAGAGAATGAGGAGGAAAAGGAGGAAAAAGAGAAGGATGAAAAAGAGGAGGAGGAGGAGGGTGAAAGTGGAGAGAGAGAGGGAAAAGGAGTGACTGTTATGAGAGGCTGACGGGGATGATACAAGTTGTCTTTACATGAACAGTATTTGAACTTGTGAAAGTCATTTTGTTAATGTTGTAGTGTATGTCTCGTTTAAATATACACACGTATCCATTCATGAATGCATACACACACACACACACACACACACACACACACACACACACACACACACACACACACACACACACACACACACACACACACACGCACACACACCCACACATACACACGCACGCACACCCACACACCCATATATATATATATATATAATGTAATACGCCTATCTGTATGCCTTTGCTCGCGGACGTGCACCAACATTATCGTGGTTGGAGGAGTATGCGTGTGTGCTTGGGCATAATTGGATGTAGACGGAGGAGATGAGGTGGTGATCTCAAGGATGCTCCGTGATGAGCCGCCAGGCAGAGGCGAGACGGGGAGAGTTCCCGAGGAACAGGTCATCCGCCTGGTTCTAGGTCATTAGGACGAAATTCATTAAGGGACGAGGGTTGGCGCCAGAGTGCCCGTGGGTGCCACGGGGGTTGGCGCCAGAGTGCCCGGTGGGTGCCACGGGGGTTGACGCCAGAGTGCCCGGTGGGTGCCAAGGGGGTTGACGCCAGAGTGCCCGTGGGTGCCACGGTGGTTGGCACCAGAATGCCCGGTGGGTGCCACCAGAATGCCCGGTGGGTGCCACGGGGGTTGGCACCGGAGTGCCCGGTGGATGCCACGGGGGTTAGCACCAGAGTGCCCGGTGGATGGCTCGGGGGTTGGCGCCAGAGTCCCCGGTGGGTGCCACGGGGGTTGGCGCCAGAGTCCCCGGTGGGTGCCACGGGGGTTGGCGCCAGAGTCCCCGGTGGGTGCCACGGGGGTTGGCGCCAGAGTGCCCGGTGGGTGCCACGGGGGTTGGCACCGTGGCACTGGGCACCAGTAGCCCGGATAAAAGGAAAAGAATACCCGGAACGAAACTAAACGGAACAGAACGAAACGGAGCGGAATGAAACGGAACGAGGTAATTGGCACGATCTCGTAGGTCTTAGACTTGCGAAGGAGTATCACTGAGAGGAATGAAATCACCTGCCGGCACAAAATACTTCCCGGCACGGAAGGGGGGAATCGTTTATTGATATATTTGATTTTGGCCGACGCTTGTCGTTTACAATAGGCTTGGGATGGACACTCAGTGTCGTACTTTTATTAAAAATATTTTATTATTTATTCATTATCTCTTTAATTCTATATTTGTGTTGATTGTCCCACTCAACCCTAAAGCCAAATGTCAACTGAGCAGTACCACATTTGTAATGAACAGAAGCTATAAAACGAACCTCATTTTTCAAATTAGTTTCTATGGAAACGTTGGCACCATGATGCCATTGCGTTGAAAGGCCAAAGATAAACATGTGTACATGTGTGTGTGTGTGTGTGTGTGTGTGTGTGTGTGTGTGTGTGTGTGTGTGTGTGTGTGTGTGTGTGTGTGTGTGTGTGTGTGTGTGAGCGTACGAATATGTGACGTAAAAGTGTAGCCACGTTGAACGTTAGTAGCCTATAAAGGGGGGGAGGGGGAGAGAAAGTGGGAGTTGGAGGGGGGAGGAGTGGCGACAGAGGCCTTTCCGAGCACGGCTCTTGACGAAGGGACAACATGAAATATAACGGTAGATGGAAGTGGACAGGAGGGATTGAGGGGTGAAGGGATGGAGGGGATAGAGGGGTGTTGGGATAGAGGGGTGTTGGGATAGAGGGGTGTAGGGATAGGGGGTGTAGGGATAGAGGGGTGTAGGGATAGAGGGGTGTAGGGATAGAGGGGTGTAGGGATAGAGGGGTGTTGGGATAGAGGGGTGTAGGGATAGAGGGGTGTAGGGATAGAGGGGTGTAGGGATAGAGGGGTGTAGGGATAGAGGGGTGTAGGGATAGAGGGGTGTAGGGATAGAGGGGTGTAGGGTGATAGAGGGGTGTAGGGTGATAGAGGGGTGTAGGGTGATAGAGGGGTGTAGGGTGATAGAGGGGTGTAGGGTGATAGAGGGGTGTAGGGTGATAGAGGGGTGTAGGGTGATAGAGGGGTGTAGGGTGATAGAGGGGTGTAGGGTGATAGAGGGGTGTAGGGTGATAGAGTGTTGTAGTGTGATAGAGGGGGTGTAGGGTGATAGAGGGGTGTAGGGTGATAGAGGGGAATAGGGAGATAGACGG
>NC_134805.1:21546162-21553662 GCF_046742065.1 Oratosquilla oratoria
CTTCCACCTCCACCTCCACCTCCTCCGACGAAGACGAAGAAAAGAGGAGGAAGAAGAAGAAAAAGAGGAGGAGGAAGAAGAGGAGGAGGAAAGAGGAGGGGGGAATAGTCTGACGGACATCGACACTTCAATAGAACTTCGATATCACGTACAGTATCGACGAAGAGTCCGATGAAATGTCAATTGTTTTTCGGTGATTATGATAAACGAGGGCCAAGAAAACTAACGAGAGAAAGTACTAATCACTTGCTTGCATGGGAACACGACGTCATCCTCTGCATAATGGAGTTGCCTTTGGATATTCATGCTATGAACGTTTGCGTGTGTTTATATATGTGTATGTTGTATATGTTTTTTCTTTATAAATGTGTGTAAATTCCTGTGAACATATCTTAATGTTGACATCTGGACCACGGGCAGGGTGGGGGTCGAAGGTACAAAAGTTAGTTTCAGGATTGTGGTAAGAAAAACAAATAAGACATAGAGTAGAATATAAAATGGAATAAAACCAATCTGTTTCGGATTTCATTTCAGATTCCCGAGTTCGATTCTCGGCATCGACTCATTCAAATGTTAATTCTAAGATCTAATGGTTTAGAATTCCTGTAGGAGTGTATGTACTGTATATAGAATGTGTGTGTTGTGTGTGGTTCACCATTGTCTTGGATCACGTGTTGGACTCGTGATCGACAGATATTACCTTCCCGGAAGAGCTCAGAGCTCATATGTGACCGATCTATGGGGAATGCTGTGACCTTACACGCACACACACACACCCAACTCCCCGCTCACGAGAGTTGGAGTAACAACTCACGGCGCAGCGATACTGGAATTATTACAGTCCTGGGCGGGATTCGATCTCGGACCGCTGTAGTGGCGGCCGCGAACGCTACCACTGCGCCATCGAGTCGTATTTAAACATGATTGCTTTCGCTCGCGCCCATATGCAGGGTCGACCATTGCGGTTATGTTTCGATTTCCAGAAACTTTCGTTCGCTTTCGTATGAGAAAAAGGGTCTAGCAACCCGTTTGCAATTTCTTTTATCATATATTTTTTAACAATTCGTATTTTCTTCATCTTCTTCATGTAACAAGGACCCATCTCCATTAGTATAGATGAATTACTGAATAGACAAATAGACAAATGAATAAATAAATGAATAAAAAAACAAGAAAAAATAATAAAAGAATGTGAAAATAGAAAATGAAACAAGCAAATAAAAACACAAGTGACTCATACGAAACGCCTTAAGAAATAATGACACAACTACACTTGACAAGCAAGTTACAGTTGTTTATTAATTTTTATTTTTATTTTTAGACTCTGTGGGGGGGAGAGGGGGGAGAAGGACCAATTTGGCCGAGCACACGTCTCTTCGCAAATGTACACGCGTCCTTGCATACCTGTACAAACAACCAAACAGACGGCAGGCGGTGTTTGCAATGATAACGGCGAGGCGCCAAGTCCATCATCGTAATGACAGTTGTCGACCCACACCCTCACACGGGAATCACACTATCGCCATTCTTCCCCCTTCCCCCTCCCTCCCTCCTCCCCTCCCTCCTCCTCCTGCACTCTTCTCCTCTTCCTCCTCCTCCTCCTCCTCCTCCTCCTTCTCCTCCTCCTCCTTCTCCTCCTCCTCCTCCCACGTTCGTAGTCCGTTTCGTGGTATTTTTTTTTCTTTTAGTTCCTGAAGGATGGCGTTTGATGGCGAAGACGAGGACGATAGTCGGGTCAGGATTAAAGAGAGAGAGAGAGAGAGAGAGAGAGAGAGAGAGAGAGAGAGAGAGAGAGAGAGAGAGAGAGAGAGAGAGAGAGAGAGAGAGAGAGAGAGAGTGCGTACCACGGGGATGAATAAAATATTCTGAGAGTAGAAGAGTAGAGAGGAGAGAAGAGAGGAATGAAGTGGAGGAGAGAGGAGTGAGGAGTGAAGAGAAGAGAGAAGTGTAGAGGAGAAAAGAGGAATGAAGGGGAGAATAGAGGATTGGCACATTATACCAGCAGGGGAATGGGTGACACAGAGTTATAAGAGTGCCATCCACTACCAGAGGTTTTAGTACCAATTGTAGTTCATAGGTAACTTAAATTGCGTTCACTCGTAGTATTCTGTGAGTGTTTGTGTACTTCCTTCCCCGTATCCAGCGCTTCTATCCCTTAGTATGGAGAGGGGGATGAAGGATGAGGGGGAGGGGAAGAAGGGAAAGAGGCAGAACGCGAAGCTAACGATTATGAGAGGCGAAGAGAGTTAGAGACGTAGACAGACGGGTAGGAAGGTCAGAGAGTGAATAGGAGGAAGAAAGAGAGCAAGAATGGAAAAGAGAGAAGAAGAGAGGAGTCGAGAGGAGAAGAGAGAAGAAGAGAGGAGAGGATAAGAGAAGAGAGGAGTGGAGATAAGAAGAGAGGAGAGGAGTGGATAGGAGAGAAGTGGAGAGGAGAGAAGCAGAGAGTAGAAGAGTAGAGAGGAGAGGAGGAGGGAGGAATGATATGGAGAGAAGAATGAAGTGGAGGAGTGAGGAGTGAAGAGAAGAGAGAAGTGAAGAGAAGAGAGGAATAAAGGGAAGAATAGAGGAGTGAAGAGTATAGGACAAAAGAGGAGAGGAGAGGAGTGGAAAGGAGAGGAGTGGAAAGGAGAGGAGTGGAAAGGAGAGGAGTGGAGAGGAGAGGTGTGGAGAGGAGAGGTGTGGAGAGGAGAGGTGTGGAGAGGAGAGGTGTGGAGAGGAGAGGTGTGGAGAGGAGAGGTGTGGAGAGGAGAGGTGTGGAGAGGAGAGGTGTGGAGAGGAGAGGAGTGGAAAGGAGAGGAGTGGAATGGAGAGGAATGGAGAGGAGAGGAGTGAAGAGGAGAGGAATAGAGAGGAGTGGAGAGGAGAGGAGTAGAGAGGAGTGGAGAGGAAAGGAGAAGGAGTGAGCGCGCAAAGGAAGTGTAGGTACACCACTTGCCAGGGGGGGGGTCCTGGTTTGTGAGTCCCTTTTGATCCTTTGTTCCTCTTGTGAGAAAAGCGGAGAGGAGCCCTCTGACATGGCTGAGTCACACAAGCGAGGGAACGCTGGACGTTGTCTGAGAAACGTTGGCAGACACTTTGTTGGAAACAAGTCACCGTCACGCCGACTCCTAAGGGAGATGGTTGGCAGGGCCCCGGCGTTTCAAGTGATGGAGGTGTTGGCAGGAGTCCAGAGCAAAGATCCCCGCGCAAACATTTCGTGTTGGAAGGATATTTTTTTTTCTTCTTTGCATGCGAATGTTTTTGTTGGCAGAATACCACCGGTAGTCAAAGAATGGGACGCCTGGATACTGAAATGTTGGAAGTGTGTTTGTGATTATGTTGGAAGAGTGCCCCTCCCCCATCCCTGTGTCGAGGGTTTGGTATAAAGATGTTGGCAGGATTCGGGGTAAGGAAAGACAAGACATTAGTGTTGGAAGGCACTGGATGACGATGTCAGGATGACGACGACGTGGAGTGAGTGGAGGAATGCTGAAGAACGCTTCGCCCGGACGGGGAATCCCCCCCAAGGGAATGATGTACCCGATTGATGACGCACAGGAAGAAGAGGACGCGTTAAGTTAATGGCTGGAGGGTGTCTTCCTCCCTTTAGCATACACGCGCGTGTGCACGAACACACGCACACACACACACACACACACACACACACACACACACACACACACACACACACACACACACACACACACACACACACACACACACACACACACACACACACACACAGAGAGAGAGAGAGAGAGAGAGAGAGAGAGAGAGAGAGAGAGAGAGAGAGAGAGAGAGAGAGAGAGAGAGAGAGAGAGAGAGAGAGAAGGTGAGGGAGACTGGGAATGAGGGAGGGAGAGACCAGGTCGGTCAGGCATAAGAAGCTGAATGCAAATAAGTTGGATGTGCGAGTGAGCTGGGAGTTGGAATCAGTAGGGACAAGGAATACATTGTAAGGCAGCACGGGATGCGTTGGTATTGGGAGTACGTAGTGATTGGGGATCGGCTGGGAACTAAGGATGATGTTTACTGAAGACTCGGGAGTGGAGGGGGGGGAGGTGTGAGGGAGTGGGAGGTGGGGAGGGCCAACGAGAAAGTCTTGTGGGAGCCACGCCCTTGTCTCGATCTCATCTGCAGAAACGTCCGCACACCCCCATCCCACCCCCCACCCCCACCCATTACCCTCCCACCTCCCACCCTGAGAGACAGGGCTGGGGGGGGGAGAAGGGGGGAAGGGTGCAGCCAACAAGCAGCACACCTTTTTTTTTTTCTCCTGATTTTCTTTTTTCTTAAAGAATTTCCGTGAGGGTCAGAATCGCAGACTCCTTCGTCTTCAGAAGGTTTCTGGTTCTTTCTTTGTTGGTTTGAGGTCTCTGGTTCCAAGGGTGAGAACGAGACTTCTTCGTCACTTCCAAATGCTCTGCGTCATCTATTTGTTTATTAATTTGTTTATTTTTAACCCAATAGCACCCATTCCAATCTGTGTTTATATTAATAGTAGTGAAGATCACGTGGTTATATCAAAGTTTCAATCACGTATACTTGTGAATGTTGTACAGAAAAAAAACACAATAGTTATATAGATATACATGATATATTATGCATTAGCTAGGTGTAGGATTTTATTTCTTTTACAAAGGATAAATAATGATTTTGTTTTCTTCGTTGCAGGTGAGTAAAGGCATCGTGTCACCGACTGACGGGTCATAGGAAGTCGGACCACCTGTTCCTGTATCGTCTCGTTAATGAAAATCAGGTTGACTGAGCAGCTTTCGAGAGCACATGCTCCGACGGTTATGAATTGCTGTTCGGTCTCGGAACAAAGAGGACCTAGAGCTATGGAATTTAGAGAGACGAAGAAGATATTGAAGGTAAGAAAGAGGAAGAAGAAAACCCCAATAACGTGGAATGAAAGTAGATGAGGAAAGGGTGAATAAAAAAAAAAAAAAAGTAAGAGGGAGGGTTAGGAGAACTGAGGAGAGGAGATAAGGGTGGTAAGGCAAATAAAAAGGATTTATTTAAAGAGAGAAAGGGAATTTAAGGCAAAGTGTGAGATAAGAGATATAAAGGAATAGAGAGGCATGTGAAAGGTAAGCCGAAGAGAAGAGGGAGGTTGATAATTGTTGCCACGAGTCTCGCTGACTGGAATCCCGGAGCGAAGGTCATTAAGCTTAAGATTTCCCATAGATCTCTCTACGCAGAAACCATGATCTTATTGTCCGTGTTGGGTCTACTTCTACTTCAGCGAGCAGGAGGATAAGGGGCAGTCGACGGTTTTCATCTATAAAAAATAAAAAAAAATGACGGAAGTTGTTAAAGATCTTGAGCCCGGTCCGGAGACTCGGTACAGGCCCCTCAGGGCCGCACCTTCAAATTTCTCTGCTGCATCGCAACGTCTTAATTACGCTGTGTGAGGACCTTGGTTCACCAGTGTTTCTGGTTTTGGTACACCCTCCCTCCCTCCCCCTCCCCCCACCCTCTCTCTCTCTCTCTCTCTCTCTCTCTCTCTCTCTCTCTCTCTCTCTCTCTCTCTCTCTCTCTCTCTCTCTCCCCCCTCTCTCTCTCTCTCTCTCTCCTCTCTCTCTCTCTCTCTCTCTCTCTCTCTCTCTCTCTCTCTCTCTCTCTCTCTCTCTCTCTCTCTCTCTCTCTCTCTCTCTATCTCTCTCTCTCTCTCTCTCTCTCTCTCTCTCTCATTCTCTCTCTTTTTTTTTGTCGCTGTTGGCTCAAGTTCCTCCACCGAGTGTCTCCTACCCTCGGCTGAATAGAATAGTCTGTCGGTGGGAAGCTTACTGGTATCAGTGGTGGTGGCGTGGCGGTCGTGAGGGACATACGGCACTAGGCGCTTAGCTACAACCACCTTTGTCTCGTTCGCTTTGACTGCAGCTATTCTTACTCTTTTTCTCCTCTAACCTCCGTTCCTTTCCCCTCTCCTCTCTTCCCCTCTGTTCCCCTCCCCTCTGTTCTTGTCCTCTTTGCTCCTCTCCCCATATTCCTCTTCCCGCTACTCCTCTCTCTCTTCTGCTTCTCTCCATGTATTCCTCTTCTCTCTATTCTGCTCTTCTCCCGTTTCCCCCTCTCTCTCCTCCTTCATCTCTCCTCTCTATTCTTTTCCCCTCTGTTTCTCTCTCATCTTTTTCCTTTCACATTTGCTCCTTTTCCCCTCTGATTTCCCTCTTGCGCCTCTCCCTCTGCTCTCTATCCATCTATTTTTCCTCCTCTGTTCCTCTTTTTTTTTTGCTCTTTCTTCCTCTACTCTTCATCCCTCTGCTCCCCCCTCGTTCCTCTGTTCCCCTTCGTCCCTGGTTTCCCCTCGTCCCTTTTCTCCCTCTCGTCCCTCTGCTACCCTTCGTCCCTCTGGTCACTCGTCCCTCTGCTACCCTTCGTCCCTCTGGTCACTCGTCCCTCTGCTATCCCTCGTACCTCTGCTCCCCTCGTCCCTTTTGTCCCCCTCGTCCCTCTGTTCCCCCTCGTCCATCTGTTCCCCCTCGTCTTTCTGTTCCCCCTCGTCCCTTTTCTACCCCTCGTCCCTCTGCTCCCTCTCGTCCCTTTGCTTACCCTCGTTCCCCTGCTACCTCTCGTCCCTGCTCCCATATCCTCAAAGCTATTGTTGACTTAGCCTCTCTCTCTCTCTCTCTCTCTCTCTCTCTCTCTCTCTCTCTCTCTCTCTCTCTATATATATATATATATATATCTATCTATCTATCTATCTATCTATCTATCTATCTATCTATCTCTCTCTCTCTCTCTCTCTCTCTATCTATCTATCTATCTATCTATCTATCTATCTATCTATCTATCTCTCTCTCTCTCTCTCTCTCTCTCTCTCTCTCTCTCTCTCTCTCTCTCTCTCTCTCTCTCTCTCTCCCCTCCCTCCCTCCCTCCCCCCCCGGACCCTCCTGCAGCCCCATTTCCCCGTGGCTTCCGTTCCACGACTTCCCGGAGTTTCATAATAGGAAGACAATTGATCGGCGACGTGACGTAATGCCTCCCTCTGAGGTGCGACTGAAGCCAACTTCGCTAATGATCACTTCATTAATTGGTCTTCCCGGTACTGCCGGACTGAGCTGCATTCGTGCAAATATTTCTGTTGCCTTTTAATTAAACGACATTTTGGTGATAGAATACTTATCTTTTAAAGGAAAGAATATTTCGCTTGTTCTGGTGCTCTGTTGGATCTTGTTTACTCACGAAAATAACAAACGTCCAAATATTTATCAATGCCACGCCCCCTTTCTGGAATCGTCGCTGATTGGCTGGTATTATTTTGTTATATGTGGCAGAACATGACATGTAGTGAAATAATTGCGTATTATTGGGTATTTTTTTTTAGATAATTCTTGGATACGTGAAGAATGCGGTGAAGTTCATATGTTGGTAGTGGGATGATTGTAAATGCACGTCATATCGAAGATATAACGACGTACGATTATCGTCCTTAACTTCGCTCGCCGTACGTGTTGTTTTGGCTTGCGCTGCCCAAGATGAAAACCAGTCTCAAATGCCCGACGGGAAAAC
>NC_134805.1:21563662-21633662 GCF_046742065.1 Oratosquilla oratoria
CCTTTATTCCCTCTTTTAATGGTTGAGTGGTTCCTATGTTGCTTTTGGGGGAAAGAGACTCCCCGAAGTAAACGTCCGAGATGTTTGCACCGACTCCCAACCTGTGTTGGTATTAATCAACTCCCTTATGTTCCTGCATTTTCCAGACACCATTTGGGGCTTTGGGGCGCAGCTTGTAGTGTACCTCTTATGCATCGGAGGGTCTTACTTTTTATCTATTTATCTTTTTTTTATTTTCTTTTTACTTTTTGTCTGTTTATTTATCTTTTCTATTTTCTTTTATTTATTATTATTTTCTGTCGACCGTGGTGCTCCAGTGATCCTCACACACAGAGCGGGTTCGAATTAAGTTCGAAGTTGTCGGTTTGCATCAAGCCGTCGTTCTTGAGGCGGAAGGCGAAGTGTCTGAACTAATTCGGCACTTCGTCTCTCGATCTCGACTGGAAGAACCAATTCGCGATCTCCAAGGCACAAGACCCAGATGAGAGAAGAAGAAGAAGAAAAAAAAAAAAAAAAAATCTCCATTTGTCCTCTTGTTTTTGCCTTTATCTTTGACCTTGTCTGTGACCTTATCTGTGACCTTGTCTGTGACCTTGTCTGTGCCCGAGGCCTAGTGCGCGTCCTTATGTATGTCCTTGTCCAGGCTCTTTTCCAAGACCCTTGACCCCTTGACCATATCCTTGACCTTCTTATACTAGTGCTCTTAGTAATCCTCGTCCTCTGTCAATCTTGTTCTCTTTATCATCCTCTTTCTTTTATTCAATCTGTCACCTCATTTATTCACTATCACTCTACATGTTCTTTCTCATCCTTGTCCAGTTTGTCATCCTCCTTTTCCTCTTTGTCCTCGTCTTCCTCGTACTTGTTCTCCTCTCGTTCGAGTGGGTCTGGTAAATGTGTCTCCGGGTATTATCGAGATATTGAAGACGGCATTGATTAATCCCTCCGATCCAGGGACCATCCTGTAGATGAATATCATCATTAGGATTAAGTCAGAACAGTATTGGCAAAGGACAAAGAGGTTATCTATCAAGAAGACTTAGAGAACTCATGCTCTGTTACAGAAAAGTGGCAAAAGAAATATCTAACCCGGGCTGTCGAAAGAAAAGACGAAGTGAAATATTTATCGGAAAAAACGAAGAATGGATACAGAAACGGAAGTCTCCCGCCAGCTGGACGAGGACGAGGTTCGTCTTGTATGTTTTAAGTATAGTTCCATTTAGCCGTATCCTTTTCCGCTGCGGAGGGCCGCCGGTCGTCGTCTGCTCCCTCCGTGTGTAATATTAAGACGAGATGCGGACATAAGAAGACGAATTCCTCATCCTTCCACTGTCACTCCCACTCCCACTCCCCCTCCCCCTTCCCCTCCCCCTCCCCCTCCCCCTCCCCCTCCCCCTCCCCCTCCCACCCACCACCACTACTGTTATCAGTGACCCAGCGTCCCTATGCAGTGCTTTCTTGATGCATGATATACAATACAGAGTATTTTAAGTTTTTTAGGTGCAGCTTTTTACGCATGCACACGCACACTCACGCGCGCACACAAACGCGCACACATAAACGCGCACACATGTGCAAACAAACGCACACACGCGTGCACACAAACGCACACACGCAGCCCCACTCAAATCCCCACCCACCCATACGCACACATAGCCAAGGCTACAACCACACATGAATTTAATTCCAGTTATGATGATTGGAGCAAAAGGTGATAGCCAAAGTTGAAACCCTTACGTAAGTTTTATTCTAAGTACCTATCATCATTGATTCTTCACACACACACACACACACACACACACACACACACACACACACACACACACACACACACACACACACACACACACACACACACAGCAGTAATCCTGCTATACCCAATAAACCGTATGTTATTATTATTGATATTATTATTACACACGTACGTACACAAACACGTACATACACGTATATATACACGTACAAAGGGAGAAGACAACTCGCCGCACACCCAAGGGAGATATTTCATTTACAAAGATGGGGAAGGATGGCAATATGCTCCGTAACCCCGTTACTTTCCTGGAAGAACATAATTTATGAACGTGCAAAGCTCGTAGCATCAGTCATTAATGATGTAGAACCAGATTACCTTTCTATAGTGGAAAGGTTTTGCCCCTACGCGAGTACCTTCCTTCCAGGTAGTCTCCTTGTTCCACTTTTCCTTTTCTACAAGAAGGCACCAGACTCGTTGCATATTTGATAATCAGGTAGAAGTGTGTGTGTGTGTGTGTGTGTGTGTGTGTGTGTGTGTGTGTGTACGTATACGTGTACGTGTACGTGTGCTACTACAGCCGCCACCGAGTCGGATTGTCGGATCTAATTATATGAAATAGTCAAAGTCATTGAATAGAAGTCTATATCTCAACCCAGACACCGAGTGCCAGCCTCTCCGGGGCTGCACCCCGAAGTAGAACTAAGGGTGTATCTAGAATCTGTATACAAGAGTCGGGGAGATGGTTCTATCTGACGCCCGTCTCGGAGAACCACCTGAAGGAACTGTGGTAACGACCTCATCGTACTGTGACGTAATAGGTTACCTGAGGCGGGATTGTGTACTGTAGGTGACCCTATTTACCTCGCCTTGGGTGAAGGAGAGGTAAGGAACTATGTGAGAGCCCCAGATGGGAATAGTTTTCTTTGATTTCAGCATGTGCCTCTCCTACACGCCCCATGGTCTTCATGCTGAAGTGGTCTGGACTGAAAGAATGTACTGGAAATGCGCCTTGTTGGAACAGGATATATATTTTAATTCCAGAGTCATATAAGAGAAGCTATTCCAGTGTCTCTCATAGGCCATGTTAAGGAAGAGCCAATAGAGCGAGGTATTTTATTCAGAATAATCGAATTAATGTTCAGTTGTACGTAAATGGAGGGAAAAGACCTCTGGAAAAGAGAAACAGGATTATGTCAGGTGCACGCAGAACATGTAGGATTAGTCTAAGTCGGGAACCACGTATTTGGGACTCGCCTTCCAGGTAGACATAATCATCATGACACACACGTACACGTAGACGCGCGCGCGCGCGCGCAGCACGCATATGATCAAACACACGCATACATGCGCACAAACATACGAGTACACATGTATACATTCAAATGCATGCGCATATACACACATACACACATGCATGCGCACACACGTACACACACACACACACACACACACACACACACACACACACACACACACACACACACACACACACACACACATACAAACACACACACACGCACACGTATATGTGTGTATCATGACTCCGACCGTACATGAGTAGGTGCCATTAAAAAAAATTAGTGTAATCAAGGATAATCAAAACTGTTTTATTTTCTTGTCTACCGAAGGAGCGCTGCAAGACCAATTGCAGTCGGTTACGTGAAAGACTTAATCGAAGTCGTCTTTGTCACTTCGATAAGAGGCGGAGGTCGGGTATGGTCTTCTTCATCTGAATAACACCGCAGTGACCGAAGTATTGGGAAACGGGATATGGATGCCGAAGTTGGGAAGGAGAAAATTCTTCGAGCGAAAGGTTTCGGAAAGGTTCGATCAGAGCACAGCATCACGACAGAGGAAGCTGACCGAAGAAAAATGACCTCCGTAATGAACGAGTCGAGATAAATCTGAAGTCTGGCTAGTAAGCGCCGAATGTGGAGGAGACTCGGCCGCGTCTTAACTCATCCGCCTTTCCAGCCTCCCCCTCCCCCCTTTCCTTCTTCCCCTTCCTCCCCCCTCTCTCTTCCCCCTCCTCCCCTCTCTCTTCCCCCTCCTCCCCTCTCTCTTCCCCCTCCTCCCCTCTCTCTTCCCCCTCCTCCCCTCTCTCTTCCCCCTCCTCCCCTCTCTCTTCCCCCTCCTCCCCTCTCTCTTCCCCCTCCTCCCCTCTCTCTTCCCCCTCCTCCCCTCTCTCTTCCCCCTCCCCTCTCTCTTCCCCCTCCTCCCCTCTCTCTCCCCCCTCCTCCCCTCTCTCTTCCCCCTCCTCCCCTCTCTTCCCCCTCCTCCCCTCTCTCTTCCCCCTCCTCCCCTCTCTCTTCCCCCTCCTCCCCTCTCTCTTCCCCCTCCTCCCCTCTCTCTTCCCCCTCCTCCCCTCTCTCTTCCCCCTCCTCCCCTCTCTCTTCCCCATTCCTCCCCTCTCTCTTCCCCATTCCTCCCCTCTCTCTTCCCCATTCCTCCCCTCTCTCTTCCCCATTCCTCCCCTCTCTCTTCCCCATTCCTCCCCTCTCTCTTCCCCATTCCTCCCCTCTCTCTTCCCCATTCCTCCCCTCTCTCTTCCCCATTCCTCCCCTCTCTCTTCCCCTCCTCCCCTCTCTCTTCCCCTCCTCCCCTCTCTCTTCCCCTCCTCCCCTCCCTCTTCCCCCTCCTCCCCCTCCCTCTTTCCCCTCCTCCTCTCCCTCTTCCCCCTCCTCTCCCTCTTCCCCCTCCTCTCCCTCTTCCCCCTCCCCCTCTTCCCACCTCTTCTTGCGACCTCTTCTCCCCACCCCCTTTCCCCCCTCCTCTTGCGCCCTCTTCTCCCCACCCCCTTCCCCCCTCCTCACCGTTCCCCCTACTTCCCCTCCCCTCTTCCCTCCCCTCTTCCCTCCCCCTCCTCCCCCTTTCCCCTCCCTCTCCCCTCTTCCTCTCCCCTCCTTACCTCCCTTTTCATTCCCCCGCATTCTCTCCCCTCCTCCCCTCCCCCTCTTACCACTCCTCTTCCCCTCTACTCTCCTCTTTCCTCCCCTCTTCCCTCCCCTCTTTCTTCTCCTCTTTCCTCCCCTCTCTCCCTTTATCCCCCTTTTCTTCCCCCCTCTCTCTCCCCCCATCTTTCCCCCTGCCTCCTCATCTCCATCTCCCTCCCTACTTCCCTCTCTCCATCTCTCGCCCTCCCTATTTCCTCCCCTCCCTCCCTTCCTCCCTACCCTTCCCTATCCTAATTAACATTCGAACTTAAAGAAAGGGACGAGGAGGAGGAGGAGGAGGAGGAAGAAGAAGAGTAGGAGGAGGAAGAGGAGGAGGAGAGTTTCAAAAACTTTGAGAAGAGATGAAGTGTCGTAGGGGAAGGAGAATGTAAAGAAAAAACTTCGTTCAAATGAGTGAGTTCTTCGTCGGGGCGACAAAGGTGACGGAAACGGAAGGTTAGCGATTGAATAAGTTAAGTTAACTTATGGTAATCAAGGTAAAGAGAAGAACGGAGGGAGAGGAGGGGAGTGGAAGGGGAAGGGAGAGAGAGAGAGAGAGAGGGAGAGAGAGAGAGAGAGAGAGAGAGAGAGAGAGAGAGAGAGAGAGAGAGAGAGAGAGAGGGAGATGGTAGCGTCATAAGCCAAGTGACCAATATTACCTGAATAGAATCTACTGATTTTAACCATAAAAATGTATTTGAATCGTTAGCGTAACTAATGAGGCTTTCACGCTCGTCAAGTGAATGAAATGCTTTGGAGCCATCCAGGACGAATACAGTGAAAAATTGTCATCGTGAGGGAAGGGAGTTGGGAGGGGGGCGTGGCAGTGGTGTGTCCCCCCATCCCCCATGCCCCCATCCCCCCATTCCCCCACCCCATTCCCCCACCCCCATTCCCCCACCCCCATTCCCCCACCCCCATTCCCCCACCCCCATTCCCCCACCCCCATTCCCCCATTCCCACACCCCCATCCCCCATTCTCACACCCCCATTCCCACACCCCCATTCCCACACCCCCATTCCCCCATCCCCCATTCCCCCATCCCCCATTACCCCATCCCCCATTACCCCCATTCCCATTACCCCCATCCCCCATTCCCCCATCAATCACACCCCCATCCCCCACCCCCCCATTCCCCACCCCCCACCCCCATTCCCCCATCCCTAGTCCCCCATCCCCCAATCCCCCACACCCTCATCCCCCCATCCCCACACCCCCATCCCCCACCCCCACCCCCCACCCCCATCCCCCCCCCACCCCCCACCCCCCATCCCCCCCCACACCCCCATCCCCCACCCCCCATCCCCCACACCCCCATCCCCCACACCCCCATCCCCCACCCCCCCCCCCCACCCCCCATCCCCCACCCCCCATCCCCCACACCCCATCCCCCACACCCCATCCCCCACACCCCCATCCCCCGTACTCCCATCCCCCATCCCCCCATAGCTGATCAGATTCGTTTGGCTCCAGCCAGAATAAAGTCTGTGAAGGTCGTCTGCGTGGAGCTGGTTGACCTAATGGACGTGACCCTGCAAGACGAATGGAAGCATCTGGCGGCGACGACGAAGGAGGCGTCGGTAGGCTGAGACGGTGCGGAGGGCGTTGATGAGGCGGAAACGATAAAAAAAAAGAGAAAAAGAAAACGAGACATTAACCGCGAAGATGACAAGGAGTGTTACGAGTTCCCCTAATGAGGTGGAAGAGGAGGAGGAAGAAGGAAAAAACGACGATGGGGAAACGATAACAGCCGCGGGGAGGAGGAAGAGGAGGAGGTAGGAGGGGAGGAGATGGAGGAGGAGGAGGAGGTGGTGGTGGTATCAATATTAGTAGTAGTGTAGTAAGAGAAGGAGGTAGGAGGAGGAGGAAAATGAGAAGTATTAGAGGTAGGATTAGGAGGGGAGTTGGAGGAAGAGTAAGAGGAGGAGGATGTAGGATAGGAAGGAGTGGATAGTAGAAAATAGGAAGAGGAGGTAGGAGGAGGAGGAGGAGCAGGTAAGAGATGGTAGGAAGATGAGGAGATAGGAGCGCGATGGAGAAGGAAGCTTCTAAGCTCATCAATCCTGAGGGAGTTTGGGAGGGGAGGGGAGGGGGAGGGACACTTTGGAGAAGAGAGATCCTGACGACAGGGAAAAGGGCCACACGGTATGGAAGGGGTGAGGGTTTTGTTGAAAACGAGGAATCTACTTTTCCTCAATTCCGCGGAAATGGAGACGAAGGTTGATGGGAATTTTTTTTCCTTTAGTGTACAGTTGGAGCAGAAAGTTCCCTCGCAGTTTCTGTCTTGTGAAGTCCTAGCGTTGGTTACGGAGACGCTGAAGAAAAAGAAGAACAACTTCGTATTTTAATTCTTTTCTTCGATTACTTTCCGTGTGAGGACTTCCGACTTGCTGACGATTTTTCAATTGCGCGTGAACCTTTTGGAAACTTGAAGGGTGGATGTTGCTATTTAAATTGTACACTGGTCTAGCATATTGGGCCTCGAGCTCGCCTCGGTGGATGTCAGTGATTCTAACCTGCTCTGGCTGTCCGAGCACTTAGAGCAAGGCTGGCTGTTTTGGTCACAGTTAGGTGCCTCCTGGTGTATCTCCTTTGCCAGTTTCCAAAGATCAAAGACATTATTATTTCTTTCTCTTGACAGATGGCGCCTTGGTCGCTACAGTTTTAATGTGTGTCAAGCATACCAAATGTATTTAGTACAGAATAAACTTGCTCTAAAGATAGTCAAAACCTCTTGCAGCCTTCCCCCGCCCACCATTACCAAATATGGATACCAAAGAATTGTCGCCGAACTTTGGAATACGGTGTCGTAGGTCAAGAAATCTGTTAAGAGTTTCCGAAGCTTTCTACAAACGCTCAAGCAGTGTTTTCACTGTCTTTCGTTCTGTGGTGTCGCAATGTTTAGCGTATGTTGTATAGTAATACTCGTGTAACTCATTGTATTTCATGAGTACCAAACGAACTACTAAGACATGGAACCCTTCTCCATGCCTCCTGAAATGAGATATATAAATAAATTGAAAATTTAATAACTATAAAAAAAACAATCAATCAGTCAATCAGTCAATAAAGTCTCGCAACTTGAACTCTCCGTGACGACGATAAACTTGTTAGGTTTTGTTTTGGCTAACGATAAATCTTGAAAGGTGAAACTGCGCACAGCATGTATTGATCCGGAAGAACCTTTTCGTGCAAAAGTCGGGACCTCAGCTTGATAAGAATAACCAGACATAAGCCGCAATGGAATGAAAGTGTATACATGTGTATAAATGTGTGTGTTTATGTGATTGTGTTCATATACATGTGCACATGTATATATGTGTGTAGGAGTAACCACCAGGAAAGATAACCTAACGAAGCAAAGCGCTTTCGTGCATTTTTATCTTTACTAGTAAAGAGAAATTTGGGACTGTTGGTGCGGTTGTGGAGTGGCGGTGGAGTTGGCGGAGTTGGTGGTCGATGAGGTGGACAACGATAGGGCAAATTTCATGGAATCGCCCAACCCCTCTCCACCGTCCTCTCCTCCTCCACCTCTGCCCACCCCTCCCCCCACTAACCTTCTCTTCAACCGCGAAGGTCTTTGCAGGTCTGACTCAGTCCCTGAGTTAGTCACTGGTGACATTTCTATCGATGCCAATACCAGATTAAAAAAAAAAAAAAAAAAAAAAATGAAGATCAAAACTATGTTACGGAAGGTCTGGGGGCGTAACTTTCAGATTTCATTCAGCCTAAAGTCAGAAGATTTCAGTCAGGTAATGGGTTACCCCAGGAGTGGAAATGGGTAGGGGGAAGAGGGAGACGGGAATTAGGAAGAGGAGGAGGAGGAGGAGGAGGAGGATGATGACGATGAGAACAAGATTGAGGAAGAAGAGGATGATGATGACGAGAAGGTGGAGAATGACAAGGAGGGGGAGGATCACAAGGAGAAAGGAGGATGACGAAGAGGATGACGAAGAGGAGGAGGATGAAGAGGAGGAGGAGGAAGAAGAGGAGGAGGATGACGAAGAGGAGGAGGATGACGAAGAGGAGGAGGATGACGAAGAGGAGGAGGATGACGAAGAGGAAGAGGATGATGATGATGAGGAGGAGGAATACGAGGAGGAGGAGGATGACGAAGAGGAGGAGGAGGGGAAGGATTACGAGGAGGAAGAGGATGAAGAGCAGAAGGAGGGGAGGAGGAGGAGGACGAAAGGGATAAAGAAGATAGTATAACAAACTGCAGACGATTCTATGACAAAGATGAGGAATAAACCTTGATTAGAGAGACCTCATTTACGCTTGCTCCCCCTCCTCCCCCTCTCCCCCTCCTCCCCCTCTCCCCCTCCTCCCCCTCCTCCCCCCTCTCCCACTCCCCTCCTCCCCCTCTCCCTCTCCTCCCCCTCTCCCCCTCCTCCCCCTCCTCCCCCTCTCCCCCTCCTCCCCCTCTCCCCCCTCTCCCCCTCTCCCCCTCCTCCCCCTCTCCTCCTCCTCCCTCTCCTCCCCTCCTCCTCTCCTCCCTCTCCTCTCCTCTCCTCCCCTCTCCTCCCACCTTTTCCCACCCGATCCTTAGAAGAATAGTCTAAAGTTTTGTAACACAAGAATTCAGACAGTGCGGTATGGCAGATAGGATCGACGTCTTTTGACCTGAAATTGCGAGATCGAGGTCGATATCGATACTGATGGTGAAGTTGAGGTCGAGGGCGAGATGGAGGTCGAGAAGTAGAGAGGTCGACGAGTTCCCGGGAGGACGACCCAGAGGGCTTAAATTCACTCCTCAGTCGCTCCCGGGCAGGAAGCCTGTCGCAACTTGCATCGTTGATAAGATTGCAACTTTGGCTTAGACATCGATAGGATTTGTTCCCGCGGGGCGGGGGACGTTGGAAGGACGGACGGACGGAAGGACGGACGAGGGGCGTGGTGCAAGTTTGGTCCGACGTCGCTGATCGCCACCACCTTTCGGGGTCATCGTTACTTACGACCTCTTAGGGCCTTCGTGGCGTCCAGATGGATCAGTCTTTTGATGCATCAGACCTCGCAAGGGTGTAGGATCGCCAGTGCTCGTTGTTTTCATCATCATCATCATCATCATCATCATCATCATCATCATCATCATCATCATCATCATCATCATCATCATCATCATCATCATCATCATCATCATCATCATCATCATCATCATCATCATCATCATCATCATCATCATCATCATCATCATCATCATCATCATCATCATCATCATCATCATCATCATCATCATCATCATCATCATCATCATCATCATCATCATCATCATCATCATCATCATCATCATCATCATCATCATCATCATCATCATCAATCTATACATACAAGGTTTCAGTGAAAGAATAGAATGTGCACGTAATACGAATGTGGTAATAGTGTGTTTGTATGGGCGTGTACGTGCGCGCACGCGCGTGCAAATATGCGTGAGCCTACGCCTATGTGGAGAGTTCGATCAAGATAATCTGGTAGAGCGATGTGCCCATTAGCAGGAGATGAGGTGCTAGTTAGGGGAGGACATACGCACGTACGCGCACACACTAACAGGCCAAACTGATGAGGATATCCAATTAGTGTTACTATTACTTCTCTAGTTGAGCGTTTACCTGCGAGGAACTGGCGTGTCGTAGTTTTTTTTTTTTTTTTTTTTTTTTTTTTTTTTTTTTTTCTTCATTAACGTTGCCTCGATGCGTCACCACCTGCCTGACGAAGAAGTGATGACCCTCGACAAGGGCGACTCTGAAGAGCTTTAGTGTACCATTTGGGGGTGGAAGCATCTCTCCTTTCTTGCGCCATGGGGTGGGTAGGGACGGGAGGGCGTCCATGAAGGAGCAGTTGCGAGGTTTCTGTCTGTGCCTATCTGCCTGTTTGTCTTTTGTTTCTCTCCTATATTTCATTCTTCTTTTTCCTCTTTCTCTTTTATATGACATGGTGACCCCCCCACCCTCCACCTTAGGTCTTTCAGATTATCTGTTTCCAGCCAGAATAAGGTCTACGAGGGACACCACAAGGCCGAAGGGGGTTGATCCAAGCGACACAGAAGGCATCAGTTGGGTGTTAAGCACCCACGGCCGAATGAAATCGCCAGGTGCTACAGTAAGGCGGACGTCAGCAAGCCACAAGGATTAGTGGTCTCTATATGACGACATCTGGCAATGACGTCATGCATGACGTCATTTATGACTTGGATGACGTCACGGACGGCGCCATACTTGCCTCGGCTGCTGAAACTGAAACTTGGTCACTGACGTGACTAAGAAGCATCAGTCGTTAGCTGGTGTATCATTAAGTATTCAGCCAAAATAGTTTAGACGTTAATGTTGCTCTAGGGCCTCCTCGCCCCCCTCGTCCTCGTCCTCGTCCTCATCCTCGTCCTCATCCTCGTCCTCGTCCTCTTCCTCGTCCTCGTCCTTCTCGTCCTCGTCCTCCTCGTCCTTGTTCTCGTACTCATCTTCCTCGTCCTCGTTCTCGTCCTCGTTCTCCTCGTCCCTCTCGTCCTCGTCCTCTTCGTTCTCCTCGTCTTCGTTCTCCTCCTCTTCTTCCTCCTCCTCCTCCTCCTCCTCCTCCTCCTCCTCCTCTTCCTCCTCCTCCTCCTCCTCGTCCCTCTCGTCCTCGTCCTCTTCGTTTGCCTCGTCTTCGTTCTCCTCCTCTTCTTCCTCCTCCTCTTCCTCCTCTTCCTCCTCCTCCTCTTCCTCCTCCTTCTCCTCCTCCTCCTCCTCCTCCTCCTACTACTACATTTTATTTTCATTGCGTTGGTGATACCAAAGCTTCTATTTTTGAAGACATTACGACACCGAAGCAGTAGTCATACAAGATGTAAAGCAGATGATGTTTAAGTAGATCAGCCCAAAGGAGGGATGTCCAGGTTGGACGAAATCATTCAACGCAGGAAAGGTTGATACAGTTCAATAGTTATTTTAGTTTCGGTTAACTTCGAATATTTTATTCAGGTGAAGGGAAAGCTCAAGGCAAACGGGATCTCGGCCACTCAGAAGAAATCTTTGTTTGTTATTATTTGTCGGTTTGTTTATTATTTGCTTGATTTTGATTTATTATTAATGTCAATTTATTATTATTTGCCATTTACCTGTTTGTTTATTACTTAACTATACCTATGCATTTATTTATTCTATTATTATTTATATTATAATCTTTTTTATCATTATTATATTTTTTTGCATCCAACCTAGTTATGGACCAAAAGGTCTCCTGTCGGCATGCTCCGCCTTTGTAATCCTTTGTAATCCTTTGTAATGTGGGGAGATATAAGTAAAGGTAATGCGTTTAAATACAGCACTACAATTTGACGTATAATTCAGTACAGGCGGAGTTGTATGCTAAGGCTCTTAAAATCCCCTGGGTACGATTCATTTAGAAAATGAACATTACTTTCTTGTCGTCTCTAAAGGAGTTGTAATAGCGAACCCACATAGATAAGCTTTTTTCAGAAATTTTCGTAGTTTTGTCAAAGTGTTGGGTTGTAAAATGAATCTAAATAAAAATACACAAGCAAGTGAAGAGTCTACACCAAAAGGCGCTTAGCCGCTGCCGAAGCCCCAATCGCTTTGGGGACTGTTGGAACAAGTAGCAGAAACTGCTGGGAATCGGAGAGGAGTGCGGGATTCGAACCCACGACGAAGAAGATGCGACACCAATACGCTTCCGATTGTGTCATTAGTGCACACAATGAGATCCAGAAAAAAAAAAAAATTGGGACGGAAGAAAAAGAAGAAGAAAAATGGATAAAGAGAAAGAAGAAGAAGAAAGAAATAAAAAGAAAGAAGAAAGAAGAAGAAGAAAGAAATAAAAAGAAAGAAGAAAGAAGAAGAAAAAAGTTACATAATAGTCACGTGTTATGGAAAGCGTGAAAAGCGAGAAATGCAGGATAAACACGAATGAAAATACAACATAATCCTAGGAAACCGTAAACATTTGAGAAGTCATTGTGAATAATGTCAGTCATATATCAGACCTCGAAGAAGTCTGGTGTATGTAATGGATGCGCCCCAGGCAACAAAATTATGTAGATTCACTAACACTGATAACGCTTTCTACTGATAATGATGATGATGACGATTATAAACATCGTTTTACTCACCCACGCGTGAACACACACACACACACACACACACACACACACACACACACACACACACACACACATACACTATATATATATATATATATATATATATATATATACATAATATAATATGCGTATGATTATCATATGCTCGTATTTGCCTTCGAACTAGCGCAAGCTAGCTGAATTCATTGATTTTCGTATCTGAATCAGCTTTTCGCAGCAGCACGAAGAATGAGCCTGCTGGATGCGTTGCAGCAGCAGCAGCATACAATGCCATTGGAAGGGCGGGGTCTGTGCATGACGGGGCGGGGCGGGGTTCTGCGACGCCAAGCATGACGTCAGCCTCAGGACAGACGCTTTACAATCTTTGTGTGTGTATATGTATGTATGTATATATATATATACATATATATATATATATATATATATATATATATATATTGATAAGTATTTTAGACAAATTATTTGGATGATGGAGAACATAAACACAGGGGAAGGCTCGGAACCCTAAACACACTAACGTTTCGTTCGCGTAGAACTTCTTCAGAGAGTGTATGTAGAACTGCAATTGAAGTTTATGTACTAAATCTAATTATCTTTTCGGACACTTGGGAAAGGTCGTTTTTCTGGCGTGCTTTAGAATTAAAATACTAGTTTCTTTAGCTAAATTGATAAACCCTCCTCGATGATTCGATGAATTATTAGTTGAAATATATGCTGATTCAACAATTCTTCTAGTGAATTTATCAAAACCTTTATGTAGCACTTCAGCTTCTCTCCAGTTTGGTAAATGATCGAATTTTTCCGCATGAACTACTAAAGAATTAGATGTCCTATGTGCTTTTATGTCGTTTTTATGTTCATAAATTCTTTTTTCTAATCCTCTTGACGATTCGCCAAAATAAGCCATTGAGCAACTATTGCACGGGATTTTGTATACGACGCTGTTTTCGGAATTGGTTCTCTTTTCAGAAGTCTTTATTAAATCACCTATCCTCTTGTTAGTTATTTTAGCTATGTTCATATCTGATTTTGTTAAATATTTGTCTATTATTGGTGACGTTTCTGAGCCAGGTACTGATATAAAATTTGTATTATTTTTATCATTTCTCTCTTTCCGCGATTGTAAATATTTATTGCTTTTCTTTTTGTTCTTTTCAACATTCCCTCTGGATATCCAAGTTTGTCAAAGGTTTTCATAATGTAATCGAATTCGCCTTCTAGGTATTCATTACTACAGATTCGTAGTGCCCTGAGAAAAAATCCTATTACTATACCACTCTTTGTCCTATCATCATGTGCGGAGAAGTAATGTACTAAATCCTCTTTGTTAGTTTCCTTTCTGTATACTGAGAAAGTTACAGTTTTTTCCACTCGTCGTATTAACGTATCTAGGAAGGGCAACTGTCCGTTTTGTTCCTCTTCTACGGTGAACTGAATATCGCTGTTGACCGCGTTAAGCATTCTCACTTTATTATTTACATTGGTGTTTTCGGGGATGATTGCGAGGACGTCGTCTACATATCTAAACCAGTGTGATTCCCTACCATTGATTCTGATAAAATTTTCTTTTTCTAATAACTCCATATATAGACAGACCATCACTGCACTTAACGATCTTTTGACAAGACTAAAAGATTTAGATTTCACGGGGAAAAAGTTAGTAAGCTATGATGTCAAGGCGTTATATACAAATATTTCCACTAACGGTGCGTTAGAAGCAGTAAAGAGAGTAATAAAAGATATGAACGATACTGACCTACCCATAAGAAAACAAGATTATATAGAATTGATAGATTTATGCGTAAATTTCGGTGCGTTTACTTTTAATGGTGACGAATATGAACAACATAAAGGTCTCGCTCCTATAAGTGCAGTGATGGCCTGTCTATATATGGAGTTATTAGAAAAAGAAAACTTTATCAGAATCAATGGTAGGGGATCACACTGGTTTAGATATGTAGACGACGTCCTCGCAATCATCCCCGAAAACACCAATGTAAATAATAAAGTGAGAATGCTTAACGCGGTCAACAGCGATATTCAGTTCACCGTAGAAGAGGAACAAAACGGACAATTGCCCTTCCTAGATACGTTAATACGACGAGTGGAAAAAACTGTAACTTTCTCAGTATACAGAAAGGAAACTAACAAAGAGGATTTAGTACATTACTTCTCCGCACATGATGATAGGACAAAGAGTGGTATAGTAATAGGATTTTTTCTCAGGGCACTACGAATCTGTAGTAATGAATACCTAGAAGGCGAATTCGATTACATTATGAAAACCTTTGACAAACTTGGATATCCAGAGGGAATGTTGAAAAGAACAAAAAGAAAAGCAATAAATATTTACAATCGCGGAAAGAAAGAGAAATTATAAAAATATTACAAATTTTATATCGGTACCTGGCTCAGAAACGTCACCAATAATAGACAAATATTTAACAAAATCAGATATGAACATAGCTAAAATAACTAACAAGAGGATAGGTGATTTAATAAAGACTTCTGAAAAGAGAACCAATTCCGAAAACAGCGTCGTATACAAAATCCCGTGCAATAGTTGCTCAATGGCTTATTTTGGCGAATCGTCAAGAGGATTAGAAAAAAGAATTTATGAACATAAAAACGACATAAAAGCACATAGGACATCTAATTCTTTAGTAGTTCATGCGGAAAAATTCGATCATTTACCAAACTGGAGAGAAGCTGAAGTGCTACATAAAGGTTTTGATAAATTCACTAGAAGAATTGTTGAATCAGCATATATTTCAACTAATAATTCATCGAATCATCGAGGAGGGTTTGTCAATTTAGCTAAAGAAACTAGTATTTTAATTCTAAAGCACGCCAGAAAAACGACCTTTCCCAAGTGTCCGAAAAGATAATTAGATTTAGTACATAAACTTCAATTGCAGTTCTACATACACTCTCTGAAGAAGTTCTACGCGAACGAAACGTTAGAGTGTTTAGGGTTCCGAGCCTTCCCCTGTGTTTATGTTCTCCATCATCCAAATATATATATATATATATATATACATACATATATACATATATACCTACATATATATATATATATATATATATATATATATATATATATATATGCAAGGGTAATCATATAAAACACGTGAATGAAGATATTTTGCTGAAACCACGAGGAAATAAAAGATCGGAATACTGAACGTTTTCGTCTATTTAAGACATTTTCAAAATACATACACAACAAAGTACAGCTTAAATACAATTGTGTAGAGAACAGGAGAGGTCACTCAACACAAATATATATATATACATATACATATATATATATATATATATATATATATGCATACATACATGCACACACATATACACATGTAGGTGTGCATGTCTGTGTATACTGTGTATTAATCCACCCATTTTTGTATTTGATACCGATAACCAGTGCTTCTTTCCTTGGGATATATTTTTCCAAAGCGTTATTTTTTATATTTATTTATTTATTTTTTATTTATTTATTTGTCCTTCCTATTGACTGACTGTAACCAGCTTTGGTTCATTTAGTACCATGGGGCTGCTCGTAAATTTAGCTTGAGTAAGTGCCATGTGATTTTATCACGAACAACTTTGTGCCGCCATGGTACGCTGAATTTAAAATTCATCTCGTAACAACCACACGTGCCTAGGTTTGATTCCCAACGGATACCATTTACCCTGACTTTTATTTTATTTTATTTTATTTTATTTTATTTATTTATTTTTTTTTTTTTGCGACAAGAATCAGCATCTATACAGTGAAGCCCAGTCAAGAATGGGTCGCTGCTGAGTCGAGTTCCCGCGCGGGACGTGACTCGTGCTCCGGGTGGTCGCGGACTCGACAGACGCGGCTCGCCACAAATTCCAGACCCGGACCATTTCGCATTGCACAAGTTTTTACGATGACGACCAAGCATACGGAGTGCTCGTTTGTGTGTGTGTGTGTGTGTGTGTGTGTGTGTGTGTGTGTGTGTGTGTGTGTGTGTGTGTGTGTGTGTGTGTGTGTGTGTGTACCTGTGTGTGTATGTGTGCGCGCTCGTGCGTGAGTGTGTGCAAGTGCGTGTTCATGTGCCCAAGTGAGACTGCGTACACGTTCATGTGTGTGTGTGTGTGTGCACCTAGGGCATATATATATATATATGAGTCATATTCAGTTCTTCCTATTAATACAATTTCCATTACTTTCTTATTTTGTTTCATTCTACATTTCAATGACCATTCTTATCATCGGATCTGATGTTCTACTATTGATCGAGGACTTTAAGAAGACCTTCGTTTGCGTAGGAGCGTTGCATAGTAGAATAAAACCACAAGGCAGCAGACGAGACGAAGATATTAAAAAATCGAGTAAAGCATTCGAAGTGTTACTTTTGTCGAGGTGCCGAGCGTGGGTGCCAACTTGGGTCGCCGTCGACGGCGTTCGGCGTTGTCGCTCCATCGCGGGGACTGGATGGTGCCAGCTGGACGGTGCCACGTCAGGCGCCAACCTGGCACTTGCGGCCTGATCGAACGCTCTTCTGGCACAGAAAGTCCGAGCATGTCGTTTACCTTTGTGACTTTATTCCAGTGGCTCTATATATGTGTATGTATATGTATGTTGACATGCATGCATGTATGCGTATGTATGTGCGTGAGTATGTATGTATGCGTATATATATATATTAGTAATGGGTAGCCTATTCTGTTAAAAACGACAACAAATATTAATTATCGATTTCTTTCATGATTTCTAGCTTCCAGAACTATAATCTAAGACTCGTGGCAAATACGATGATTATTCTAGATACAGAAATGCAACTAACCATATTACAGAAAAAAAAGCAAAATATTTCCCAAATGTTACTCAAGCATTGGCAGGGGAATGATCTCGGACTGCTGAGTCAGTAGTGCCACTGCTTCCAGGAAAATGACATGACCTGTGTTGACCTGAAACGCAGCATGAAGACAAAGTTATATGATCACGTGACCTGTTACATATTAACTCCTGGACGGAAGGTTCTGCTCCTGTCAATGCATAAGCGGCTTAAAGAAAAGAAAAAAAAAAAAACTTGCGACCTCGTTTTGATATTTTCTTTCCTCGAGTGGCTTCATTCTTCGGTGAAATGTTTTCGACTCTTGATTTCGATTTTATCAGATTTCTTTTGTGTGACACATATCTGACACTGTTTCAGTAATTCTATTTTTTTTCGAAATCATGAAAGCTAGCATGAGGCTCTCAGAGCCTCCGTTTTTTTTTTTTTATTTTTTTTTTATTTTTTATTTTTTTTATAAAGAATATGTACCAAGTCTTTTCTTTTATGTGTGTGTCGGAGAAAAATATAAAAATTCATCTATGCGTTCTGACGACCAAGCCATTCTGCTGGTGGCGAATTGACGTTATTGAAACACGCTAATTTCTATTTGTCTTTTTATTTGTCTATTTATTTGATTTGATCGCATTTTGTCTTGTTAATACTCGTGTAGTCTCCGGTGGTCTCAGACCACCAAAGCCGCACCTTCGCCATCGTGTCCAAAGGTCTTCTGGCCAATAAAGTCTGACGTATTTGACATTTTGTCCCGAAAGGTCGAACCCGGGCCAGCAGAAAGTCAATAACAAACCCGACCGGCTGCAGACTCGGTTCGACTCTACGCGAGTAGGCTCGATAAGGCTCGACCGAGTAGGCTCGATAAGGCTTGACTCGGGACGTCTCTCCTCGGTTCGACTCGGGTAGGCTCACCTCGGTTCGACTCGGGTAGGATCGCCTCGGTTCAACACGCCTCGGTTCGATTCGGGTAGGCTCATCTCGATTCGTCTCGGGTAGCCTCGCCTCGGTTCAACACGCCTCACTTCGACTCGCCTCGGTTCGACACGCCTCGGTTCGACACACCTCGGTTCGATTCGGATAGGCTCATTTCGGTTCGACTCGGGTAGGCACGCCTCGGTTCGACGCGCCTCGGTTCGATTCGGGTAGGCTCGCCTCGGTTCGACTCGAGTAGGCTCGCCTCGGTTCGACACTTCTCGGTTTGACTCGCCTCGGTTCGACTTAGTTCGACTCAGTTCGACATAGTTCGACTCGGTTCGAATCGGCTCGACACAACTCGGGTCGACTGGATTCGGCTCAGATCGACTCGGTTCGGGTCGAATCGGTTCGGCTCGAATCGGTTCGACTTCGCTCGAACCAGCTCGACTCTAAGGGCGAAAGAAATCGGATGGAAGAAAAGCGTAATTAATTCTTATATCGAGTAGAGGAGATTCCTTCATGTCGGGTAACATTGCTTTAGTAACATTTATTTATGTTACATCTTGTAATTTTGTTTTAGATAAATTTGTTTATTTATTTGTATTTGTTAATCTAGTTGTTTTACTTATCCTGTTTTATTTTATTTATTTGTTGATTTATTTAGCCTGTTTTCTTACGTCTATTTGTATTGATTTACCAATTAATTTATATTTTAATTTACCTGCTTCACGTATTTATATATTCACATATTTATACATAGCGCTGGCGAATGGACAAAATGTAATGATTAAATAATTATCAAGAGTAGTCACGGCTTCAATGTTGAGCATTATACAGTAGATTATACAGTAGATCACGATCAGTGGGACATGTATATATGTTATAATGTTTGTTATACGCAGTTATAGTTTATTTACCTATGGCTTCTTATCTGTATATTTTTCTTTCTACCATTCTTGGACATTATCCTTCAGTACGGAGATGTGCGTATATGTGTGTTTGTGTGTATTTGTGTATGTGCGAATGTGTTTATGTATATATATATGTGTGTGTGTGTGTTGGCGTGTGTGTGTGTGTGTGTGTGTGTGTGTGTGTGTGTGTGTGTGTGTGTGTGTGTGTGTGTGCGCACTTGCGCATGTGTGTCTACGCGCGCATGGACACACACACAAAAAAAGGAGTCTGAGCACGCTTTTCGGTATTTACGATTTAATCGATTCGATCTCCGTCAAGCGAGCCCCGGCAGTTCTTCTTGTGAGTCCGAAGTATCTCCACGAAGAGAGAGAGAGAGAGAGAGAGAGAGAGAGAGAGAGAGAGAGAGAGAGAGAGAGAGAGAGAGAGAGAGAGAGAAAGAAGAGCAGCAACAGCAACAGTTGTTGCTCTTGGAGAGCTGGCAACAGGTTTATCTCTCGCAGAAGGCTGAGCAACAGCTGCGCCGCTCATGACGTTGCATACGACAGGGGCACTGTTTGCATATTCCTTCTACAAGTGGTCCGATGGGGCCTGTTAGCTTTGGACCTTTTTCCAGAAGGCCAAGTTCAGTTGGTTCTTCGCGAGGTCCGGCTCGTGGACACTTGAGAGAACGTGATCCTCGTTCTTCTTATATGTGTTGAACTTCTTTCTTTTCTTTCTTTCTTTCTTTATTTATTTATTTATTTTCATTTCGTCGGGTGTGACTACAGAATTCGCATTGGGTGTTCATGGGAACAGATATAAGTGAGACTTGGTTTAGTTCATACGGGACAAGTTAGTGTGACTGGATTTCATTTATTTGTTTATTTATTCATGTATTTATTAATTTATTTGTTTATTTATATTTTCACTTATTTGCTGATTTACTTGTATAGTTATTCATTCGTTTGTTTATCTGTTTATCTATTTATTCGTTCATTCGTATATTTATCTATTCATCCCTATTCATTCATTCATTCATTCATTCTTTCATCTGTTTATTGATTCATGTATTTAATTTGGTTATTTATGTACCAAGATTACACAGTTGCATGTGTTGATGAACTTTCCTCCCCGACTGTCCCCTTCCTGGTCGTCAACATAACTTCGACTTTATTGTGGACAACGTCGCAGAACAGAAAATGGGGCCTCGAAGGACTAAGAGTTTGATGCGTGGGAGGCCGGTTCCTCAGCTGAACAAGATCGTCAATCAACAGCCAGAGAAGATACAGAGGTCAATACACGGATGAGGGGAACAATACATATTAGGAAATCCCGTCTGCGATCGATGAACAGGTGTCAACCACATCATGGTGCTCTACTTTCCGCTTCCTTTGACGACCAGAAAGTCGGTGAATCGCACAAGTTTTGACTCGGTTTTATTTGCAAGATCAAGTGGGAATATAGACAAACACAGTACCTTGTTTCCACGCGTTCATCTCACCAGTTGGTAACCCTGACATCCATTATATATTCTGCCCTGAATTGGACAAACAACAGGTATTAGTCTTAATTGAATTCAGGCTTACCACCTGTCAGGATGGGAGGCGTGGCGCAAGTGGACATAAACACAGAATAAGCCTAGGTCAGGCTTGTGTGTATTTTTGTGTACAAGTGATGCATAGCTCCTTCGGCGTTTCCGACCTACCGTGTTCATCAAGGTGGGCCGTGCAGAGAGCTCTCTCTATCGATGATGTTCATAAACCAGAAGTCTCTGGACAAAAAATAATTTCGAAAATGCTTACGGTACTCGGAATTTTTTATTTAGTATTTTTCTTTCTGAATGGTGGAGATTTTCGAATTTTAGAAATTCCTAATACGGAGAACAATTTCTGAAAATCTACGGGAACGTCCAGCCCAGTTGGAATAAATCGTTCCTTAGCATTGATGCAAGCTGACTGACACACACACACACACACACATACGCACGCACATACGTACATGCACACATACTCACACGCAAATACACTCACGCATGCACGCACGTATCCATGCACGCGCTTTCGAGGCAACTGCACTATAATGTTGCTGTGCCTCCACTCTCCATCAGGACTTTTCTTTACGAAATTTTGAGGCCAGTTTTTGAATTCTAGAGGTACATGCATATATACATACATGCATATATGTATGTATGGATGTATACATACATGCATACATACAAAATGCATAACTATGAATAAATATATATAACTATATAGAATGTATTATAGACTTTTGGATTGCATTTTGTTTAAGAACTGTTGGACGATATCATAGAAAAAAAACTAAAAACTAAAAACAATCGTTCCTTTTCCACCTAAACCTCGTTCTTGTTCTCGTCCACTTCGTCGTTTTCGTTCTCGTTCACTTTGTCGGTCTCGTTCTCTTTCTCGTCTTGTCCTCATCCTCTTCGTATTTGTCCTCGTCCTCTTCGTCCTTCTCGTCCTCCTCCTCGCTCTTGTTTTCGTCCTCCTTGTTCTTCTCATCCTTGTCCTCATCCTGCTCATCTTTTTCCTTGTCCTCGTCATCTTTGTCCTTTTATTCGTCCTTTTACTTCCCCTTCCCCTCCTTCCCCTTCCTTACTCTCCTACTTATCCTCCTACTTCTTCCCCCTCCTTTTCCTTCTCCGACCATCTCCTTCTCACTCATCCTCATTTCTCCACCTCCTTTTCCTTCCTCCACCTCCTTTTCTTTCCTTCCCTCTCCTTTTCCTTCCTCCCCCCTCTTCCTCCCCCTCCTTTTACTTCTCTCCTTTTCCTTCCTTTTCTTACCTCCTTTTCCTCCCTCTCCTTCTCCTTCCTTGTCCTTCCTCCTCATTTTCCTTCCTCCTCCTCCTTCTTCCTCTCCTTCCCCTTCCTTTTCCTTCCTCCCCCTCCTTCTTCCTCTCCTTCCCCTTCCTTTTCCTTCCTCCCCCTCCTTTTCCTTCCTCCCCCTCCTTTTCCTTCCTCCCCCTCCTTTTCCTTCCTCCCCCTCCTTTTCCTTCCTCCCCCTCCTTTTCCTTCCTCCCCCTCCTTTTCCTTCCTCCCCCTCCTTTTCCTTCCTCCCCTCCTTCTTTCTCCCCTCCTTTTCCTTTCTTTCCCTCCTCTTCCTTTCTTTCCCTCCTCTTCTTCCTCCCCCTCCTTCTCCTTCCTCCCCCTCCTTCTCCTTCCTCCCCCTCCTTCTCCTTCCTCCCCTCCTTCTCCTTCCTCCCCCTCCTTCTCCTTCCTCCCCCTCCTTCTCCTTCCTCCCCCTCCTTTTCCTTTCTTCCCCTCCTCTTCCTACCTCATTTTCCTTTCCTCCCCTACTCCTTCCCCCCCTCATTCACTTCCCTCTCCTCCCTCTCGCTCTTCTCTCTTCCCCTACTTCCCTTCTACCCCCGCCCCTTTCCCCTGTCTCCCCCTATCCCTGTCTCCCCTCCCTCTGGCTCCCCCTTTACCTCTCCTCTCCCCCTGTCTCCTCTCCCCCCTCACCCTCTACCTCTCCCTCTCCCCTTCCCCCTGCCTCTCCCTCTACCCTTCCCCCTGCCTCCCCCTCTACCTCTCTCCCCTCCCGCTCTACCTCTCCCTCTCCCCTTCCCCCTGCCTCCCCCTTTACCCCTCCCCCCACTCCCCCTCTACCTCCTCCCCACTCCCGCCTTCAGAGTGTCGTTATGGGATCGACTCAGTGCATTATGCTGGTATGGGGACTTCCCCCCGGGCTGCCGCAACAGGACGGCGCAGAACGCCGCCTTATGTTTTTTAAAGTTGAGCCATCGTTCGTCGTTCCTGAACAACGTGACGAAGCGGGAAAACGTCCCTGAATGTCGAGGGCGAGGCGGGCGAGGGGGAGGGGGGCGCTGCGGGTGGGGAGGGGCGGGGTGGGCGCCGCTGCGGGGCGCTTTTGGCAATGCGGGCCAATTTGGCGCCGCAGGACCTCTACGCGAGGAATGTAGGGTGTCGTCCTGGGTTTCATAAGCGTAGTGGAGGGTCTACCATTGGAACACGTGCATGATAGGAGGCTTGTCCGGCCGGGTATAACTGATGACGTAGCAAAGTGCGTTCAAGCGTGCGCGTGCTTGCGCGTTGGTCCGTGAAAAAAAATACATATTTCGAAAAAAAAAACATCATCGTCGTGTTTTCACTGTCACAGATGTCTTTACAATAACAAGTGTTTTTAATAATTTCGAATTGTAGTTGATACAAGGCATGATGTAAAAATGATAGAATTTACCCAGTGCGAGATATCGGCTCAGTCCCCAGTGTGTGTGTGTGTGTGTGTGTGTGTGTGTGTGTGTGTGTGTGTGTGTGTGTGTGTGTGTGTGTGTGAGTGAGTGTGAGTGTGTGTGTGTGTGTGTTCGCGTGCGTAATAGAGAGAGAGAGAGAAAGAGAGAGAGATAGAGAGAACTGGAGAGTCCTTTGTGTGCAAGACTCATAAATCAACTTGAGGGGGGGGGAATCAATTGAGACGGTATGGCCACGTCAAAAGAATACCCGAGGAAACCACAACCAGAAGAATGCTGAAGAGAAGGCCGGAGATAAGCGGACCGCCCGAGAGATTCCGGAAGAGACGGATCGACAACATAAAGGAGGCGCTGCAGTGAAAAGTGGAGAACCTCTCACTTGAAGAGGAGGTGGAGACAAAGATCTTCCACGAAGACAGAGGCGAGTGGAGGAGGAGGAGGAACACCCTTAGCAAGAAAATGGTGTTGGTGGCGTTGGTTGACTAGCTGGTGATGGTGGTTATGGTGTTGGTGGTGTTGGTTGACTAGCTGGTGATAGTGGTAATACTGGTTGGCCAGGTGGTTATGGTGTAGTTGGCGTTGGTTGACTAGCTGGTGATAGTGGGGATGCTGGTTGGCCAGGTGGTTATGGTGTGGGTGGTGTTGAGTGACTAGCTGGTGATAGTGGTGATGCTGGTTTGCCAGGTGGTCATGGTGGTGGTTGGCCAGGTGGTTATGGTATTGGTGGCGTTGAGTGACTAGCTGGTGACAGTGGTGATACTGGTTGGCCAGGTGGTTGTGGTGGTGGTTGGCCAGGTGGTTATGGTGATGGTGGTGACCGGCCAGGTGGTGGCAATTGTGATACTGGTTGCGGTGGTAGTGGTTGGCTAATTATCGCGTCGTTCAATGGAGTTGACGGCCTCACCTCAAAATCAATTATCCCACAATTGTTACGCCAGGACACTGGACGATGTCTTCGACTCCATGTCCACAATGATGAAGAGAGGTATGACCACCACCAACCTCACCCTCTACCACCACCGCCTCAGCATCAACTACCACCACCACCGCCACCGTCACCAACTTACCTCTATCACCAAACTCTGCACCACTAACGACATCATCACCACAACGACGAGGAACACCAGAATCCATGGCGCCACATGCGTAACCACAAGCGCCACACCGCGAAATCCACCACAACAAACGTCACAAGCACTACCACCGCCACAACCACCTCCCCCAAAGCACCACCCCAAGCACCACGCCAAAACACCACACCAAAACACAACCCCAAAATATCATACCGAATACCACCGTAACAAACATCGTAACAAACACTACCACAAGCACAAACACCACCACCACAAGCATCACCACCACAAGCACCACCACCAGCACCAGCACCACCACCACCACCATCACAAACACTGTTAGACGTAGGTCATGAGACGACCGATAGAACATACTGCAATTATCGTTATGTTTGCAGACAAGCTCCTCCTACGGATATGACGTCATAGGTTAGCAGGAAGGTGAATGACGTCCTATCTCTGGGTGGGGCTTGAGTCACAAAGGGGGCGGGGCAAAGAAGCCCCTCCCACCATCAAACACATGACTGTTTGGTTGGTGAGAAATGAAGAACGCGTCCACATAGTCCACATAGTGCTATGTAGACTGGACTTGGGTTACAAAGTGGGAGGGGCTTGGGCGCAAGGGGCTGGTCATGTGTTTAGATTTTACACGGGAACCCCTCCCACTATTAGGCATATGACTGGCTGGTTGATGAGGAATGAATGACGTCACGTCTGTTGTAGATGATTGGCATGGTGATAGGTGGAAACTGAGTGTTGGTTACGAAAGGGGTGGGGCTTGTGTGTAAACTTGTATGAGGAATGGAACAATAAGAAAGTGTACTTTGGTAGGAGGAGGAGGAGGGAGAGGAGGAGGAGGAGGAGGAAGAGGAACAGCACGGGTGTGGGCAGCATACAGTGCAGGAGTGTCCAGACGACACAAGGCAGCAGCGAAATCAATACAGTTTGTGCTGTTTCGCACGTGTGCTGCTGTTGTACGACCAGCTGGTAATGCGCCTTTTTTTCACTTTTTTCATAGGCATGCGTTGCTTAGCTGGGAAGAGTCGTATAGAACACCCATCCCAGCTCGCTTAGGTACAAGTGCTCGAATCTGCGTACAACGCGGCGTACACATGCGTACGTGTATTTTATGTACGCACGTAGGAGAGTGTACTTTTGTACACGAGCTAAAACATCTAGCCTTGAGTACACTCTCAAGGAACACGTGTAGTAATGTTCACGAACATATTCGTCGTGAACACCTGTAAACACATAAGAACAAAATCCTTCACACACACACACACACACACACACACACACACACACACACACACACACACACACACACACACACACACACACACACACACACACACGCACGTACATGGGTCGACGGCGCAGTGGTACCGTCCACAACCGTTAATGTATCAGTCCGAGTTCAATTCTCGCCCAAGGCTGAAATAATCTCAGCATCGCTACACTTCGAGCCGGCTCTCCAACTCTCGTGGACAAGGAGTTGTGTGTGTGTGTGTACAAGGTTACAGCATTACCCATAGGTCGGGTATATATGAGCTCTGAGTTCTCATTCGGGAGGGTAATAACTATCGATTACGAGTCCAACACATGATCCAAGACCATGGAGAATCACACACACACACGATATGTTCATAGTTGTATTCTCTTTTATCTATCTATTTACTTGTTTATTTATTTATTTATTTATCTATTTGGTTATAATTATTGTTTATTGATATGGGCATACATAAATCCTGTTCATGTATTCGAAATTTTTTAACGCAGCGTTGTGCTCTGAAACGTTTTAGATGTTGTTCTGGACTATACTTTTCCAGCGCTTCTATCCTTTTGGACCATCTCGGGTCCTTGTGCTCTGAAGCTTCTTGGTGCGTAGGTCCTCTGGACTGAATAAATTCGCTTGGCGTTCGCTAGAACGAAATCTTAGCGTGTCGAAGCCGCACCAAGGGAGCACTGGAGGTTCGGTGGACCTCCTGATGAAGAGAGCTAACTCTTTACCTATCAAGAGCAATGGCTCTCTTCCCGAAGACCCCCGGACTCTTAGTGGAAGGAGAGAGGAGCCGGAGAGTTTCGTTAGTGAGGGCAACAAACCGAAATTTGGTAATAGTTAGTGGATGTTTAACGATTTATGTTCTGTGTTGACATGATCTTCAGGAAGCTAAGGAAATGCAGTACATGAGAAAGTAGGTTGAGGGCCCTTGGTCTAGTACGGGGATTACCAAAGTGGTCGATATCAGACCCCTAAAGGCCAATGGGACGATCCATGGGGTCAGTAAACGCTAACATATCTAAGAACATGAGACAGAAGGAGACTGCAAGAGACCATAAGGCCTATACTAGGTAGTTCCACGTTCATGACCACTTATCATACCAATCCATAAAGTTGTCTAACCGTTTCTTAAAACAACCGGTTGTTTTATCGCTCACTACATGGTTACCAAGTCTATTCCATTCGTTGATTACTCTATTGGCAAACAAGTTCCTGCCTATTTTGTTTCTTAAATCTAAATTTGTCCAATTCAAAATCCATTACTTCGAATCCTGCCCTGTTGTCTTGATATGATGACCTTGTCTGCATCACCCTTGTTAAAGCCCTTGATCGATTTGAACACCTCTATTAGATCAACCCGCACTATGCGTCTTTCTAGAGAGTTTAGATTGTTGCATAAGTCTGACCTCATAAGGCATAATTTTGGTCATTCTCCTCTGTACTGATTCTAGTAAACTAATGTGCATTCTATATGACTGAGACCAAGACTGTACCGCATAGTCAAGAATGGGTCTACCTAACGCCAGATAGAGTTTGATAACTACCTCTCTACTTTTATTCGTAACTGTCCTAGCAATGAAACCTATAATATAATAATTCATACTTATTATCATTAATTCATTCACTTTCTTTGTGTATGCATGGAAGGTCAATGAGGGGCCAAGGATTTCGTGAAAGGGACGACACTCTAGAAAGTTTGGGATGTTTCAGATTCTGGAAGCTCCTCTGAGACAGGCGACTCCTTCAGCTCATAGATTCCTCACTTGTGCTGTGTTTCTTTTTCCACCCTGGAGGAAACTTCCCTACCTCCCTCGGAGCTGCCTAGTGAAGGCCTTATGGTCTCTTGCAGTCTCCTTCATTCTTATGTTCTTATGTTAACTTAAACAACGGACGGGAGCGTCTGGTTGTCAGTCGCTGCTCTTGGGTTTCGGTGTGTGCACATCTGTGGGAGCCAGAGGAAAAAACCCTAAGGAACCTAGCCATCAGTGCAAGTCGAAGCCGGATAAAATAAGAAGAAAATAGAAATAAAAATTTTTGCAGAGCGTTGTGAAACGGACTGCCCCTGAACATGGTACTATTGCGTATATTCTGGCTAAGATCCCCCTTTCACCTTCCCCACCTCCCTCACCTACCCCACCACCCCACCATCCCCACCACCCCACCATCCCCACCACCCCACCTTCCCCACCTTCCTCACCTTCCTCACCTTCCCCACCTACTCCCACCTACCCCATCACCCTCACCTACCCCACCCCCATCTACCCCACCACCCTCACCTACCCCACCACCCTCACCTACCCCACTATCCTCACCTACCGCACCTATTCCACCTACCCCACCTCCCTCACCTCCACCCTTTGTTCCGGAGTCCACCCATTACTGAATAAAATCACCTGGACGCAGCTTGAACAGAACCTATGAAACGTGTCACCGTGACAACGTTGTTGAGTTTACAACGGAACGGAAGTTGAGAACAAGGTTCGCGATGCGACGCTTCGTCCCGGCGGCGAGCCTTCTTACTCTTCGTCTTCCTCCTCCTTCCTCTCTCTCGTTGACGTAAGCCGATTTTGTGGCATAACTTGAGGCGCCAGTGAGGTTTCCGTGTGTGTTGCATGTTCCCGTCCTTTCTTGTTTGTCCTTCTGTTGAGTTCGCATTATTTGACTATATGCTTATGCCCTCATTTACTTGTTTATTCACTTGTTTGCATTTACTTTCATATACTTGTTTATTTGTTTCTACCAACATAATTATGAATTTGTTCATTTGTATATTTATTCATTTACTCGTTTATCTATTTATTTATTTATTTATTTATTTATTTCTAACAGCTGTTTGTTTATATTTATATAGATATTTATGCATCTATTATGTAGTTTGATCTTATTTTTAGATTTTAATTTTTTCATGCGCGATAACTTGAGTGCATTTATATATTGACCAAGATCTTCTGTACAAAAATGACTCAGTCGAAGCAAGGGCCATCCCTCCCTCCCTCCCTCCCTCCCTCCCTCCCTCACCCCCTCCTTCCCTCCCTCCCTCCATCCCTCCCTCCCTCTCTCCCTCCTACAGACTTGATAGAATCCCTAAAGAAGGTTGCATGGGGGATGTAGGCTTAATCGAGGTCATTTTAACCCATTTCTCTCTCGAACATCTCCCCAACCCCATAAACGAATGAAACCCCCAACCCTGGCATGAGCCTCAATCAAATTGCTAAAGAAGGTCGTATGGAGGGGTAATCGAGATTATTCTGATCCATTTCTCTCCCGAATATCACCTCCAACCCCGAACTACATGAACTACTCCAGCGCCTGAGGGAATAGAACAACTGAAGAGCAACATGGGACTGAAATGGGTTGAGGTAGACTCGAAGTATCTTTTTTTTTTCTTTTCTTTTTTCTATTCGAACATCTTAAGCTGGCATTTGTTTTGAACACAGTGCTTTGGTGTGTACCGCCTTTTCAAAGGTCCGACGGTCAACAACCTCATCGTACACCGTAAAAGAATGCAGATGGCTTTACATGTGAGTAAATGTGTGTGTGCGTGTGTGTGTGTGTGTGTGTGTGTGCGCGTGTGTGTGTGTGTGTGTGTGCGTGTGTGTGTGTGCGTGTGTGTGTGTGTGTGTGTGTGTGCGTGTGTGTGTGTGTGTATGTGTAAGTGTGTGTGTGCGTGCAGGCGTGCGCGTGTGAGCGTGGATGCATTGATGTGCATACATGCGTTTTTCCCTGTTTCTGTTTCACAATGGCACGAGATCACGTGCTAAACTAGTGATCAGTTATTGTCCCCCCTCCCCTCCTTCAGCCACCACGATCCCCAGATGAGACCTCAAAGCTTGTTTGGATTGATCGGCAGAGAATGTTGTGATTTTACACACATCTCTTTGCACAAGGGATACAGTAACAGCTTACAGTGTTTTGAAGTTTCCGAGCAGTGATATGGCCGCGATCGCAGACCTCACGCGAGAGAGGCTAAGATGCTAACTATTAGATCGAATCGGCAAGCTTGTGCGTGTGTGATGTACGGATTTGCTTGTATGTGATTTTGTATATGCAGTGTGTGTGTGTGTGTGTGTGTGTGTGTGTGTGTGTGTGTGTATGTGTGTGTGTCTATAGTATACATAATTAAAACTAAACTTGGTTATGTTTTTTGTATATGCAGTATGAATGTTGCTGAGAGAATCCAGTCATTAGTGTTGATAGCTAACTCTAGCCACAATCTAGGAATGATTTTTTATTAATTAATAGAATTTTTTTTAATCAGGCGGCAAACAGTTTTATCAATATTTGGAGGTTTACACATTGCTGAATGAAACTGCCTGTTTTCCAGATGAAAATAAATATATAAATAAATAAATAAAACAAATGAAAAATCACAGACATTGGTTTTTCTGTCACTCTATCAGGCCCAAAGAGTCTTTATAACTTTATTTCCCATTAATGCTAATGTATTTTGATGTATATTCAATTTCTATTGGAGCGTTTGTTTTATGATTGATCACGCTTGGTTGACGAAAAAATGTGGAAGCTTGTCAGTTAGTTTGAAAGCGTCGAGAGTTTTTAGAAAATGTTTTTCTAATTATGAAATTTCCCAAGGGCATATCATTTTTGTATGGGAGCTGCTTATTTGTACGAGGCACAGTTGAAAACAACTCGGTTTTACACGAAAAACGAAAGAAATTTGTGAGCCTTCATACTCTATTTGTGTGTGTGTGTGTGTGTGTGTGTGTGTGTGTGTGTGTGTGTGTGTGTGTGTATGTGTGCGTGTACGTGTGTGTGCGTGCGTGTGTGTGTGTGTGTGTGTGTGTGTGTGTGTGTGAGAGAGTGTGTGTGTGCGTGTGCGCGCGTGTATGCGTATGTGCGTGTGTGTGTGTGTGTGTGTGTGTGTGTGTGTGTGTGTGTGTGTGTGTGTGTGTGTGTGAGTGAATGAAAGTGTGCATAGATATATGTATACATACATGGGATGCGCGACGTACATGCACCAGACAGAATTTATATACATACATACATGGATAAAGATATAAAAGAAAATATATTCATGCCTATACTGTAAAGACAAAAGCATACAGGAAGGTGAAGGCATACATCGGTATAGATGCGTACATGAGGATAGATGCGTACATGAGGATAGATGCGTACATGAGGATAGATGCGTACATGAGGATAGATGCGTACATGAGGATAGATGCGTACATGAGGATAGATGCGTACATGAGGATAGATGCGTACATGAGGATAGATGCCTACATGAGGATAGATGCGTACATGAGGATAGATGCGTACATGAGGATAGATGCGTACATGAGGATAGACACGTACATGAGGATAGATGCGTACATGAGGATAGATGCGTACATGAGGATAGATGCGTACATGAGGATAGATGCGTACAAGGACAAACCTACATCCATATAAGAAAATATAAGCCTTATGAACATGTATGCATACATGAACATGAAGATGTAGCATACATGAAGATGAATACACATATGAAGGTGTATGCGTACATGAAGGTGTATACGTACATGAAGATGTATGCGTACATGAAGGTGTATGCTTACATGAATGTGTATGCGTACATGAAGATATATGCGTACATGAAGGTGTATGCGTACATGAAGATGTATGCGTACATGAAGGTGTATGCGTACATGAAGATGTATGCGTACATGAAGGTGTATGCGTACATGAAGATGTATGCGTACATGAAGGTGTATGCTTACATGAATGTGTGTGCGTACATGAAAATGCATGCGTATATGAAGATGTATGCCTAATGAACGTGTATGCGTTCATGAAAGTGTATGCGTACATGAAGGTGTATGCATACATGAAGATGTATACGTACATGAAGGTGCATGCGTACATGAATGTGTATGCATACATGAAGGTGTATACGTACATGAAGATGTATGCGTACATGAAGTTGTTGTCCCCAAAACTATAACATACACGGACGATGTGTTTGCAAGCATAAACTCTTTTTAAATGGATACAGACATCCATGTGTACATAAGCACGTTAGCAAATATAGATATAAATATATACTAGGTACACACATACTCTTGTAGATAGTCGTCTCGTATACATAAATAGGTACGTATATACATACATAACCATTGCACATGTACGCACATACGTCTCGTATACATAAATAGGTACGTATATACATATATAACAATTGCACATTAATGTATTCATACATATATACATATTCGTAAATGCAATCATTGTATATATACACGTAGGTATATGTATACGTATATACAACTACTACACAAACATAAATGCATACATGGATACGCACATACATTTGAATATAACCATTGCGCATACATATTTACATTTTTTGTAAATACCAGCATTGAACAAAACATACTACACCAGTACAAACACCTGGCACTATTTTTGTCCATGGTTTTGTGTGTGTGTGTGTGTGTGTGTATGTGTGTGTGTATGTGTGTGCGTGTGTGTGTTTGTGTGTATGTAAATCATTAGTTGGCGTATTGATCACCCCCGTTGATGACTGCGGCATCGCTTCTCCTTCACCTGTGTGTGTGTGTGTGTGCGTGTGTGTGTATGTATGTATGTGTGTATGAATGTATGTATGTGTGTATGCATTTAACGGAGCACCCCGAGCAAACTGCAGTAGTTCTACGGCAGCTGTGTGGTTAGCCAGGTGGTTGTGCTGACCCCGCCCCTGGACCTACTGCGTCGCAGCCCCTCCCCCCAACTCCCTCACTCCCTCCTTCCCTCTCTCCCTACCACACTCCCGTCCTCACTCGCTCACTCCTCCCTCACTCGCTCACTCCTCCCTCACTCCCTTTCTCTCTCCCTCCTCCCTCACTCCTTCCTTTCAGCTCACAGCCGTCCGCCGGTCGGTTTGCACCGGTTGAGACCGACTTGGGGCCGGTTCACTCAAGCCGTCGGTCTGTTTGTGTTTTCTTTAAACGCCCCCGGCCGGCGCCTTTTTTTTTTTTGGGGGGGAGGGGTTGTCTTGGTCGCCATGTTGCGTGGGTCAGTGTCCTCTATGGCGTGGTAAGAAAATTGTACCTTAGTCTGCTGAGAAAAAAATAATTGCTTCTTGTGACTGACCTGATCTAACCTAATTTAATCAGGTGTGGGCTTAACTACGTTGAGAATGATATGAGCTGGCTTGGTCTGACCTGAATGCGGTTTCCTCGACCACTGACATCAGCGTTCATCTTCAAGAGTGGCTTCAACACAGAATAGCATTTCTTTTGACAACGCGTAACAAAATCCTTTGACAGTGTAAATATGAATAATCCAATCTCCTTTGTATAGATCAAGACGCACCTCAAACTATATTCTTCCATTTGTTCTTGTCCAACCTCGCCTGTGAGCTCGCAGCGACATGACGTCACATCGTTCGTTCGTTGTTCTTCTTCGGCGTCGGCGTGCGTCGGCGGTGGCCTCGGAAGCTTCGAGAAGTCTCGTTTGTTTCCCGACAGATATCAGATGCACCTCTCGCTAAGCCTCTGGCTCTAATGGCTCCTATTCGTTAGAGGCAGCTGACTGAAAGCGCAGACTGGGTGAGAGGGGAGATAAGGGAGAGGAAGGGGAGAGGTAGTTAACTGAAAGGAGGGAGAAGAGATTAGCTGGAGGCAGATGTCTGGGAGGAGGAGGAGGAGGAAGTGAAGGAGATGGTGGAGGAGGAGGAGAAGGAGGAGGAGGAGGAGGAGAATGAGTAGGAAATCCGTTCAAGAATGTAGGGCTCCGAACAATGGGTGGGAAGGAAAAAGGGATAGCTGTAGAGAGAAATATGAATAGAGAAAATAGATGAGTGGAAGGTAGAGAGGAAATTAAGAAACTGAGTTCGATAAAAGAGGTGAGAGGGCGAGAAATGGACGAAAATTATGGAATGGCCTACACAACATCTGCACATCAAAGGCTTCCCTTATAAGGGAAGTACCCAGCCAAGGCACGCATCCACTCCGATCTGTCCCACTCCTATTCGTCAACCAATTGTTTCCCTTTAATCTTAGCTCCTCGTGGATGAAGGGTCACCCCCTGTCTCCCGTCGACTGTCTGGGTCGGAGGCAATGCGACAAGACACAGCACAATCACAGGACGGCCACACCGCTTCATCTGATTGGCGACCCTCCCTGCCCCCCCCCCTCCCCCACCTCTCGTGCGAAAATAGAGAAGACGAGGAGGAATCTCTCTGGGCCGCGTCAATTTATTGTCCATTCACAACCATCCTCAACTCGCACCTATCTTTTGTCCTTCTCCCTTTCTTTACTACAGGTCACCTTTACCTCATCTGTTCATATCATTCTTGGTCTTCTCTTTAAGTTCACAACATCCACCTCTGCCTTCCACACTCTTTTTGCTAGTCTTTCTTTACTTGTTCTTCCTATGTGCCCAGATCATCCCAGTATATTTACATCTACCTTATGCGCCAGTTCCCTTTCCAGCCCCACTCTCCTCGTTATCCCTTCATTTCTAATTCTTTCCATTCTCGTAACCTCCACTACACTTCGCAGATACTTGATCTCAAATTTAGATTTCTCCTTTCTGCCTCCCTTAGAATCCAATTTTCTGACCCATACAGTGTTGTGGGTACAATGACTCCTTCATACAATTATACTTCTTTCCCCAGATACCGCTTTCTCGTGATATTTTTCATTCCAAAAGACATTTATTTGCTTCTTTCACTCTATAGTTACCTCCAGTCCAACTCCTCCATTCCCTGCTACATGTGACGCGAAGTATTAGTATAGATATGGATCAAAAGGTCTCCTGTCGGCATGCTCCGCCTTTGTAATCCTTTGTAATCCTTTGTAATTTGAAACTATTTACTTCCTCTAACCTTTCTCTATTTAATACATAACTCCAACTTACTACCACCCTCACCACATGCTTTTGTCCACGTTTACTTTCAGCTTCCTCCTATCGTACGCCTTCCTAAGCACAGTTTCATCAGCAAACAACAACTGGCTCATCTCCCACATAGACTCTGTCTCAAATCCTGTCCATCACCCTTTCAGCTTCCTCCTATCATACGCCTTCATAAGCACAATTTCATCAGCAAACAACAACTGGCTCATCTCCCACATAGACTCTGTCTCCAGTCCTGTCCATCACCCTTGCATCTAATCCCCGCACCACCCCGTTCATGTACACATTGGACAACAATGGCGGCATAACACAACCCTGGTGCAGTCCCAATTTTACCTTGCACCACTTAACTCTCACCATCCCCAACCCTAACACCATCTCTGCTACTCTTGTAAAAGCTTTCGACTACCCTTAACAGCTCTATCCCTCTTTCATATATCTGCAATATTTCCCACAATGTCTTCCTCTCTATCCTGTCATAAGTCTTCTCTAGATCCATAAGGGCCCCCCCAAAAAAAAATCCTTACATTTTGCCAAAAGCTTTTCGCGAATCTGCATCACCACAAAAATTTTACCGCAGACACTCTACCTTTCCTAAACCCACACTGTTCCTCACCAATTATTCCTTAATCCTCTCAATCAACGCCCATATGTCTTTCCAAATACAATAAAAAATATACCTCTAAAACTACTACATTCACACTTGTCCCCTTTTCCTTTGAAAAACGAAATGATAGTAACGCTCCTGCACTCCCCCTGCGCATTCCCTTCCCTTAAGCACACACTAAAAAACCTCACTAACCAATCCACTAGAGCCGTTCCTCTCTTTGTCAGATACTCCGCATGACGCCCATCCAACCCAGGTGCGTGTGTGTATGTGTATGTGTGTGTGTATGTGGTCGGACGTGTACAAGTACAGTAATATCGCGTGACACCAAGTGCTTTCCTTAATGCGTCAAAATGCGCCTGTGCTTGTGCCTATTTGCACATGCAAAATACACGCATATGAATGTGTATGCACAGAATGGCGATATTACATAGATGCTTACACACAGTGGTGCACATAGGCATGCACAAATACGCACATATGCACACACACACATGTACACACACACGCACCCCCCCCACACACACATACACTTTGTGCACACATATGCATACACATAAACTTATGCATGTACATACACTTATGCACACAAGTATACTTAGGCACACACACCCTTACACATACACGTACACATATACACACATGTACACTTATACATACATACACGTACAGAGAGACTGCAGCACAAACTTGGTCCCTAAATATATGTGGAGACATTGTTGTAATTGTTTGCAATGCCGTGGAAAATGCCACGGTAGATTGGAAGCAAAAGAGACAGGTGCACACTGGCTGGATGGCTGGCTGGATGGCTGGCTGGCCTGGCTGGCTGGCTGGCTGGCTGCCTGGCTGGCTGCCTGGATGGATGGATGTATGAATACATCCACTTCCTTCTCAGCTGACTGGGCGTTGGGGTAGCACGCGATGGCTGCATAGCTGTGTGTGTGTGTGTGTGTGTGTGTGTGTGTGTGTGTGTGTGTGTGTGTGTGTGTGTGTGTGTGTGTGTGTGTGTGTGTGTGTGTGTGTATGTGTGTGTGTATGTGTATGTGTGTGTGGGTATATGTGCGTGTGTGTGTTTGTGTTGTTTGTGTGTGTGTGTACGTGTGTGTGTGTGTGTGTGTGTGTGTGTGTGTGTGTGTGTGTGTGTGTGTGTGTGTGTGTGTGTGTGTGTGTTTGTGTGTGTGTGTGTGTGTGTGCGTACGTGTGCGCGCATTTGTACTTGTTTGCGTGTGTCTATGTCTGCGTTTGTGTATTCTACCTCACATCATTGTGCATGTACGTTAGTGTGTTCCAGAATGTGCGTTCATGTGCACGTGTACGTGTATGTACGTCTATGAATGTTAGAGATTATGCGTTTTAGGCAGAGAATTATTAATCTCCTTTGAGTACGTCTCGTATTATCTGTATCCTTATATTCACAAAAACATTAAGACTTTAAGAGGCAAGATCATAGTCTAATACAAGGAATTATAGAATCTTCAGTAAAACAATTAATTCCATAAATTGGAAGTGTTAGACATGAACGGATTAGATGTATGAAAGTGTACTGTAGGCTCTCCCGAATAAACACAAAGTCAACGAGTAGAAGTTGACGTGGGAATGGAATAGACCAAGAGGACAGGAAGCGGGAGAGGGAAGGATGAAAATGACAGATGGATGGACGGGGATAGATGGGGTGGGGGGTGGGGGGTGGGGGGTCAGAAACGTCGTCGCCTTTCGTCTTTGTATTTATTTGTGACCCAAATATTTCGGGGTCTTGTTGTTGTCCGCCATGTTCCTCATCATTTGTGGGTCATATGGCTTTGGTGCTCATTCGGGCGCCATTCTCGCAATGCATCAGTGTCGTATTTCTTCCGATCTGACTGGTGGCCCTACCCGGCGATGTAATGAACGATAGTGTGTGCATTTCGCACACCAGACACTGTATGCCTTAATTTTATTCTATCTTTTCCAGTTTCGCCATTAATAATTCCGATGGCGGTGCTGGGAAATGTTTGTTAACGCTTTTAACAAATATTCTGCACAGTTGGAAAGCGTTCCGCGCGGCTTGCTCCAGCTGTGAGAAGAGGCTTCGCCTATACGGCAAAACCAGTGTTAGTATTCGCAGAATGGGTACAGGGTATGTATGTACGTATATATGTATGAATGTATGTACGTACGTCCGTGTGTATGTATATATGTATGTGTGTATGTATATGCATGTATGTGTGTATGTGTGTGTGTATGTATGTATGTACGTCCGTGTGTATGTATATTATGTGCGTATGTATGTATATGTGTGTATGTGTGTATGTATGTATATGTGTATGCATGCACGTATGTATGCTTTATGTATGTATATATGAATGTATGCTGATATGTATGTATGTATGTACGTACGTCCGTGTATATGTATGTGTGTGTATGTATGCGTGTATGTATGTATGTATGTATGTATGCGTGTATGTATGTATGTGTGTATGTATGTATATTTGTATGCATACACCTATGTATGTTTTATATATGTATACATGAATGTATGTATGCGGGTATGTATGTTTTATGTATGAATGTATGTACGTATGTATGTTTTATGTATATATGAATGTATGTATGCGGATATGTATGTATGCATGCATGTATGTGTGTGTGTATACGTACAGTATGTGTATAAACATGCAGGTATGTGCAAGGCTTGCCGAAAATGAACTGTTCCATCTGCGAAACTCGTTTCGCTTACATGACAATACCTTAATTCTTGTGTGTTGACGCTGTACATGCCAGAGTTACCGAAAACAATCAGTTCAGCCTGTTCGTTTCACAGTGACAGGCAAAGACACGCGAGTTGTTGCGGTATCCTACCATATTGCCTCTGGAGCAGGCGAAACGCGCTGGAGTCTGCCAATTTGAATGCGAAAAATTTCGCGAAGTTTCTGTCGCAATGAATTCATCGTCTTCACTTCCAGCATTGTGATAAGTTTTGTATTTGTCTGGCTAACAACTCGTGATTCTGTATACCTTTCTTTCTCTTTCTCTTTCTCTTTCTATATATATATATATATATAATATATATATATATATATATATATTTTTTTTTCCGAGAACCAAGGAGATTGATTCATGGATTTGTAGGATTAAGCTGTCATAACGGACAAGCTTTGTCCGTTAAACGGCAAAGCTCGTTTTCAAATTTGAATATTTTCGTTAAACGACCAAAATCATTCTCAACCATTTTTTGACACGTCTCCCCTTTTGCGTATATACGCCGGAAAATAACCTCCCGGAGGTATGGAACAGTCCCGTTAAACGGAGTTATATATCTGAAAACTTTTGGATTCTCTTCGTCGTTCACAATGGACCGAATCGTGAAACTCGAAACCAAATTTCTGTTTTAACCCGTTTTCTGTGTTCCTCTCACACACGGAGGTCCGATCTCAGCTGAATGGAATCGTCCGTAATTAGCCGAAATTGATAGCGACTGCCTCGGGCCACTGTGGGAATCTGCCAAAGGTTGGGTATGGGATGTCTTTGTCCTAATTGGTGGAAGACAGAGAGAAGAGTTTCCCTGTCGCCCGTCTTAAAGAAGATTTGAAAACTTCATTGGCCTTCGTCGTTTGTCGTCTTCGTCGTCGTCGTTCTTCGTCGTCATTCGTCATTTTTCGTCGTCGGTCGTCGTTCATCGTCGTGGTCGTTTGTTGTCCTCGTTGTCGTTCTTCGTCGTCGGTCGTCGTTCTTCGTCGTGGTCGTTTGTTGCCTTCGTCATCGTTCTTCGTCGTCATTCGTCATTCTTCGTCATCGGTCGTCGTTCATCGTCGTGTCGTTTGTTGTCTTCGTCGTCGTTCTTCGTCGTGTTCTTCGTCGTCATTCGTTATTCTTCGTTGTCGGTCGTCGTTCATCGTCGTGGTCGTTTGTTGTCTTCGTCGTCGTTCTTCGTCGTCATTCGTCATTCTTCGTCGTCGTTCGTCGTTCTTCGTCGTGGTCGTTTGTCTTCGTCGTCGTTCTTCGTCGTCATTCGTCATTCTTCGTCGTCGGTCGTCGTTCTTCGTCGTGATTCATCGTCGTGGTCGTTTATCGTGTTCGTCGTCGTTCGTCGTCGTTCTTCGTCGTCGTTTTTCGTCGTCTCTCCACCAGCTTCACGTTACTCTCTCCGTTGGACCAATGCAATCTCTTTCTATCACGTGTGGATTTTCACGTCTTGTTTCCAAATAACCACCCGAGTCCTAATTCCTAGTCACGGGTTCAAATCCCGCACTCCTCTCCGTTTCCTAGCAGTAACTGTTCCCTACCCCAACAGTTCAAACGCATAGTGACCGCTTCGGTCGCAGATACTCAGCACCTCTTGACGTGTGTACCTTACCTAACCGTGTTATGGGAACTGCTCGTGCTGCAGTGTTCATTATGGAAGATTAGTGCGCGCTGGTATTTGTGAGTGTGTGTGTGTGTGTGTGTGTGTGTGTGTGTGTGTGTGTGTGTGTGTGTGTATGTGTGCGTGTGTGATTTACATGACTGCATTCTACTTGTTCTTTCACAAAATACTAATGAAATCGTGGTTTTCCTTCAATTTCTGTGTTTTTGCTCTGGCTTCGTCACGGCGATACTGGAACAGACTGGAATTGCCCATTCCAGTCCAGATCAGCGTGATGAGTTCTGGACTGATTTCCGGGTGGAGTTGGGGGTTGAGGGGGGCGCGGAGACGCCGGGGAGGGGGAGGGAGGCGAAACGGGGGGGGGGGGTTTGGGGCGGGTGATTCTTTGTTCCACCGCAGTTGAAGTTGTTTGAACCCAGGCAGATGTATAGGATGCGCGGTGTGTACAGTATGTACACACCTAACAGTGACTACCTCATTTTATTTACTTCGTTACTATCTATTTGATTGGAATGTAGACGAAAAGAGCTTCAGTCGTGGCGTTCTGTCCTCCTCTCAGCTGGTCAAATTTGATTTTGAATTTGTTTGTATTTTTCTATTGTGCTATTTCCATGGGCGGATTAGGGTCGTATGTGTGTGTACTTGGGTGCGTGTATACGCGTGTATGTGTGCTTGTATACACGTGTGTGTGAGCGTGTGTGTGTGTGTGCGTGTGTGTGTGTGTGTGTGTGTGTGTGTGTGTGTGTGTGTGTGTGTGTGTGTGTGTGTGTGTGTTATATCAAACTGGGGAAAGTTAACCAAAAATATTACTGTAAAATACTGGTCCTTCTATAGAAGGGGTTTTTGGAGCGAGAAAACTAATGCTCATGTGTGTACACGCACACACGTACACACACACATGCACACACACACACGCACACACACACACACACACGCACACACACGCACACACACACACACACACACACACACACACACACACACACACACACACACACACACACACACACACACACACACACACACACACACACACACACACACACACACACCTACCTGCTGGTATTCACGTGATGGATACTTAAATGATTAGATCGACCTTACTCTGGAGTATTCTCGAAAATCATTCATAAAAATAGTCTTCCATTCTAATGACGAACACGTCTATTCATCGGGATGGCAATGATGAGATTTGGTAACCTGTTGAGGTCGTTATCCCATACAGGGTCCGATCATTACTGTCACAAAGATCAACAAGAACAACATTAAGAGCCATTAATTCCCGGCCAGGGGTCCTCGACGTCACACAGACATGATGAAGTTCTTCCGTCACACTCGACGTCGTTGTCGCTTATGATGGGGCGAATTCTTAAAGAAAAGAGGGAGGGAGAAAATAGGGGGGGGGGAAGGCGTGCAGGAGAATTCCGGAAAGGTTTGGACAAGATTCTGTCCGGTGAAGAGTCTTGTGGACTCTCGGAGTCTCGAGAACGATGGAAAGGCGTGCAGGAAACTTCCGGAAAGGTTTGGACAAGATTCTGTCCCGGGAAGAGTCTTGTGGCCTCTTGGAGTCTCGAGAACAACGGAAAGGCGTGCAGGAAACTTCCGGAAAGATTTGGACAAGATTCTGTCCAGTGAAGAATCTTGTGGCCTCTCGGAGTCTCGAGAACAATGGAAAGACGTGCAGGAGACTTCCGGAAAGATTTGGACAAGATTCTGTCCCGGGAAGAGTCTTGTGGCCTCTCGGAGTCTTAAGAACGATGAGTAGAGGCGGCTCCGTGCGAAAAATCCCGGAATGGTTGCGAATGAGATAGACAGAGGCTCAAGGAATGGGCGTATATTGCTTTAACTGTGATAATATAGGAAGGGAATTACACTCGTGGGGTCCTATCCCATTTCTTCCAACTGTATATCATACATAGTCTTGAATTTGCTATGTACGCGTGCGTGTGTGTGTGTGTGTGTGTGTGTGTGTGTGTGTGTGTGTGTGTGTGTGCGCGTGTGTGCGCGCGCGCGTACGTGTGTGTGTTCGTGATTGCGGTTGTATTTACCTAGTTGTATTTACCTAGTTGTAATATACGGGAGGGGAGCTATGCTCGTGGTGACCCGTCTTTGTATCTTTCCGCATCAAGTTTTATCTTAAAATCTTGTATAGTGTTTGTACATACTGTTTTGTTGTCTAATTTGTTCCATGTATTAATCGCTCTGTATGGGAAATATGATTGTGTGTGTGTGTTTGTGCGTATTGTGTGTGTGTGCGTATTCTTGTGTGTGTATGTGTGCGTATTCTTGTGTGTGTGTGTGCGTATTCTTGTGTGTGTGTGTGCGTATTCTTGTGTGTGTGTGTGTGGGTATTCTTGTGTGTGTGTGTGCGTATGTGTGTGTGTGTGTGCGCGCGCGTGTGTGCGTGCGTCTGAGAAGATTCATGTTTCCCAGTTGGGGCTTCCCGTCAGTCTGACGTAGGAGGGAGTTGGAGGGGATATGGAGGGAGTGGGTGGAGGAGGAGGAGGAGGAGGGCGTGACTCATGCCTCCTCCAATCGAGGTTTCACGCCTCCATGGAGGTTCTCCAAATGAGGGGATATTCCTGCGAGGGAAAGACGTGGGGGGGGGAGGGGAAGGATTACAGGCTTTGAAGAATCAAAACGGGGATAATGGAAATTGCAATATTCTCATAAAAGTAGATCAAAATGGTGATAATTTGAAAAAGGGATATTTATATACGTATACATATGATATTAATACTGTTGTTTTTGTAGTGATGATTTTTGTAATTACCTTTAGTATTGGCCATTAGGTACCCCGAAGGGTAATGAGACCACATACTCGCTTCTGATTTGTTCTGTTCAAAGGAATAAACTCCATATTTTCGGAGACCATACTTTGAATGAAATCGTATGGCGACAAATAGAAATTGATAATCAGTTGAGTTCATCGAATTGTATATCTTACTCGTAATTAAAGCTAATCACATGCATGGGCTCTTCCCGGTCCACTGGATAGCGTCCTTGACTTCCCGACCCGTCTCTGCAACGGCAGACGTCAGAGGTCCAGTATACCATTATATTGTTTCGGTGTGACCGCCTGTTCATTGTGATTGAGCTGATTGCGCTGTTGTCAGCCTCAGCAACAACAGCCAATTCTTGACAATTCATATACATTTCGGACCATCCATAGATCCTTACTAACACGGTAACCGCGATGCTTGTTTTGCATGTGTCACTGTGTATGTATGTGTTTGTGTGTGTGTGTGTGTGTATGTGTGGTGTGTGTGATTCACCATGGTCTTGGATCACGTGTTGGACTCGTGATCGACAGCTATTTCCCTTACGGAAGAGAGCTCAGAGCTCATATATGACCAATCTATGGGTAATGCTGTGACCTTACACACACGCACACACACCCGAACTCCCCGCCCACGAGAGTTGGAGTAACGACTCGCAGCGCAGCGATACTGAAATGATTTCAGCCCTGGACGGGATTCGAACTCCGACCACTGTAGTAGCAACAGGGAACTCTACCAACTGCGCCATCGAGAGAGAGAGAGAGTGTGTGTGTGTGTGTGTGTGTGTATTCACTTGTATTCACTTGTATTCACTTGGTCTTTTGGATCACGTGTTCGACTCGTGATCGACAGCTATTTCCCTCCTGGAAGAGAGCTCAGAGCTCGTAGGTCCGATCTATGGGTAATGCTATGACCTTTCACACCCCGTGTGTGTGTGTGTGTGTGTGTGTGTGTGTGTGTGTGTGTGTGTGTGAACATATATGCGCGCGTATACTTATGTATATACAAACGTGAACACTTATTTTTTGGGTGAGGGGATACGAAATAGCGCAGGTAATGTACTCTAGTATCCCATGGGTATCTTAGCGTAAGCCTAATGGCGAACCAAGTGTTAATAATATATTAGAATTCGGAGCTTTTCTTTTCGAGTGACGTCGTAGAAGGAAATTACGTCACGTGGTGTAAATGCATCAAACGGAGGGAAGGGGGAAATCCCGTCACGTGGAAATGAGGCGGGAATGACGTCACGTGGAGATGAAGGAGGATATCGTCACGTGGAGATGGAGGATATCGTCACGTGGAGATGAGGTAAAATGACGTCACGTGGAAAGGAGGGGAGTTGACGTCAGGTGGAGATGAAAAGAAATGACATCACATGAAAACTAAGAAAATTTGTCTCCTGGAAATGAGGTGACGTCACATGGAAATGAGGGGGAATTGTCGTCACGTGGAGATGAGGTAAAGTGACATCTCGTGGAGATGAAGTAAAATGACGTCACGTGGAGATGAGGTAAAGTGACGTCACGTGGAGATGAGGTAAAGTGACGTCACGTGGAGATGAAGTAAAATGACGTCACGTGGAAATGAGGGAGAGTCGGCGTCACGTGGACATGAAGGGGGAGGGGGGAATTGACGTCATCTGGAGATGAGAGTAAAATGTGCCATGCAGACGAAGCGACGTTGGTTGATGCGGAGAAAATGGGATGACGCTGACTTGAAGGCCAAGGCCAAGTGTGAGGTGGGATTAAACTCGTGAGAACGTGAGATCAAGGTTGGGATAGAAGAGATTACTGTGAGATCGACGCCGGGACGAAAGGGATTGACCTCCTCAGCCCAGTGGCGTACTTTTAAGATTTGGCTCTGGCCAACGCCAGTCGATTCAGTTCAGCCGGAGGGGTGGTTTCTGATTGGATGGAGTTGCTGTGTGCTTGTTAAGGTGCGCTTGGATTGGTGCGATTAATAGCCAATGGCGGGTGATGCGTATCCTACTTTGCATCATGTCTGAGTAAATGCGCTGATAGTTTCGGTCAGGATTATCAACCTCATGTTTTGCAGCTCAAAGCAGAACAGCCCCATTAAAAAAAAAAAAAAAAAAAAAAAAAATTGGGCTCTAGATAATCGTTTGACGATCATCGTTGAGCCATGAACGATCATCGTCGAACGATGATTGCACCGAGGAAAACGTATCTTTAGGACAATAACTGTAGTACGTTTCTCGTTCGGAAGAGGTCAATAAAGGTGGTTTTTATATCCTTTTATCACATAATCTATAGGGGAAAGTTTCCCCCAAGTTGAAGGGGTAGCCTTTGATGCTTTTCATTGGCCTGAATCTGTCTCAGGTCTGATGATTTCATTCATCTTAATAAACGTCTTCAAGAGCCCATGGGTCTTTCTTCAACAGAATAAAATCGTCTGACGACAAAGAGAATAAAAAATAATAAGGACCAATTATGTTGCAAAAACCCTAAGTACCAAGAAAGTTATAATGAGCAAAGTAGAATTTCAAGTGGAAAATCTACTTAACAAAGAAACGTGATGCTGAGCTTTGACCGACGAGGTAGACAAAGTCCATCACCACCCCTACCCCCATCCCCCCCCCCAAAAAAAAAAAAGAAGTGCAAGGACGACATCAAAGTACCACAAAAATAATAATAATGATAATAATAATAATTAGAATAAATATATACACACAAATGATGATAAGACTGTAAACCTTCTAATGAAGAAACAGCGGTTGGGGGAATTTGATTAAGGATGATGATGATTTTCAATTTTGTGCGAAATATTAGGGCTGAGGAGATGAGGAACAATATGCCATCATAGAACGAACTCTCAATATATGAAAAATTATGATAAAGGTGACATGTCATATATCTTGTATGGAAGAAAATGAAAGTCATTTATAATGTCTTGTGTTTTAAATGCCATGAATTTGGCTATAGTGTCATCTCTGGAAGATGTGTCCATCAGGATAAGCTTTCAGAAGGCAAAAGACAAAGGAAGAAAAAAAGAAAAATAAAGAAAAAAAGACAAAGAAAAAGAACGATGTACATAATGCACGATTAAGAAGCATACAAATGGCATACACATGGGAAACTGTATCCGGTATCCATTATGTAAAAAAAAAAAAAAAAAAAAAAAAAAAAAAAAAAAAAAAAAAAAAAATGATAATGAGAAACAAGGCAAACAATTGTTTAAAAAAAAATCGATTATTATTCAGGTGGGTGAAGATAAAAGACCCAAAAAATAACATAACTTAATGGAAATGGTTTCATCAGTGAACTTGAAATTTGTCAGTAATATAAAGAAACAAATTAGGACATTTGAAATGTAAAATAGAAAAAAAAAGACAAGATCGTCTAGATTACGATGCCAAGATCCATTTAGGAGGGAGGGAGGGAGAGTGGGAAATAGACATCAGTATTAAATATTGAAATATTTTTTTCTGTTTAATAAAATCGCAAGATGTACTGAATTATCATAAAAGTTGGGTGAATTACTCAGTGGGGGTGAGTAATGACTACCCTGGAACCTTGATCATTTCTATTTTTTTTTAACGTCAAACAATTTCATTCAAACAGAGAGTGGCCCTCGAGAGGGTTGGCGTCGCCAAAGATAAGGTCAAAGGTCAGGAGGAGGAGGAGAAGGTGGGGGGCGTGGGGGGAGGGGGGCAAAAAAGTCGAGAAAGAATTAAGCCGGAGAGGGGAAGGAAAAGGGGAGCGGAGGTGAGGGAAGGAAATACGCTGAAGAGGGGGAAAGAGGGAAAATGCAGATAGAGTTTGTCAGGCAAAGGGGGTCGGGATATTACGCAAGGCGGGAAGGAGGGGGTCGGTACATTACACAATGCGGGAAGGGGGTCGGGATTTTACGTAACTTCGGGAAAGGGGGGGATACTAGTGCATATGTAGTGGGGGAAAGGGGAAGGATATTGCATGTAATAGGGGAAGCGGGTCGGGATATTAATGCGATAGAAGAGGGGTTGGGATATTACATACAGCGGGGATAAATATTACGTGTATATGCAATGAGGGAAAGAAATGGATATTAACGTTACATGTGGAAGTTGAGGAGTCGGGATATTACATGGGGTGAGGGGGGTCGGGATATTACATGGGGTGAGGACTGAGGAGGTCGGGATATCACATGGGGTGAGGGGGGTCGGGATATTACATGGGGTGAGGGGGGTCGGGATATTACATGGGGTGAGGGGGGTCGGGATATTACATGGGGTGAGGGGGGTCGGGATATTACATGGGGTGAGGGGGGTCGGGATATTACATGGGGTGAGGGGGTCGGGATATTACATGGGGTGAGGGGGGTCGGGAAATTACATGGGGTGAGGGGGTCGAGATATTACATGCTATGGCAAAGGGGGTCGGGATATTACATGAGGTGGAAACGTGGGATGTGCAGAATATTAGTGGGTGGGGGGTCGAAATATTACGGACGGTGAAGGAAGGGGTCAGGGTATTACTTGAAACAGGGAGGGGGTCGGAATATTACGTGCAGCGGAAGGATGTCTCAACAATTGAAAAAATTGAGGAATAATGGATGAGGATGATTGATGATGGTAACGATTATGGTGATGACCATGATGGACTTCATGACTATGGGGACGACGACGGTAACGACGATGACGACGACGACGACGAGAATGAGTCAAGACACTCAGAGAAGGACAACAAGGAGATGGGGGAACTGCGTGGAGGATCCAAGGTGGGTGTGGATTCGGTGGGTGGAGGCACAGGGAATGGGCGTGTGTTGACTTCAGAAGACGTTAATATAGAGCAGCTGTTCTTAGTCCTGCTAGACCCCGCCCTTAGAAAAAAAAAAAAAAAAAAAAAAAGCCTCGATAAGCCCCAGGAGCTCGGGTAAAAAAAAAAAAAAAAATCTTCCAGATATCGAGAAAGACGTCACAAAATAGAAAGTGAATAAATGATGCATATAGAAACTTCCACTGTGAATATAGGCTACACATTCCTAGGTAGGTTTCTAAGGATTGTTTAGAGATATAAGACATTTGTCACTTTTGCCAGAAGCTCACTCTCCAGTAGGGAGTGAATTCCCCCTCCCCTCTGCTCCCCCCTACCTCCGTACTCCCCCCCTACCTCCGTACTCCCCCCTACCTCCGTACTCCCCCCTACCTCCGTACTCCCCCCTACCTCCGTACTCCCCCCTACCTCCGTACTCCCCCCTACCTCCGTACTCTCCCCCCTACCTCCGTACTCCCCCCTACCTCCGTACTCCCCCCTACCTCCGTACTCCCCCCTACCTCCGTACTCCCCCCTACCTCCGTACTCCCCCCCTACCTCCGTACTCCCTTTCCCCCCGCACCACCTCCCTTCCCCCCCTCTTACCTTTCTCAGATACAAGACACACACACACAAAGGACTTGCGGAAGAAGAGGGGAAGTGGGGGGGATCGGTGGGGGGGAGTGGGGGATGGGGGGAAGTGTTCCCGTAGCTCAAGTACGCATCTCCACTCAACTCCTCCCTTGTCCTCTCTTTCATTTTCCCCTCTTCCTTCTGTTCCTTTCCCCTCTCTTCTAGTGTCTTCTCCTGCACTCCATTTCCTTTCCCCTCCCCTTCTCCACTCTCCTTTTTTCCCCTTCTTTTTTCTCCTCTACCTTTTCCCCTTTATATTCCCTCTCTCCTTTTCCCCTCTATATTCCCTCTCTCCTTTTCCCCTCTGTATTCTCCCTTCTCCATTTTCCCCACCTCCCCTTCTCCCCTCCCCTTCTCCCCTCCCCTATTCCCCTCCCCTTCTCCCCTCCCCTATTCCCCTCCCCTTCTCCCCTCCCCTATTCCCCTCCCCTTCTCCCCTCTCCCTTTTCCCCCTTTCTTTTTTCTCCTCTACCTTTTCCCCTCTATATTTACTCCCTCCTATTCACCTCTATATTCTCCCTTCTCCATTTTCCCCACCTCCCATTTCCCCTCCCCTCTTCCCCCCTTTCCCCTCCCCTCTTCCCCCCTTTCCCCTCCCCTCTTCCCCCCTTTCCCCTCCCCTCTTCCCCCCTTTCCCCTCCCCTCTTCCCCCAATCCCCCCCTCTTTTTTCTCCTCTGTCACTTCCCCTCTCTGTTTCCCCTTTCCCTCACCCTTTCCTTTCTTCCTTTTCCCCTCTCCCCTTCTCTTTCTCCTCTTCCTCATCTCCTCTTCTCCATTTCCTCCGCCCTTTCCCGTTCTCCCCTTCCCTCCTCTCCCCTTCCTTCCTCTCCCCTCCCAACCTCTCCCCTCCCAACCTCTCCCCTCCCAACCTCTCCCCTTCCAACCTCTCCCCTTCCAACCTCTCCCCTTCCTTCCTCTCCCCTCCCAACCTCTCCCCTTCCCACCTCTCCCCTTCCCACCTCTCCCCCTCCCATTTCTCCCCTTTCCCCACTTCTCCAGTCTCCTCTAAGGCTACTGTGTCTCTTATTTTGACTCCGTCTCCTTCTCCCCCCAAAAAAAAGAAAAAAAAAAAAAGAAAATAGAAAATCCCTTCCCAACTACCGTGGAAGCTTAGCTTCTTCCACTTCCACGTACACGTTCCGTTTGTCTCCCTATTACGGCATATTGTACACTCTCCCCCTCCCCCCTTCCCCCCTCCCCTTTCCCTCCCCCTCCCACTTCCCTCCCCCTCCCACTTCCCTCCCCCTCCCACTTCCCTCCCCTTCCCTCCCCCTCCCCCCTTCCCTCCCCCTCCCCCCGTCTTCCTTCACTCTCACTCATCTTCCCTCCCCTCTTCTCCCCTTCACTCTTCCCTCCTCTTCCCTCCCTGCTCCTCTCCATTTCCCCTCTCTCCCCTCTCCCCATTCCCCTCTCTTCCCTCCCCCTCTCTCCTCCACTGCCCTCCTCTCCCCTCCCCTCTCCTCCCCCTCCCCCTCCACCGTCTTCCTTCACTCTCACTTATCTTCCCTCCCCTTCACTCCTCTTCCCTCCCTTCCCCTTTCCCTTCCCCCTCTCTCCCCTCTCCCTTCCCCCTCTCTCCCCTCTCCCTTCCCCCTCTCTCCCCTCTCCCTTCCCCCTCTCTCCCCTCTCCCTTCCCCCTCTCTCCCCTCTCCCTTCCCCTCTCTCCCCTCCCCTCTCCATTCCCCCTCTCTCCCCTCTCCTCTTCCTTCCCCTCTCTCCCCTTCCCTTCTCTCCCCTTCCCCTCTCTCCCCTTCCCCTCTCCCCTTCCCTTCTCTCCCCTTCCCTTCTCTCCCCTTCCCTTCTCTCCCCTTCCCTTCTCTCCCCTTCCCTTCTCTCCCCTTCCCCTCTCTCCCCTTCCCCTCTCTCCCCTCCCCCTCTCTCCCCTCCCCCTCTCTCCCCTCCCCCTCTCTCCCCTCTCCTCCACTGCCCTCCTCTCCCCTCCACTGCCCTCCACTGCCCTCCTCTGCCCTCCTCTCCCCTCCACTGCCCTCCTCTCCCCTCCCCTATCCTCTCCCCTCCTCCCCTCTCCCCTCTCCCCTCCTCTCCCCTCCCCTCCTCTCCCCTCCCCTCCTCTCCCCTCCTCCCCTCTCCCCTCCTCCCCTCTCCCCTCCTCTCCCCTCCCCTCCTCTCCCCTCCCCTCCTCTCCCCTCCCCTCCTCTCCCCTCCCCTCCCCTCCTCTCCCCTCCCCTCCTCTCCCCTCCCCTCCTCTCCCCTCCTCTCCCCTCCCCTCCCCTCCCCTCCCCTCCTCTCCCCCCTCTCCTCTTTTCTCCCCTCCCCTCCTCTCCCCTCCCTTCTCCTCTCCCCTCCCTTCTCCTCTCCCCTCCCCTCCTCTCCCCTCTCCCCTCCCCCTCGCCTCCCCTCTCCTCCCCTCTCCCCTCCCCTCCCCTCCCCTTCCTCCTTTACCCCTTTCACTCCCCCCTTCCCCGTAACAACCTTAATTCTCCCCCCCCCCCCCGCGCGAAGTCTTCTTGCTCGGAAGCGAGGGGAGAGGCTGTGTCCCCTCGTGAATGTCCCCTCAAGGCGGTGGCGGCAGGCAGAGGAGGGAGAGAGAGAGGGGAAAGGGGGAAAGGGGGGGAAGAGGGGAGAGGAGTCCAGGGGAACTGCTCGCGCCAGAGCCAGTCTCTGATGGAAGTGACGTTGGGGGATTTATTATTCATATATCTATTCATATATTTATTCATTTTTTCATTTATCTTCGTTATTGATTTGTTTATTTATTTACTTTCTTATTTATTTTACTTATCTGTTTATTCATTTATTTATTAATTTATATGTCAGATTTATTCAATTATCTATTTATTTATGTTATATATTCATGTAATAATTCATTTATGTATTTACTTATGTATTCTTTTATTTACTTATTTACTTATCTACCTACTCACTTATCTATTTATTTTATATTAATCTGTTTCTATATTTACTAACTATTTTGAGGGAGAGGGGATAGGCTTTCGTGTTCTCCCCTAACCTAACGCGCTGGTCGTAGCAACCAACTGGGCCGTCTCGCTGAGTTTCTTTCCCTTTCCCTTTCTTTCCCTTTCTTTCCCTTTCTTTTCCTTTCTTTTCCTCTTTTCCTTTCTTTCCCTTTCTTTCCCTTTCACTTTCCCTTTCACTTCCTTTTCTTTCCCTTTCTTTTCCTTTCTTTCACTTTCCATTTCACTTTCTTTACTTTCCCTTTCTTTACTTTCCCTTTCTTTTCCTTTCTTTCACTTTCCCTTTCACTTTCTTTACTTTCCCTTTCTTTTCCTTTCTTTCACTTTCCCTTTCACTTTCTTTACTTTCCCTTCCTTTCCCTTCCTTTTCCTTCCCTTTCCTTTTCCCTTTCTTATCTTTTTCCCTTTTCCTTTCACTTCCTTTCCTTTTTTCCCTTTCTTTCCCTTCCTTCCACTTTCACTTTCTTTCACTTTCACTATTTTCTTTTCTTTACCTTTCTTTCCCTTTTCCCTTTCTTTTCCTTTGTTTCCTTTCTTTTCTTTTCCTTTGTTTCCCTTCATTTCCCTTTCCCTTTCCCCTTGTTTCCGTTAGTTTCTCCTCTCTCTTTCCCCGCCTTTCTTTCCCGTCCTTCCTTTCCTTTCCCTTTCACTTTCCTTTCTCTTTTGCTTTCCCGTTCCCTTTCTTTCCCTTTCACTTTCTTTCACTTTCCCTTCATTTTCCCTTCATTTTCTTTTCATTTTCTTTTTTCCCTTTCTTTTCCTTTCTTTCTCTTCCTTTCCCTTCATTGTCCTTCCTTTCCCTTTTCCTTCCTTTCCCTTTTCCTTCCTTTCCCTTTTCCTTCCTTTCCCTTTCTTTACCTTTCTTTTTTCCTTTCCCTTTCTTATCATTTCCCTTTCCCTTTCTTTTCCTTTCTTTTCTTTTTCCTTTCTTTCCCTTCCTTTCCCTTCCTTTCCCTTCCTTTCCCTTCCTTTCCCTTCCTTTCCCTTCCTTTCCCTTCCTTTCCCTTCCTTTCCCTTCCTTTCCCTTCCTTTCCCTTCCTTTCCCTTCCCTTTCCCTTTCCCTTTCCCTTCCCCTTCCCCTTCCTCTTTCCCTTTCTCTTCCTTTTCTTTTCCTCTTTCCCTTTCTTACCCTTTCCTTTCCCTTTCTTTCCCTTTCTCGTTCGCGGGTAGCCATGAGGTGGAAAGAGAGCTAAGAGAACAACATTATCTTGCCCCTGACCGATGCCCCCGCCTTTGCCCCCGCCCTTGCTTTTGCTCTTTCCCCCGCCCTTAGCCTCCATCCTTGCCCCCACCTTGTCCCCACCCTTGCCCCCCGCCCTTGCCCCCACCTTTGCCCCCACCTTTGCCCTTGTTCTTGCCTTTCCCTTGCCCCCTCCCTTGCCCTGGCCCCTCCCTTGCCTTGCACCCTCCCTTGCCCTGGCCCCTCCCTTGCCTTGCACCCTCCCTTGCCTTGCCCACGCCCTTGCCTTCACTTTTGCCCTTTCTCTTGCCCTTGCCTTGCCTTTGCCCTTGCCCCTGCTCTATCTCTTGTTCTTTCTCTTGCTCTTTCTCTTGATCATGCTCTTTGGACTCCTCCTCCCTCTCCTCCTCCTCCTCCTCCCTCTCCTCCTCCTCCTCCTCCCTCTCCTCCTCCTCCTCCTCCTCCCTCCATGCTTGCTACTCTTCCTATTCCGACTCTGATCCTATTGCTACTCCTACTCTGTTCCTACTACTCTGGTCCTACTACTCTGGTCCTACTCCTACTCTGATCCTACTCCTCTGGTCCTACTACTCTGATCCTACTCCTACTCTTTTCCTACTCTGTTCCTATTCCTACTCTGATCCTACTCCTACTCTGGTCCTACTCCTACTCTGGTCCTACTCCTACTCTGGTCCTACTCCTACTCTGGTCCTACTCCTACTCTGATCCTACTCCTATTCTGATCCTACTCCTACTCTGATCCTACTCCTACTCTGATCCTACTCCTACTCTGGTCCTACTCCTACTCTGGTCCTACTCCTACTCTGATCCTACTCCTACTCTGGTGCTACTCCTACTCTGTTCCTATTCCAATTCTGTTCCTGTTCCCACTCTGATCCTACTTCATCTCTTAGAGCTACTCCTACTCTGGCCCTACTCCTACTCTGATCCTACTCCTACTCTGGTCCTACTCCAATTCTGTTCCTGTTCCCACTCTGATCCTACTTCATCTCTTGGAGCTTCTCCTACTCTGGTCCTACTCCTACTCTGATCCTACTCCTACTCTGGTCCTACTCCCACTCTGGTCCTACTTCATCTCTTGGAGCTACTCTCGCTACTCCTACCAATCACGTTATTCTTCTTGTCCCTAATCTCACTCCTGCCTCTTCAGTTTCTGATCATTTCACTCTTGCTCCTACAGGACTCCTATTCCCTCCTATTCTCTCCTATTCCCTCCTATTCTCTCCTACTCCCACAACTACTCTTACTTTTCAACTTACTCCTAATACTCCTGCACCTACTCCTAATACTCCTACACCTACTTCTAATACTCCTACACCTAATACTTCTACTCCTACACCTAATACTTCTACACCTGCTCCTAATACTCCTGCACCTATTCCTAATACTCTTACATCTACTCCTAATACTCCTCAACTACTCCTAATACTCCTTCACCTACTTCTAATACTCCTACACCTAATACTCCTACACCTACTCCTAATACTCCTACACCTCCTAATACTTCTACACCTACTCCTAATACTCCTGCACCTATTCCTAATACTCCTACATCTACTCCTAATACTCCTACACCTCCTAATACTTCTACACCTACTCCTAATACTCCTGCACCTATTCCTAATACTCCTACATCTACTCCTAATTCTCCTACACCTACTCCTAATACGCCTTCACCTACTTCTAATACTCCTACACCTAATACTCCTACACCTACCCTAATACTCCTGCACCTATTCCTATTACTCCTGCACATATTCCTAATACACCTAACCTACTCCTACTCCTACTTCTAGTCCTACTTCAATTCCTACTCCTCCTCGTACACCTAATTCTACTACTAGTACTACTAGTACTACTACTAGTACTACTACCACCACCACTACTAGTACTAATAGTACTACTACTAGTACTACTACCACCACCAACACTACTAGTACTACTAGTACTACTACAAGTACTACTAGCACTACTACTAGTACTAGTACTACTACTAGTACTACCACCACCACTACTACGACACATACGACTACTACTGTTGCTACACCTGTTCTTTCCTTTGTTCTTAATCTTCTCCCCTCCCCAAACTCCTCTCCCTCCCCCCCTCCCTCCTCTTCTTCCTGAGCTGCTTCCTCCTCCCAACTGAGAAGCCGCTTTGTGCTGCTACGCCCCTCTTCACATGACGACAACAAAAACCTCGCCGTCTGTCGTGAACCTCATTATCTCGACTGTGTTTTACACTAACTGGACAACCTCTCAGTACCACAGCCGCAGCCACAGCCACAGCCACAGCCACAGCCACAGCCACAGCCACAGCCACAGCCAAAATTACAACAATTGCCACCATTGTTATTATCAACCATCACATCTGTCGCCGCTCTAACTAGCATCAGCACTTCATTCACTCTCAGTCTTCACGTCCTCTGGCACTACCAACGTTACCACCAGCACCGTTGACACCAGTGTGGATTGGGTGTAGTGTGTGTGTATGTGCGTGTGTGCGCGCGCGTTTGTTTGTTTTGACTTGGCCATCCCTTTTATAAGGGGGAAAAATCTTTTGAAATATACATATATACATATACATAAACATATACATTGCAATAAAGACACTAGGAACGTGTGTTTTATAAATGCAAGGTAACCACTTTAGAAAATAAACAAACGGAATAGAGCGCTTTCGTATATTTCATCGTGTAAATTACACTGGATGTAATATACGAAAGCGCTCTGCTCCGTTTGTTTATTTTCTAAAGTGGTTACCTTGCATATACATATACATATACATGTACATATATACATGTACATGTGTAACTAAAATGGAGAAAAGTGGGAGGTGAGCCAGCTGTTGTTTGCGGACGACACTGCGCTTGTGGCAGGGTCAGAGGAGGGATTGAGGAAGCTGGTGGCAGAGTTTGGGAGAGTATGTGATAGAAGAAAGCTAAAGATAAATGTGGGTAAAAGTAAGGTGATGAGATGTACAAGGGGTGAAAGTGGCAGTAGACTGGAAGTGAACATTAAGGGAGAACGACTGGAGGAAGTGGATAGTTTTAGATACTTGGGTGCAAGTGTAGCAGGAAAAGGTGGAGTGAAGGTGGAGGTAGAATGTAGATTGAGAGAAGCGAGTAAATGCCTTGGTGGTTTAAAGAGTGTAATGAGGAATAGACATTTGGGAATGGATGCGAAGAGGAGACTGTATGAAGGAGTGATTGTGCCAACAGCACTGTATGGGGCAGAAACGTGGAACATAAGAGAAGAAGAGAGAAGGAGTTTGAATGTGTTTGAGATGAGGTGTCTGAGAAGTATGGTGGGGGTTACTAGGCTGGATAGAGTGAGAAATGAGGAGGTGAGGAGGAGAACAGGGGTGAAAAAGGATTTGGGAGATAGGGTTGATGAAAGAGTATTAGGATGGTTTGGACACATGGAAAGAATGAGTGAAGAAAGACTAGTAAAAGAGGTATGGAAGGCAGATGTGGAGGGAGTGAACATGAGGGGACGTCCTAGGATGAGGTGGATGGATGGGGTGAAGGGGGCTTTGGGGAAGAGGGGAATGTCTGTTGAGGAAGGAAGGGAGAGGACGGAAGACAGAGGTGAGTGGAGAATGGTTGTATATGGATGATGTTGTGACTGCATGAGGAGGAATGGGCGGGGGGGTGGGGGGTGGGGTAGTATGTGTGAGTAAATTTGACGCAGCCCGAAGGGATTTCTCCCCGTCCTCGCCTTATATGCAAAGGGGGACGGAGAGGGGGGGTCGCCGATTAAATGAAGCGGCCTTGCTGTGGATGTACTGTGTCTTGCGACACTGCTTCTGACCCAGGGCGGTGGGCGGGGTGCAGGGATGACCCGTCATCCAGGAGGTGCTCAGATAAGAGGAAGGGTGGGAGGGGTGTGGAGTGTATTTAGGGATGAAATGGGTGGGAGTGTTTTTATGCCTTTACCTTTTTGGCTACCTCCCTTGGAAGGGGGAAAAAGCCTTGGTATATGTATGTATGTATGTATGTATGTATGTAAATATGTACATGTACATGTACATATATATAGGTACCGTAAGTTGGGGAAAGTGCGCACTAAGAGATTTATTATTTTAATTGCCAAAAACAGGTATGAAAATTTTTTCGTTTTCTTTCGTTCCAGTTTGAATATACTCGTAGAACAGGTACATTAATGAACACAAATCAGTTAACTTACATATGGATCAAAAATAGTGTGTGAGCACTTAGCCCCAGCAGGTACGCATTTCCCCCAGCTTTTGGAAACAGAATGGCTATATAAATAAATTCTATTAGATTTCACGATGATGACATCACCGAAATGGACATAATCTAAAACCTCCGCATTGTATGCGAACTCAAAAATAGGCATTGAGTAGAAAGAGAGATGTCCTGTCATAGTTCTGTTTCAGGCCCTGAAGGCACGCCAAAGCTCCCTCGTCTGTTTCACCGTCGGAAGTGAAAAAGTATTGGTAACGCCCCCCTCCTCCTCCCCTCCCCCTCCCCCTCCCCCTTCCCCCCAAAAAAAACAAAAAAACAAACAAAAAAAAAAACAGTATCGAAGGCTCACGTCGAGAGGCGTCCGTTGGGGAGTTGAGACCGTCTTCGGGGAGTCAGGGAGTTCCAGCGGGACTTTTTGTAAGAAGGCGGACCAAAGCTAAAGCCGAGTTGGACAGGACGGGGGGGAAACCCAATAAATCATTTTTTTTTCATTTTATTATTTATATATATTTTTCTCGTATACTACCGAGGACCACTGCCATGTTTTCCGCAGGCAAGGATCCAGAGAGCGAGAGAGGCAGACAGACAGAGACAGACAGACAGGAGTATAGACAGAAACAAACAAACAGGCACAGACGCTGAGAGAGTTCTAGAGAGAGAGAGAGAGAGAGAGAGAAAGAGAGAGGGTTCTAGAGAGAGAGAGAGAGAGGACATACTGTACCAGGCAAACAGGCAGGTAGGCACAGACAGACATGTATTGACAAGCAGACAGACAGACAGACAGACAGACACCGCGGGAGCGAGCGAGCTAGTGAAAGATGGTGAGAGAGGTTTGGTGCGCACGTGGCATTTCAGCTTCAGCCTGATTGGTGCGCAGTCACGACATTCAGGTGGACTGAATTTCAGGGCGACGCGAATTTCAGGTCGAGGTATTTCATCGCTGATTCTTCCATGATCAACCATAAACCCGGAACTGAAATGGCAGAGACAGACAAATACACGTGCACACACACACACACACACACACACACACACACACACACACACACACACACACACACACACACACACACACACACACACACACACACACACACACACAGAGGTACATACAGACACACACACGGACACACACAGACACGCACAGACACAGACACACACGCACAGACACAGACACACACTCACACATGCACACAAAGACGCGCACGCACGCACACACACACACACACACACACACACACACACACACACACACACACACACACACACACACACACACACTCGGTAGCGCAGTTGGTAGAGTCCCTGACTGTCACTACGGCGGTCCGGGTTCGAATCCTGCCCGGGGCTGAAATAATTTTAGTATCGCTGCACTTCAAGTCGTTACTCCAACTCTCGTGGGCGGGGAGTTGGATGTGTGCGTGTGCGTGTAAGGTCAAAGCATTACCCATAGATCGGCCATACGAGCTCTGAGCTCTCTTCCGGGAGGGAAATAGCTGTCGATCACGAGTCCAACACGTGATCCAAACACCAAGGTGAATCACACATATACATAAACACACACGCGCGCTCGCACACGTGAGAGAGAGAAAGAGAGAGAGAGAGAGAGAGAGAGAGAGAGAGAGAGAGAGAGAGAGAGAGAGAGAGAGAGAGAGAGAGAGAGAGAGTTGGTTCCGCCTTTCAGTCCTTTTCCCCCCTGGCTGGATTAAATCTTGTTGTTGGATGGAACAAGATCTCTCTCCCACAGCTGGAAAGGATTACTCGAGGCTATTTTGGGCTTCTCGTTGTGGGGAGGGGTTGGTACCTTTAGGTGAATGAAATCACCTGGCGGCAGCTGGAACGGGCTGTTTAAATTTGTAAAAGAGAGCCTTGGATTAGCTGGTAAATTATGCCATGTTAGTGTACTTTTTTCAAGCTTCAATATATATATATATATATATATATATATATATATATATATATGTGTGTGTGTGTGTGTGTGTGTGCATATATATGTACATGTATTTAATGTTTGTGTGTGTGTTAAATGTACAGATATTGGACATAAACAGAGATTCGCTATTGCTCACTGATTGCTGCCATCAGCAGCATCTTCAGGCCGACGCCCCAAGGTCTCTGTAAACCTTCAATTGCATTTTTGGATCCGGACTTAATCACCGCAATTCTGGCGTGATTGCCACTCAAAGTTTCTTCCTCCTTGGCCTTTCTTCCTCGTTCGCTTTTCCGTCGAGGCATTTTCCAGTCCGGTGGCTTATTTCACAGTCGGCTTGGTGTGCCGGGTTCAAACTGGATTCGAATATCGAGGATCACGGTTCGGAACCTGCATGTAACGGTGAACTGTTGCCGTGACTTCGGTTGCAGCAAAGTGTCCATCACCGTGAACTTCTCAGTTCATCTTTAGCGAGAAGATTCCGTTTTACTCCTTCATGCACTTGATGTATTATGTCTGTACCTTTGGGATCCCATATATATATATATATATATATATATATATATATATATATATATATATATATATATATATAATGTGTGTGTGTGTGTGTCCGTCCGTCCGTCCGTGTGTTCGTATGTCCGTGTACGTCAGTCGGTCCGTCCATCCGTCCGTCCGGTTTAAGTAGTGCCTTGCCTCCGCGGGGGAGAAAAATACAGGAAGGGGAATCCCCAGTCCTCTCATTCCACCCCGTATAGTATTCTATTACCACATGTATGGGAAAACAGTAGAAGCATTTTTCTTCATTGAGGTATTTTTTTTTTCATCTGTGACGAAGTGTTGGATGAAGCTGAATAGAATGGCTTGGTCTTTGCTAGAGCATAAGCATTAAAGTGACTCTCCTATTATCAAGGAGCTTCACTGAAATGATTAAAGTCACTTATTATAACCCAGATTTTTTCGAAAATATAGTGAAAAGGAAAGAAAAGTTAAAGCGGTGTGTAACCAGTGAATGGCTACACCTATGCCAGGGAATGTAAATCCTCTCCGGGCTTTCTTGATTTATTGTAGTGGAGATATATCTACAGCATGAGAATGTAATCCCCTTCGGGGAGAGTCCCCAGGCGCTCCATCTAAGGGAAAGTTCTGATATGGCAACGCAGTCGCCGCATATATATGTGAATATGCCCATCTTTGCATATCTGGTTTAGGTTAACAGTTAGATCATAGGTTTGGGATTTATACAACACTACTTGTGTGTTAGTTCCATTGGAATTGATCTATGTAGTATTTAGCGAATGTGTTTTCACTTGGTGTATGGTTTGCAGTTATAATTATGTAGTTTGGTAGGTATAAGGAAATGGTTAATGATCTGTCTGGCGACACTATGTACTTGTTTTGGTAACTTTCCGTTGGGCGGTGGCGTGATGTGTGTTGTATGTTTGAGTCAGGTGTTTACGATTTGGGAATGTGGAGGTCAACAAGATTGGAGGCCAGTTTCTGTCGTAGTGGTTAGTAATGGTATATGGATACAATTATATCCATACTCTTTTTAAAGTATACTGGAATAAATGTACTTTTCTACCATATTTTCCTTATTTTCTATATTCAGGTTATAAGAAAGTCTTGCATGATTATTCTTCAAGGGAAACGATTTGGATTGTATAAGTCCCGGTGGAGATGGGTCGGGAGTGTGCATGGGAGCTTGTCATGGTGAGGTGATTCTCAGGGGGTGGGGGAGAAGGATGAGTGTGGCTATACGATGTAAGGTGTTTTACATCACTAATTGACGCGTTTGTACCTCTAATCACCGCCAGATATATAACTTTCACCATTTTCACCCCAACTGAACACAAGACCATCATCTTTATCACTAACACCATCACATAACATCACTGACATAACCACCAAGTGTTATCATTCTATTTCTTAGGTACATCTGCCCCTGTCAACTGTTTCGCAATGTCCTACGAGACATTTCCAGCATCCTCATCACAGTCAAAACTCTGTGGGTGACTCTCAGATGACTCGAGGGCGGGTGTGGGGGTGGGGGCTCCCTCCACGGGCGGCCAAGTCAACAGAGAACGAAAGAGACCTTGTTTACATTAGGCACACGCGCGGCCGATGACGTCATGTCGCCTTTTATGGACAACCCAGCCGGGTGAATGAGACCTGGATTTCGGGATAAAAAAATAGATGAAGATGGAAGAAGATAGGAAAGTTAGGCAGTACGTAAGATTATGGAATGGTGTTTGAGTCCTGAAATGCTAGGGGGAAAATCCGCGTAATACCATGGGTTAAGAAAGGGAGAGAGAGAGAGAGAGAGAGAGAGAGAGAGAGAGAGAGAGAGAGAGAGAGCAGTTCGTGCATGTGTAATGCAGGTGGCGAAGGCCGGCCTGCGCAGAACCCATGGAGCGGTTGTGTCCACTGCTGCATTTGTTATTCTTTTGTTCCTCTTTTTGGCCAAAAAGGAGTTGAGTGCTTTGGAGAGACGATGGCTTCCGTGGACCTGTCTATGTGCCTGCCTTCCTCACTCCCCTTTCCTCCCTTTTTCCCCATTTCCATCTCTCCCTCTCTCCCTTTTCGTTCTCACCCTTTCTTCTCTTCCCTTCCCTCCCTCACTCTTCCCTCTCTCCCCTTCCCTCTCTTCCCCTTCCCTCTTCCTCTTCCATCTCTCCTCCTTCTATCTCTCCCCCTTACTTCTCTTCCCCTTTCCTCTCTCCCCCTTCCCTCTCTCCCCCTTCCCTCTCTCCCTCTTTTGCTCTCTACCCGTTTCCTCCTCTCCCTTCTCTGTCTCTCCTGTCTATCTCTCTCCTCTTTCCCTCCCTCTCTCTCTCTATCTGTATATATATATATATATATATATATATATATACTGTATATATATATATATATATATATATATATATATATATATATATATATATATATATGTATATATATGCAAAAAGATCACACCACGTGATTCAAAAGATTGCTGATAACCACAGGGAAAAAACGGAAAAGAAAACTAAAATTCCCAAGCGCTTTCGTGATATTTCACATCTCCCTGAAGATGTGAAATATCACGAAAGCGCTTGTGAATTTCAGTTTTCTTTTCCGTTTTTTCCCTGTGGTTATCAGCAATATATATATATATATATATATATATATATACACGTATATTGTCAACTCATACAGATCTCCCTCTTGCAACAAAATGTGGACGTCCTCAACCTTGGGTGGTCTTCTTGCTTGTTCTTGTCTAAAGCGAACGCTCGTGTAGCAGCCGTGCACATGAAGTGATGGTCAATAACGTGCATGTAGACACGCCTCTAGAGTCCCGAGATCGATCATGACCTAATCTGTGAAGCTCGCAAAGGCGTGGTCCAGGTCAGGTGTATCCTTAGGGCCTATAGTGTGAACTCAACGAGTGATAGTCTGCGTTCAAAACCCGCCGCGTTCAAATCGGGGGATTTGTGGCTCGAACGTGACTGATCGGGACTATTCATGCAACCGCTGGGATGGTAAAGGGTAAAGGTGAGGAGCCTACGCCAGGAGGCGCTAAGTGGCTGCAGCTGAAGCAGTCATCTTTGTCCTATACATTTGGACTGTTGGGGTAGGGAACAGTTGCTGATGGGAATTGGAGAGGGGTACGGGATTCGAACCCACAACTAAATGAATATGAAACTAGTATGTTTCCGATTACGCCACCAGTGCACTGGGGACCCCCCCCAAAAAAAATAGAGAGATAGAGAGAGAGAGAGAGAGAGAGAGAGAGAGAGAGAGAGAGAGAGAGAGAGAGAGAGAGAGAGAGAGAGAGAGAGAGAGAGAATGGGAAAGAGAGAGAGAATGAGAGAGAAAGAATGGGAGAGAAAGAGAGAGAGAAAAAGAGAGAGTGAGAGAGAGAGAGAGAATGGGAGAGAGAGAGAATGGGAGAGAGAGAGAATGGGAGAGAGAGAGAGAGAGAGAGAGAGAGAGAGAGAGAGAGAGAGAGAGAGAGAGAGAGAGAGAGAGAGAATGGGAGAGAGAGAGAGAGAGAGAATGGGAGAGAGAGAGAGAGAGAGAATGGGAGAGAGAGAGAGAGAGAGAGAGAGAGAGAGAGAGAGAGAGAGAGGGTGGGAGTGGAGGGTTAAGGCAAGGGAGACAAAAAAGATTTATACAACTGTAAACATATATTGTCTTACAAGTGTAAGCTGCACCCTACCATGGATCTCTATATCCGTACATTGTAACAGAGTGGTTAGTTTAATTGTATTCATTCATTCTATTTATTCGTCCCTCTATTTATATTTTACACATTTGTATTTGCTGGGGGTCAAAACGTTTAAATTTAATTTTCAGTCGTAATGAATTTTCATGCGATTTGATCGCTGTGTTTTACTCTGCGCTTTAGCAAGGCCACCCCTTTATAAGGGGGGGGGGGATATTTTGGTATGTATGCATGTATGTATGTCATACCATAATAAAAGTATAATGCTATGCAGTGTCACCAAAATATTGATAGACTATGATTATGATTTGACGGTAGTGATGATTTTTGCAAAATATTGATGAAAAATATGACTTCCACAATTTAGACACCTACTGAATTCAGATTTTGGATTTTTTTTTTTTTTGTGTGAATTTTGTTCTTGCTATCATTTGCCTCTATCACAACAAATAAAAAAAATATTTCGTTGTTCGCAGGTGAGTGTGGTGACCATCGTCGTTTTGTCTTGATGGAAGTGACAAAAAAAAAAAAAAAAAAAAAAAAATCGATGGCCCCTTCTGGGTTGCAGCTGTCCTTGACTCCCCTGAGAACTGTAAGAACCGCTTGATGTCTTTCGGGAACTGCAAGAATCCTCGGGAGCCTAGTAAGTAGTCTGGAGTTTGACGACGTAAATTTGACGTGCCTGTTTTATAGTTTAGAAGCTTTGTTCTGGCCGGCATCTAGTGTTTCTATTTAGATGAATTTAAATTAATGGGCTTCAGTAGGTCAAACTCTGGTCGTGGTTGACGAAATATTAAATACTACTCTCCTCGTTCTTCCTCTTTCCTCCTTCTTCCTCCCTCCTCCCTCCTCCCTCCTCCCTCCTCCCTCCTCCCTCCTCCCTCCTCCCTCCTCCCTCCTACCTCCTCCCTCTTCCTCTTCCCTCCCTCCACCTTCCTCTTCCTTTCTCTTTTCACCATCATCTTTGTCTCTCTGTCCTTCCTCTCTCCTCCTATCTCCCTCCTCTCTCCCTCCTCTCTCCCTCCTCCCTCTCTCCTCTCATTTCCTCCTCCCTCCTATCCCCCTCCACCTCACACGCGACACCTAAACCCCTCCCAATTACGCTCCTTCCCTAACTTTATACCTAATTCCCTAAACTAAAGCCCCCCTCCCCGAATTAACTCTTAATCCATAATCTCAGCATCCGTTCCCGGCATTGCGGGCCTTTGGCCTTTCTCTCCTTAACTCTTGATATTCCCTTCGGTTGACTCCTTCTGTGGTGTTCAATTATGGAGAGCCATCGCTGTGCCCTGAGGGTGGAGATGGAAGTGGAGGGACGTTATGGGGTTCCCCCCCCCCTCGGCTGAACAAAATCGCCCGCCGGCAACCAGGATAAAAGTTAAATTTGTAATTAGCGTTTAAATTATTTACTGACCTTTCATTCACCCCCCATGCTTCCACCCATCTCCCTCCACCCGGCCCAATCCTCCACCCACTCCACTCCCCCACTAACCTCCTCCCCCACCAACACCTCTCCCCACCGACCCCATTCCTCCACCTAACTCATTCCTTCATCCATCCCGCTCTCCTCCTTCACCAACTCCACTTTCCTCCTTCACCAACTCCACTTTCCTCTTCCACCCAGCCCACTTTCCCCCACCCACCTCCCTACTCCACCCACCTCCCTACTCCACTCAGTCCACTCCTCCACACCACCTCCCTACTCCACTCAGTCCACTCCTCCACCCACCTCCCTCCTCCACTCAGTCCACTCCTCCACCCACCTCCCTCCTCCACCCACCTCCCTCCTCCACCCACCTCCCTCCTCCACCCACCTCCCTCCTCCACCCACCTCCCTCCTCCACTCATCCCATTCCTCCACCTCCCTCCTCCACTTCCCTCCTTCTTCCACCCACATTCCTCATCCACCCACCTGGAAGATGCGCAGGGAGTGAAGTATTTTTTTTTTTTTTGGGGGGAGGAGAGACGAAGATTACAAATCGCTTTCAGTGCCGAAGGTGTACGAAGATGAAAGAAAATATCCTCGGGGTAGGACGGAGGAGGGTCAAGTGGCAGGATAGGGGCGTCAAAAAGTCGGATTTAACCCGAGGGGGGAGGTCACGGGGTCACACGGGGTCATGGGGGGCGGTGCCAATGGATGAGTAATTTGTCTGTCTGTCTGTCTGTCTCCAGGGTGTGGGAGATGGCTAGGAAAGAAGGAAGGTGGAGGATAGTGGTGTAGGAGAGGGAAGAGGGAGGGGACTGGTAAGGGGAAGGGACGGGTAGGGGAGGGGACGGGTAGGGAGAGGGGACGGGTAGGGAGAGGGGACGGGTAGGGGAAGGGACGGGTAGGGGAAGGGACGGGTAGAGGAGGGGACGGGTAGGGGGAGGGGACGGGTAAGGGAGGGGACGGGTAGGGAGAGGGGACGGGTTGGGAGAGGGGAAGGGGGAGGGGACGGGTAGGGAGAGGGGACGGGTAGGGAGAGGGGACGGGTAGGGAGAGGGGACGGGTAGAGAGTGGGGACGGGTAGAGAGAGGGGACGGGTAGGGGGAGGGGACGGGTATGCGGAGGGGACGGGTAGGGGGAGGGGACGGGTAGGGAGAAGGGGGAGGGGGTATTAAGTATCTAAGAGGTATGTATATAGGAATGAAAAAACTACGAGAAAGAAAGTGGCATAGTGACAATAGGAAGAGACATGGGACATAATGAGAATGAGGAAGAATAAGAAGAAGAAGAAGAAGGGAGGAAATAGGAGGTGGATAGAAAATAGGCGAAGTAGAAATGTAGAGGAATAGTAGACATAAAAAATGGATATTCCTTCGTGCTTTTGTTTCCTCTGAATAATTCAGATGGTTGCACAAATATGAGAGAGAGGAGAGAGATAGATAGAGAGAGAGAGAGAGAGAGAGAGAGAGAGAGAGAGAGGGGGGAAACACACACACACACACACACACACACACACACACACACACACACACACACACACACACACACACACACACACACACACACACACACACACACACACACACACACACACACACACACACACACACACACACACACACACACACACACACACACACACACACACACACACACACACACACACACACACACACACACACACACACACACACACACACAGAGAGAGATACAGATAGAGAGAGAGGCGGGACGGAGGAAAATGGGAGAAAATGAAAATGAAAGGGAAAAATAGGGAGAAATGAAAAAGAAAAGAGAGAGGGAAAGTCAAAGAGAGAGAAAAAGGGAGAGGAGAGTGAGTGAATGAATGAATGAGGGATGGAGAGACGCTACAGTGATGAAGAGAAGATCCTGGAGACAATCCAAACACACGGAAAAACGCGGTAAAAGACGGAAAACTTTCCTCCGGGTTCTACCTCCATATGTTCTCCTCTACATGTCCTCCTCCACATTATCTAACCTCCAGGGTTCCCCCCCGGAGTCTCGTTCCCTCCTGGGTCCCGCACCCACGTGGCAATCATATTGAAAGCGGGTTGGGCTCTCAAGGATACTTCAAGGCCTCAGACACCGTACCTATAAACTGTGGTTTCTGACACTTTGTGTCGCTCCGACACACACGCCCTGTCATCCTCGAGGAGGTCTGTGTCGTTCGAGTGTCTGGCTTGGCTGTGCTAGGCCCCTCCCTCCCACTCCCACTCCCTGGAGGAGTCACAGGACGGGAGTCCCCGGAGGAGGAGGAGGAGGAGTTTGTGTTAGTATATACTCGAACGCTTAGTGTGGCTTTAGTTGACTTGTGTATTTTTTTCTGATTATTTTAGTTTTGTTTGTTTTCCTTGTTATATTTCAATTTTGTTTTGTTTTGCTTTGTTTCAATTTATTTTATTATACTTATTTATTTATTTATTTATTTTTTGTTACTTTATTTTATCTTATTCTATACTAATCTATTTCATTTTGTCCTTTTTGTATTTCATTTAATTTTGTTCTTTTCTATACTATTTTATTTTATTTTATCCTTTTTGTATTTCATTCTATTTCATTTTATTTTATTCTATATTATTTTATTTCATCCTTTTTGTATTTCATTCAATTTTATTTTATTTTATTCTATACTATTTTATTTCATTTTATCCTTTTTGTATTTCATTCAATTTTATTTCATTTTATTCTATACTATTTTATTTCATTTTATCCTTTTTGTATTTCATTCCATTTTATTTTATTTTATTCTATACTATTTTATCTAATTTTACCCTTTTTTATTTCATTTCATTTCATTTTATTTTCTGATTTTTTCGTTTTGGTGTCAACCGGCCACCTGTTGACGAATTGGCACTGTGTCAGTTTCCTTTGTCCCCGAGATCATTGCTTCCGCGCCATTTCTTTTCGTTCTTCTTCTTCGTGGTCTTCAACTTCTCCGTATTCTTCCACACTTGTTCAGTATCTTTACTCTTTTTTAATTACTTGATTACTCTAGTTTTTACTTATATATATATATATATATATATATATTTTCTTTTGCTAATCTCGTCATTCCAATCTTCCTTCGTCTCGTTCTTCTTCTTCGTGGTCTTCAACTTCTCCGTATTCTGCACTTGTTCAGTTTTTTTACTCTTTCTTTAATCATTTGATTACTCTAGTTTTTACTTTTTTATTTTATATATATATTTTTTTATATCTTGGTAATCTCGTCATCCCAATCTTCCTTCGTCTCGTTCTTCTTCTTCGTGGTCTTCAACTTCTCCGTATTCTGCACTTGTTCAGTGTTTTTACTCATTTTTAATTATTTGATTACTCTATTTTTTACTATTTTTATTTTGTCTATATATTTTTATCTTGCTAATCTCTTCATCTCAATCTTCCTTCGTCTCGTTCTTCTTCTTCCTTCTTTTCTTTTGTTCCGCCTCTCACTTCTCTCAGTTTTATTTGTTTCGTTATCTTCTTCTCTTCCTTCTCCATTCTTCCTTCTCTTCTCATCTTCTTTCTCTCCTTCACTATTTAATTTTCTCTTCTATCTCCTCTTCTATCCTCTCCTCAGTTTATTTCTTCTCTTCTCATCCTTCTCTCCTCTTCTTCTTTCTTCTCTCTTCCTCATCTCTTCTATCTCATTTTCTATTCCATCTCCTCTTGTCTCTTCTCCTCTATTTCTTCTTCTTCCTCTTCTCCTTCCTCCTTTACCATCCCCCACTCTTCATTTTCTCTTTTTTTATTCCACCTCTCTCCCACTAACCAACCCCGTCTCCATTTTCTATTTCTTTCTCCACCCCTGCCCACTTTCCGTTTTCTTTCGCTTCTGTTTTTGGTCCAACCCCTCCCCCCTTCCCCTTTCCCTTTCCCTTCCCCTTTCCCTCCCCCCTTCCCCTTCCCCTTCCCCCTTCCCCCTTCCCCCTCCCCCCTTCCCCTTCCCCCTTCCCCTTCCCCCTTTCCCTCCCCCCTTCCCCTTCCCCTTCCCCCTTCCCCCTTCCCCCTCCCTCTCCCCCCTCTCCCCCTCACTGACTCTTCATTAGCTTGCTATGTTATTCATGAATCGCATGTTGACTAATAATTCAGTTTCCGTTGAACGTCCTTGCCTCCTTCCAAGTGTTTTTGATACATTTCGTAACTTTTATCATTTATGTATTTCTTGCGTTGGCCGACAAGAATTGAAAAGAAGAAACTTGTGAGATCTCATTCCAGCCGAAGTATGTGGTCTCTCACATCTGAATAAAATCGCCTGACGGCAGACAGGACGAAAAGACAAGTGCCACCCGGTATGGAAGGGTCTATTCCTTTGAAACTGCCTGGATGAATATTTTTTCCTTCTCCTCCTCCACCCATTCTTCATCGTTCACTTCATTTCATCATCCTCCCCTCTTCCTCTTCCTACTCCTCTTCCTGTCCTCCTCTCTTCTCCTCTTCCTCTACTCTTCCTCCTCCTCTTCTCTCTTCTACTCCTCCTCCTCTTCCTCCTCTCTTTTCCCCATCCACTCCTACTTCTCTTCCTCCTCCTTTCCTACTTCTCTTCCTCCTCCTCCTCCTCCTCTCCTTCTCTTCCTCCTCCTCCTCCTCCTCTCCTACTTCTCTTCCTCCTCTCTTTTCCCTATCTTCCTCCTCCTCTCCTCTCTTCTCCTCTTCCTACTCCTCCTCCTCTTCCTCGTCACCCTCACTCTACACATTCCCCATTTTTCATACTTCGAGTTTTAAGTCACTTTTGTTTTTATTTTATTATTTTTTTACTATCGATCCATTTAGTCCCCTTGGTCCCTTTAATTGCCTTCGAAGTCTTTATCTTATTTTTTATTCTAGTCTGCTTAAATTATTTTCTACTGTTTCCTTTTATGTATTTTTATTCTATTATCATTATTTCTATTCCATCTGGTGGCAGTTCACTGGTGCGTGCGTGCGTGCACGTGCCCCAGCACCCTTTGGCCCGAGCCGAGTTGTTTATGAATGCGCCTCACTTAGTCTGGGGCAAAACAATTTCCCCCCACAGAAGTTGTTGCCCCATTGTGCTCCGTCGGCCATTAAGTGGCCCAACTGACTCTGCGGGCGCCGACTTCGCTCTCAACAATTCTTTCTTTGTGTCCAAACGTGTTGCGGGTGTGGGAAGAAGGGGAGTGGGCGTGGGTGGGAAGGGGAGTGGGCGGGGGGAGAGGAAGAGGAGGAGGAGGAGGAGGAGGAGGAGGAGGAGGAGGGAGAAGGTGAACCCAGAGGGAGCGGAGGGGAAGGAGAGGGTAGTAGGCAGTGCCTTTAGAAGTGTTTAAGGAAAAAAATTACATGGTTTGTGTGTGTGTGTGTGTGTGTGTGTGTGTGTGTGTGTGTGTGTGTGTGTGTGCGTGTGTGTGTGTGCGTGTGTGTGTGCGTGTGTGCGCGCGCGTGTGTGTGTGTGTGCTTGTGTTTTGTAGTTTCCAGTAACTGTATTCATGGCATCAGAAATAGTAATACTAACAATAGAAATAGTAGTAGTAACAAGATTGACAATAGTAGCTGTCCTTTAATGGAAGTGATTGTAAGGGTGGTGGTGGTGGTGGCGGTGGCGGTTGTGGCGGTGGTGGTAGTGGTGGTGGTATAAATGATAGCGTTAGCAATTCCACTGTCTCTATAGACTATTCGCGTATCTTACAACCGACGGCCCTCCTTGGACATGCAAATCATTTTGATTATTGTTCTAAATATGATAGTTTAACGTTAGACAGAATACAATGTACAGAGGGCGTCATCACAGCCAAGGAGGTCCTTTGACACTATCGACTTTTCGCCGTGCGCGGTCTACGACACGACGTCGTGCTCTCAAATAACCATGAATGCCTATGGGCGCTTTCACACGTGGTTGTGAAGTGTGAACCCATCTATAGACATCCACGGTTCCTTGAGAGCAAGACGTCGTGTCTTGGACGGCGCACGGCAAAAAGTCGATACAGGTGAAACGAAGTTGAGGGTTGGAACGGCAAGTCGTACTTCTCGAACTGGGAGTCGTAGAGTTCGAGAAACTGGGATGAAAAAGGACCAAGGGTAATGGACTTGTGTGTTCGGCTCTGCGTGCCGCAACATTAACGAGCGGATTAGTCGGCGGTAATCTGGGTCATTGAGGCAATAATCGGGTGCGATATCGTAACTGTTACGAC
>NC_134805.1:21641162-21691162 GCF_046742065.1 Oratosquilla oratoria
TAGACCCCCATAACTATATATATTCTGATACCCTGTCACTCCAGGTACTTGGATAACTATCTTTCATTTACAATAGATAGATAAATAGAAAAAAAAATTGGTTAGGGTTAGGGGTTAAAGGTAGGTGGAGTATGATGTGGTAACACGTCACTACTGTAGTGTTCCCTTAACGTGCACAGCATTTTTGTGACAAAAATTACTATGATTAAAGAAACCACTGTATGTGTTCATAAATATTATTTATATTTGTGAAATCAATGTTGCCACAAACTATGATAGTCTTTGTAAGGAGAAAGCATGTAAATGTAAAGTGATTATATAATTTTACCAAATGTTGAAATATTCGTTACTTTTATTTTATTTTATCGCGGGCGGGCGAATATAAAGACATTTAAAGTGTGTGTCAATTCTTTTTCTTACGGCTGAGTACCGTTCACCATGTAGTGTTAACAGTCCACTACAATGGTTAGGTTAAAGATTATTAACGAAGTACTCCTAGGTTTTTGCAGATAGACCCCTATAACAATATATATTCTGAAACCTTATAACCCAAGATACTTGGATAACTATCTTTCATTTGTCTGTCTGTTCACGAACTCCTAGGGTTTTGGAGATAGACCCCATAATCATATATATTCTGATGCCCTATTACTCCAGGTACTTAGATAAATATATTTCATTTAAAAAATTATTATTTTGGTTAGGGTTAAGGGTTAAAATTTAGGTGGGGTATGGTTAGGGATTATTCACGAACTCGCAGCAACCCGCGGGTAATTTGGCTAGTATAGTATAAAATTCAGGCCAAGTCCCAACGACCCCAATTTCGAAGACTTCCAGCTCCCAGAGGCGTGAAGTAGTCAGGACACGGCAGGACAAGGCATGTCTGTGCAGACCCCAAATTCAAGAAGAGACTGAGGGGGAGTAGGAGGAGGAGGAGGAGGATGATGGTTGGAGCGGGAGAAGGACAGCCATAGGATGACTTCGTTGGAGATTGGGGATAATTCCTGGCGTGGTTGAAGTAGGACTAGGAATGGGGGGGCGGGAATGTGAATGGCAGATAAGGAATCCCTTCAAACGATGCTCCGGTCTCGAGAAGACGGTGGGATCTCCCGCAGATGCGAAAGGGTTTCAGAAGACGCTGAAGTACAAAAGGAAGAAGGGAGCCAACAAGGATCATCAGCGGTGCCAGAAATGTCCCGATACTTGGACATTATTGCACACTTAGTGACAGGGGATGAAATTTGTGTGTGTGTGTGTGTGTGAGTGAGTGAGGGAGGGAGGGAGAGGGAGATCCCTCGTATAGGTCCAATCTACTTAACTATACCGATACTGCAGATATTGATTATAGTGACGAGCAGAAGAGACACACTGGAGTGTGGTGGGAGGGTGGGGGGAGGGCTTTCCAGCGAGTATGAGCATGAGGGCGGGGTAAAGAAGAGGGAGAGGGCAGTGAATGACGGGATGGGAGAAGGTAGAGGAGATAGTAGCGAGATGAATAAGGGAGAGGAAAGAGAGAGTTACAAAGGATAAAGCAGAGAGAAGAGAGAGCAAGAGAACGAGAGCGAGTGAACGCAGAAAAAGGGAAATATGTTTCAGTGTTGCTTTCAATGAAAAGTAAGCTAGAGGAATATTATTCCCTCACGTAGTGACGCTTTCTGATTGCGCTCTTTGGGTTTCGCGCGAAGCACGCGCGCACGAGCATTGTGACGTGAGCGCTATGCGGGTTGAAATTTGGTGTCTTACGTTTCTTCTTCTTCCTCTTTGTTCTTTGTTGGACCAAAAACTCGGAGAACATTCGGAGTGCACTCGGAACATGAACGGTCATGCACAAATTCATTATGTCAACGGTCGTGAGGGTCCTGTATTTGATGTATTTCTAGTTTATGAATTGTTAGAGGTGGTGGTGCTGGTGATGGTGGTGGTGGTGGCAGTGGAGGAAGCTGAGGAGAATAAGAAAGGGAAGAAGAGATAGGAGGGAGAGTGGGCATTGTAGACATTGGACTTGGTTGGACTGGGCCCTTTGTTGAGTGGACTCTTCGTGGACTGGACTCCTTATGGATTGGATTCTTCGTGGAGTGAAATCCTCGTGGACTAGACTGTCTTGGACTGAACTCTTCGTTAGGGCCCTCAGCATATTTTTTTTTTCAGGCTATCTCCAGACGTTTCTATTCAACTGGCGTGTAGGACACTGGCCGGGAGAGGGTCTTCATCGACCGGGATCCCGGTTAGGGTCTAGTCAGCCCCTGGGACGAATGAAATCGTTCAGTACTAGCCAGAACAAAAGTATAAAAGGTACGTCACGGCGCCGAACGAAGGAACGAAGGGCCCTCAGGAGCAGGTCCTTCGAAACGCTCTTCGGGAAGCTCGATAACTTCGATCGTTTGTGCGATTAGAGCAGCGAAGAACGACCACAGATTTTTGAGTTCGGGGAACATCTTGGTAAGTGGGTCAGGGCGCAGAGAAAAGGACATGCGCTCTGAAGATAAAAAATTCGCTCCACTTCGCGCATGACGTCACGTAGAGGCATCAGAATGGTTAAGCCATGGATTTGTGTGCTTTGATGCCACCTAGCTCGGAACCAAAGCAAATTTATAATGAATAGATAAATGAATGAATGAATAATGAAAGAAAAATGAAATAGATAAATGAATAGATAAAATAACTAAATAGATGACGAACTCATATGTGAGCAGATTGGAATAGTTATAATAAAATCATGCGCACTACGGATTGAAAACTCGTCCTACTTCGCCCACGACACAACTTTAGGACTGTTAAGCAACCAGCTGGCTAGAACTAAAGGATTGGGTGGAGAGACGGGACAGCGCTTGGCTACCACTCCACTACAGAGGTTTACTGGAAAACGAAATAAAATTCCATCGAGATATTGGTGAGGTCGTTTTTGCCGCTGTCGACATCATGGTCGCCAATAAACTTGTAATTTATTCTACGCCTTTTCTGTTAATTCAGTGTAAATTCAAATTTAAACTACACATACCTATTAGACTTTTTAACCGGCACTGAATATATTGGTCCCATGGGGACAATTTATATCTAATTAGCTGTCGTTCCATTAGTCTGAAAATATCTGCCACTTGTTCTTCTGAAAAAAAAAATCTTTAATGATATTGTTGCATCACCAGCGTATACTGGTGGCGTAATCGGAAGCATGCTGGTCTCACTTGTGGGTTCAAATCCCGCACTTCTCTCAGATTCCCAGCAGCGACTTTTCCCTGCCCCAGCAGTCCAAGTGAATAGGGCAAAGGTGACGGCTCCGGCCGCAGCTAGGCGCCTCCTGGCGTAGGCTCCTCACCTTCTATATCATAACGTAAGAATATAAGAATGGAGAAGATTGCAAGAGGCCATAAGGCCTACACTAGGCAGTTCCAATGGTAATATACACAGCTAAATCTCGAAGTCTGGTATCTTGGAGAAAACGGTCTTTCTAGACAAAGATCACTGATACCACGCACATCCTCTGTCGTAATACCACGTTTCTGCATCTCAGAAGTACTAAACTCTCACGAACTCTCACATTCTACAAGCTGAACCAGACCACTTGCTAAAACCCCATAAGCCCAGAATAATTCTAGGTAAGGGCAGTTAAATGTATATCAATAAATACAGATATACACAAACAAAAATATCCATGTATAAGTCTGGCCATTTTAATTCGGTATTCTACCACTACAAGCAAAAAGTATATTTACAGTATTTATCTATTTATTTTTTAAGGGATGCAGTCATGAAAAATTGAGATTGTGAATCAGTTGCAATGTGATAACAGAATCACACGAAGACGGGACCCCACAAGCGTAGCTTTTCTTGTATATTACGATTAGATACATTTATGTAATTATACGAATAAATACAACCACACACACACACACAAACACACACACACACACACACACACACACACACACACACACACACACACACACACACACACACACACACACACACACACACACACACACACACGCGCGCGCGCGCGCGCGCAGGTAGATACATGCACACACAGAGAAAAGGGAGAGGAAGAGAGAAGAAGAGGAAGTAGGAGGGAGGGAATGGGGTGAAGGATGGGGGAGGGGTGGGGGAGTGTGTTAGAAAGGAAAACCCAGGAAAGTTCAGCAAGCAAACTTTTTACATCAATTCTCGACCGTGTGGTCATCCAATTCTTTGTTGTTTGATTCCTGGAGCAACAGCGGCAGCAGCCAACTTTGCGGCCAACACATCCTTTCCCTGCCCGGAGAACCCACACTCACTCTCTCGCTTATTCGCATGCTCACTTTCTCAATCACACGCTCACACTCTTGGTTCTTGCTCACTTCCTTGCTCTCTCGATCACTCGCTCATTCGATCACAGGCACTTGCCCACTCTCTTACTATCTCGCTCATTCTCTTGCTATCTCGATCACTCGCTCACTCTCTTGCTATCTCGCTCACTGGCTCATTTACTCGCTCACTCGCTCACCCTCTTGCTGTCTTGCTCACTGGCTCATTCACTCGTTCATTCACTCGCTCACTCTCTCTCTCTCTCTCTATCTCGTTCACTCGCTCACTCTCTTGCTGTCTCGCTCTCTGGCTCATTCACGAGCTCATTCACTCGCTCACTCTCTCTATCTCGCTCACTCGCTCACTCTCTTGCTATCTCGCTCACTGGCTCATTCACTCGCTCATTCACGAGCTCACTCTCTCTTTCTATCTCGCTCACTCTCTTGCTATCTCGCTCACTGGCTCATTCACTCGCTCACTAGCTCATTCACTCGCTCATTCACTCGCTCACTCTCTTTCTCGCTCACTCGCTCACCCTCTTGATGTCTCGCTCACTGGCTCATTCACTCGCTCATTCACTCGTTCACTCTCTTTCTATCTCGCTCACTCGCTCACCCTCTTGATGTCTCGCTCACTCGCTCACCCTCTTGATGTCTCGCTCACTCGCTCACCCTCTTGATGTCTCGCTCACTGGCTCATTCACTCACTCACTCTTGTTCTCTAGCTCACTCGGTCATTCACTCGCTCACTCTTGTTCATTCACTCTCTTGCTCACGCTCATTCACTCACTTACTCTCTTGATCACTCGCTCATTCACCAGCTCATTCACTTGCTCATTTATTCACTCGCTGGTTCATTCACTTGCTCGCTCGCTCAATCAATCGTTCGTTCGTTCGCTTATTTAACCGCTCACTGACTCGCTCGGTCATTTACTCGTTCGCTTACCCAGTCGCATAATTGCTCGTCCGTTCTCCCAATTCTCGTTGACTGTGTCTCGCTCACGTATTTACTTGCTCTATTTTACATTTTATTTCGGGATTTTGCTAATATATAAATTTGCGTTTTAATGGTAGTACGGGCGTTCGCTTGACGGAAGGGAAGTGGAGATGCATTGGATGTCTGCCTGCGAGCTTGCTAGGGGGTAATCCTTCGAGCTGTTGCGGGTCTGAATTCCTGGACACCAGTCTTCATGACTAATATCTCATGAATTCTCTACGTATATTCTATGCTTATGCGATACTGTCTTGGGCTCCAAGGCAAGACCACACTAAACACTAAATTGAATCACTGGACATTCACTAACTCCCACTTGTTTTCGGTCTGGGCATCCACTTGGAAAGTTCCACGGTCCACTAGATGGTCCATGGTCCACATGAGGAGAACCATTCGAGTAAATGAACAAATTTAACAAAGGTTTTACGATTCTACTGCTGGTATGTCACGTCTTGGCATCTTGGATGCCAGCTCGTGTATTCGTAGATCCAAGTTGGCTTTGGTATCCTAGAGTTAACTGTTGACTGCCAGTTGGTCTGGTTGGCCCAACACACAGAGTAAGGCCGGCCACACATGTGCAATTTAAACTGACAGTTACAACTGTTCAGTTATAACTGTCAGTTGAAACTGCACGTGTGTGGGTATCTCAGTATCACTGAGATACCCACACACGTGCAGTTTCAACTGACAGTTATAACTGAACAGTTGTAAATGTCAGTTTAAACTGCACGTGTGTGGCCGGCCTAAAGGCGAAAGCCCTGGTTGAAGCTAGTCGACGCTTTCTGGTGAAAAATCTTCAATTCGTGACTGCTTGTGTAATCATCGTCGTCATCGTCGTCGTCATTGTCATCGTTATCGTCGTTAACGTCACCATCAAATAAAGTGTAGTTTCAGTTTGATGAACGAAAACTGAGGAATTCCTGTCCGCTTAATGGACACAACTTAAGCGAGACTTTAGTAAACAAAGCCATTAGTCCGCAATATGTCTTGGGAATGTCGAGAACCGGTCGGCTCGATGGCGTCATCTGGGAGTATGATATCCTCTGTCGACATAGTGACATCATCATACCGTTATATTCACTTGCTATATGATATATCCAACTTACTTCACGATATATTCCCTTGTCATATGATATATCTGCATGTCATGTGACCTATCTACATACCATCCAACCCAGGCAACATTACTCTTATTATTTTTCTAATTTTTTTTTATCCAGAATTATTGCCTGACGTGGCCGGTTGGAGTCCATGAAATACGAATCACATCTGATGACAAGATGTGATGTCATTGGCCCGCGCTGTATTGGCGTATTGATGGCGCGTGGCGCCAGGGATCAGCGCAAGGACCGCAGCCTTGGCGTCGTCACCCTCCCCCCTTTCTCCTCCCTTCCCCTCTCCTCACCCCTCCATGTCCCCCTCCCCCTCCCCTTCCTCCACGCTCCCTTCCCCTCCTTCCCAACCTTCCAGTTTGATGCATTCATATCGTTTATTGTGAGCTAAGTTGTGAGGTATATTGGTCATTATGATTTGACTTGTTTTATTCTGACTCAGAGAAAGGATCTCCAAAAGTTAATAAAATCGTCTGGTGCCATAATTGCTCTATCATGGGTCAGATTTGGATGTCCACAATGGTACATAAAAAAATCGTTACTAGATACTACTCCTGGGCGGCCAGTCTCCTCCTTTACCGCAGTGAATGATAAATGACCTGGGTTTTGACCCGACTGCTGCTGCTACTGCACCTGCCCCCCTCCCTCGCGTTGTCCAAGAGAGCCTTTCGTGACTGTGGTCACGCTATCCCAAGAATTCCGCAGAGGCATTGTCCTGGATAGAAACGCTGGTAGATTACAGTCCATAACAACAACAATGGATTGTGAGTGGCAAAGCTAGTAGTGATGCAATAGTTGAGTCTCGTGGTAAGGAAAATAGTATGGATGTATATATATATATATATATATATATATATATATATATACACACACACACACACACAGTGCTCGGCAAAAGTACTGTCCGCCCGGGATGAGGCGGATAGTACTTTTGTCGAATATGGAAAGATCCATGCGAGTGGCATGTTTTCGCGCCAAAAATTCTGTCCGCCTACAGCGAGCGGGGAAGGGGCTGAGCTTATCAGCGAACCAAAATTTAATCACATTATTGTCTTCTTGGTGAGGAGGGAGGTTGTGTGCCGCAACCTCTCCATCCAGGGTCCACTCTCGAACCCAACAACCACATCTCCTGATCCCCCCTGTGTTGCCAATATGAGTAATATTAAGGACCTGAATGCAGAAATCATACCCCAGATAGTTGCTCTCAAGAAATATGGCCTGCAAACGAAGAAAATTGCCGAACAGGTTGGTGTGTGTACTCTTGCTGTCCGCCGCTGGGTTGCCAGTTTTACCCGAGAGTGAGGCAACCAGACTCCTACCGTTGTTGAAAAGTTTGGGAGGCCAAAATAAGACTGGGAATCGGGCCAAAATTATCGTGAAACGTGAACGAAAGTCTAATCCACGTGTAACAGCCAGACAAGGGAAGGAAAAGAACCCAGAACTGTTCGAAGAGTATTTAGTGAGAATCATTGACCGTCGTATTGCCGACCTGGAGTACATGAGCCACTGACTGGTGAAAAAGCCTCTTCTGACCCTTAATTAGAGGATGTTTCCTTCGTTTACCGGCCAGATTTCTTGAAGGCAACTGTCTGGGCCATTGTTTCTGCACTCAGAAACATATTGGTAACACAGGGTAGCTCAGAAGATATGGTCGGGTTCGAAAGGGGACCCTGGGCAGAGGGGTCGTGGCACACAATTTTCCTTCTCACCAACAAGACAATGACTGACGTGATTACTGCTTGGTTTGCTGATAAGCTCAGCCCGTTCGCTGTAGGCGGACAGAATTTTTGGCGCGAAACCATGCCACTCGTATGGGTCTTTCCAGATTCGACAAAAATAATATCTGCCTCACCCTGGGCGGCCAGTACTTTTGTTGAGCATTGTGTATATATATATATATATATATATATATATATATATATATATATAATAGGAATTTGTACTTGACCTCGTTTTCAAAACTGCTTCTCGTCGAGACTAACTGAAAATATCGTGGTAAGAACCTTGTGCAAAACATCATATTTTAGGTGTTTTTACTCAGTAAAGCGTCGCAAAATTGCAAATTGTCAATCTGCCCATCATTCCGCCGAAGGTGGACCACAGAGTTGAATGAAATGGCCAAACTTTGACCAGAATAAATCTCTACAAGTGCTACCTTGTACAGAAAGGTATAATGGTGATGGGTTTTTGAACCTATCGTGAGAAATGGTGCCACCTCAAAACTGAATAAAGTAGACTGACGTTAACTAGAATGAAAATACATGTATTGTTTGTTTCGTCTCGGTAATAGTCTTCAGGGTATTTCAGTGCATCGTTGTCTAAACAAATTCAGACATTCTTTGTTGAAGTTGCGATGTCAGGTAGCTCGCTGGAGTGATTACGCCGCTCATTCGTGCAAACTGATCAGGTGTTGTATCTTTCTGAGAATCTATGTATTTAGTGTACATATCTTCAGCTAGTTTGTGTATTTTTTATATCTTAATTTACGCAAGCACGAAAGTACTCGTGCATACACACACATACTAAACAGGAAAACACACACGCACATGTACATATGTATACCCACAAACACACCCAAACTTGCGTACACACACGCACATACACACCCAAACTTGCGTACACACACGCACATACACACCCAAACTTGCGTACACACACGCACACACGCTTGAACACATTCACACGTACTCGTACACACACACGTGCAATCGTACACACACGCATTCGTACACATGTACACACACACTCGACACACACGCACTCGTACACACGTATACACACACGTGCACGTACATATACACACGCTCTTACATGCGTACACACACCTACACATACACACACACACTCTGTTTTTCTTTTTCACGAGCCCGTCCATTGGGAAAGGATAAAGGGAAGTATTTTGGGAGGAACACGAGAACTCCTTGTTAAGGTTTCATAGTCTGAATATGAGGCAGTAGCTGGGCCACGGACGCCAGCAGGCTAGCGTGAGACGACGACGAAGACGAAGACGAAGACGAAGACGAAGACGACGTGGAGTCCGGTCGCGTGAGGCCACGTGGCTTCTGCTCAATGATTACTCGGAAGTTGTGGTGACGCAACCCGGTGGAGGAGGAGGAGGAGGAGGAGGAGGAGGAGGAGGAGGAGGAGGAGGAGGAGGAGGAGGAGGAGGAGGAGATGTCAAAATGGAGGAGGAAGAGGGGGAAGAGACGTCGAAGTGGTAGAAGAGGAGGAGGAGGAGGGGAGGAGGGGGAGGAAGAGGGGGAAGAGACGTCGAAGTGGTAAAAGAAGAGGAGGAGGAAGAGAAGGAGATGTCGAGGAGGAGGGGGAGGAGGAAGAGGGAGGGGAGATGACGAGGTGGAGGAGGAGAGGGAGGAGATATTCGAGATGGAGCAGGAGGTGAAGGTGGAGGAGGAGGGGGAGGGGGAGAGACGTCGAGGTTGAGGATTTTTGTTATTTGTTTTTTATTTTTATTTTTATTTTTTTTTGGTCTATTTTTCCGATCTCGGATTTCATTTCGAATCCTCTGATTTCCCTATTTTCTTTATGCTTGTGTGTCTCGTCAAAAGTATTACTCCAGTGGAGAATAAGATTTCTTCTCTAATAATTCTGCGAATGAATAAAACCGCCCGGTTTCAAACCCAAGAATATCCGCAAAGGGTCGTGGAAACGTCGGGATTAATCGAGTCGCTTAATCCCCTCGACACGAGGGATTTAACCTCAGTTAACACATTCTGCGTTAGCCAGAAGAAAATTTACAAAGGAAGGGACTGTAATTGGTAAGGTTATGCCAATTGTTCTCGTGGTGGAACAGAACTCACGGGGTCACCCCGAAGGTTAATTTGGAGCGTTGGTAGCAACCCGCGCGTCGTCTGTCAGAGGAAGATATTATGCTGTTGCTCCGGCCCTGAACAAATACAGGTGAACCTTGTTTGTTTTTGCCTTGTTTCCCTTCCCCGTTGATTGCCAGCTTTGTTTATTACTCAGAGGATTTTGAGAGGGCTTGCAGGTATTGCTGGTGGTGTTGGTGGGAGTGGTGGTAGTGATGATGATGATGGTGTTGATGGCGGTTGTGATGATAGTGATTGTGAAGATGGTGGTGATGATGGTGATGGTGGAGGACATGATGGTGATGATGAAGGACATGATGGTGATGATGGAGGACATGATGGTGATTGTGGAGGACATGATGGTGATGGTGATAATGTGGTGGTGGTGATGGTCATAGTCATAATGTAGTGGTCATGATAATGATGATGGTGGTGATGATGATGAAGGTGGTGGTGATGATGGTGATAGTGATAATGGTGGTGGTGGTGATGATGATGATGATGATACTTATGGTGATGGTGATGGTCATGATGGTGATGGTGATGATGATACCTATGGTGATGGTGCTGGTCATGATGGTGATGATGATGATGATGGTGATGATGATGATGATGATACCTATAGTGATGGTGCTGGTCATGATGGTGATGATGATGATGATGATGATGATGATGATACCTATAGTGATGGTGCTGGTAATGATGGTGATGATGATGATGATGTTGATGATGACAGTCGTGGTGATGACAATAATCAGCAGGGTAGAAGCCACCTTAGCGAGGATAGAACAACGATGCTGGTGCTGACGTTGGCGGTGGTGGCACCAAAGGTGCTAATGGTGGTTCTGGTGTTGGGTGCCAATGCCTATGCGATGGAGGCGCAATCCGCTGTTTGACGGACAGGTCCCGTGACGGAAAGCGAAAATCCAATCACGTAAATTTCGGGACTCGAGGACTCGGGGACGAAGAGAATTCGAGGTGGGCATCAGTCCTCCAGGTGTTCTCGAAGGCCTCGTGTGTTCTGTACGTTATGTATTGGTGTTCTCTAGCATCCTGGAGATTACATCAACACCGAATATAATCATCAAGCATCTATTAAATTACCATTGTTTTTTTTTTATTTTAGGTTCAAACTGGGACACTCTTTAACCCACACTGGGCTCGTGGACTCAAGTTAAGACCCCTTTTGGGGTCTCGTGGACTCGATGCTGAGACCCTTTTGGGGTTGATGCTGAGACCCTGTTGGTGTCTCGTGACTAAGACCCTGTTTGTGTCTCGTGATTGAGACCCCTCTAGGCTCATGGACAGGCTGAGACCCCTCTAGGCTTATGGACTCCAGGCTGAGACCCTTTTGGGATTTCATGGACGCTGAGACCCTTCTGGGCTCATGGACTCAATGCTGAGACCCTTTTAGGGTCTCGTGGACTCCAGATTGAGACCCTTTTGGGGTTTCATGAACTCCAGGCCGAGACCGCTATGGAATCTCATGAACTCCAGGGTGAGACCGCTATGTAATCTCATGGACTCCAGGCTGAGACCGCTATGAGATCTCATGTAATCCAGGCTGAGACAGCTCTGAGATCTCATGGACTCCAGGCTGAGACCCTCTGGGATCTGATGGACTCCAAGCTGAGACCGCTATGAGATCTCATGGACTCCAGGCTGAGACCGCTATGAGATCTCATGGACTCCAGGCTGAGACCGCTCTGAGATCTCATGGACACCAGGCTGAGACAGCTATAAGATCTCATGGACTCCAGAATGAGGCCCTTTGAGATCTCATGGACTCTAGGCTGAGACCCTCTGGGATCTCATGGACTCCAAGCTGAGACCGCTATGAGATCTCATGTAATCCAGGCTGAGACAGCTCTGAGATCTCATGGACTCCAGGCTGAGACCCTCTGGGATCTGATGGACTCCAAGCTGAGACCGCTATGAGATCTCATGGACTCCAGGCTGAGACCGCTATGAGATCTCATGGACTCCAGGCTGAGACCGCTATGAGATCTCATGGACTCCAGGCTGAGACCGCTCTGAGATCTCATGGACTCCAGGCTGAGACCGCTCTGAGATCTCATGGACTCCAGGCTGAGACTGCTATGAGATCTCATGGACTCCAGGCTGAGACCGCTCTGAGATCTCATGGACACCAGGCTGAGACAGCTATAAGATCTCATGGACTCCAGAATGAGGCCCTTTGAGATCTCATGGACTCCAGGCTGAGACTGCTATGAGATCTCATGGACTCCAGGCTGAGACCGCTATGAGATCTCATGGACTCCAGGCTGAGACCGCTCTGAGATCTCATGGACACCAGGCTGAGACAGCTATAAGATCTCATGGACTCCAGAATGAGGCCCTTTGAGATCTCATGGACTCTAGGCTGAGACCCTCTGGGATCTCATGGACTCCAAGCTGAGACCGCTAAAGGATCTCATGGACTCCAGACTGAGACCCTTTTGGGATTTCATGAACTCCAGGCTGAGACCCTCTGGCATCTCATGGACTCCAGGCTGAGACCGCTATAGGATCTCATGGACTCCAGACTGAGACCCTTTTGGGATTTCATGAACTCCAGGCTGAGACCCTCTGGCATCTCATGGACTCCAGGCTGAGACCGCTATAGGATCTCATGGACTCTAGGATGATGATCGGGTGGTGGAGGTGGGGGTCACACTTAGTCGAAGCCCCACCCCGATCTGCCAAGGGACCATACAGACACAAACAAGAATAAAGGTATAGCGTATGTCACAGGGTCTTATGTTGAGGAGGCCTTTATGACGAGTTTGGCACGGTCGTCGAAGGTGCCAACTTCAGATGGCCAAAAGTCAGAGGGATGCAGTCTCGAGTCCCATTGAGAGTCAGCACGTGGCGGCAGTGATAATATATGAGGGTTTTGAATACCCTAAAGGGCAGAGAAAGGCTGTCATACCATGACACCTCGCAGAGCTGGTGACAGATATTTGACCCTTTGGACGACAGTGTTCCCGATCGAACTCTGGATGATTTGTTCTGGTGAGCACCTGATGTTGTAATTCGGTTAAGGTGACTGATTTAGGAGGACAAGGATACTCAATCAATCCAGGCCGGGTTCTCTGAAGCTGAACAAAATCGTGTGGCGCTCGTCTGAACAGAATCTTCAGCGAAGAGACCCTCGCTGGACCGGAGAGTCTAAAAAGCGGTGCCATGACGTGCCTGTCTCTTCCCCAGCGCCGTTGCCGGTTTCACGGAGGAGCCGGTCGTAGCCGATCGTAGCCGGTTGTGGGGCAGACAGGTTGACGGTAACAATTCACGTATTGATTGCAGACTCTCTGGACGGATTCCGTCCCCCGGAACCGCCTCCGCCGCCGCCGCCGCCGCCGCCGCCGCCGCCGCCGCCGCCTCCGCCTTTCTCAACCGCAGTGGCACACCCTTCTGCTCACCTCGACCTCACTGGTCCTTCCTGTACGTCGCGTCGCCCACCGTCCGACGGCCGGGAAGAACAAGAGAAGTGGGAGGAAGAGAAGAAAGGTGGGGGAGAATGATGATGATGACGATGATGATGACGATGGCGATGATGATGATGATGATGATGATGGTGATGATGATGATGATATAGTTGTAGTAGGAGGAGGAGCAAGAGGACTAAGAAGGAGGAGTAGGAGGAATAGAAAGAGGTTGAAAGGGGAGGAGGAGGAGGAGAATGGGGAGTGTGAGAAGGGGGAGGAGGAGGGAGTAGGAGAACTATGGAAAGTAGGAGTAGTAGTAGGTAGAGTAGTAGTAGGAGAAGGAGGATGGGAAAGGGGAGGAGGAGTAGGAGATGAAAGGAGAATGTGAGGAAGAGGAGGAGGAGAGAATGAGGAGTAGGAGGATTAAGAAGAGTAGGATGAGTATGTGTAGGAAGAGTGGTAGTAGTAGTAGAAGTATGAGGAGTAGGAGGAGGGGGAATGGGAGGAGGAGGAGGAGGAGGAGGAGGAGGAGGAGGAGGAGGAGGAGAAAATGGAGAAAGAGGCGGAAGAAGAGAAGGGAAGGGGAGGAGAAGGAAGGATAGAAGGGGAGGAGGAGGAGGAGAAGGAGTAGGAGAAAGGGGAGGAGGAGGAAGGAGGACGAGAAAGTGGAGGAGGAGGAAGGAGGACGAGAAAGTGGAGGAGGAGGAGGCGGAAGAAGAGAAGGGGAGGAGGAGGAGGATTAGTAGGAGTTTGAACGAAAAGAAATGCATAAAGAGAATGAGGATGACGACGACGACAATGACGTCAGTGGCGGCGACGACGACGACGACGACGTTGTCGCCAGTGACAGTGACGCCCGCCCTGCCGCATCGGCCACGCCCCAGAGGACCCCCAAGTGGTTACCTTCGTCAGGTTGCTCTCCCGCCTGTCGCTTCCATGTCAACCGTACATGCAGAAGTTACTCTGTACACTGTGTGTGTGTGTGTGCGTGTGCGTGTATGTACGTGTGTGTACGTGTGTGTACGTGCATGAACGTTGTGTGTGTGTGTGTGTGTGTGTGTGTGTGTGTGTGTGTGTGTGTGTGTGTGTGTGTGTGTGTGTGTGTGTGTGTGTGTGTGTGTGCGTGCGTGCGTACAGGCGTGAGCTTGTGTGTGCGGTCTCCCCCCGTGCGTGTTTGCAATTTTGTATATTATTCAATATCGTCCATTCTTCCACAGTTGCATACCTCAGTGCGACTGTGCTGATATACATCATATGCATATACGAGTGTATATATATATATATATATATATATATATATATATGTGTATATATATATGTGTATATATATATATGTGTATATATATATGTGTATATATATATGTGTATATATATATGTATATGTATATATGTATATATGTATATGTGTATATATATATATATATATATATGTATATGTATATATGTGTATATATATATGTATATATTATATATATATATAATATGTATATACAGTATATATATATATATATATATATATATATATATATATATATATGTGAATTTCTACATATGTATACATATCTATTTTCTATTTATATATTTTATCTTTATTTTTGTCTATCTGCATTCATGTGTTATTCATTTGTTTCGCCGCACAGCCACCTTAGCCTTTTTGCTCTTGTTTCTCGTTCTGTCCGCTTGCCAAGGAGGACACGTGGCCCTCGATTAGCCCCTCGCCCTTGCTTGTAACTTGGCCCTTTATCCCACTCGAGGAACCTCACGCTCTTCCCCCCCCCTCCTCCTCCTCCCCATCTTATTCCTCCTCCTCCTCCTCCTCCTCCTCCTCCTCCTCCTACTCTTCGTCCTCCTCCACCTTCTCATCCTCGTCTTTCTCCTCCTCGTCCTTCTCCTCCTCGTCCTTCTCCTCCTCCTCCTCCTCGTCCTCCTCCTTGTCCTCCTCCACCTTCTCTTTCTTGTACTCCTCCCGCTCTTCTTCTTCCTCCTCCTCTTTCTCCTATTCGTCGTCCTCCTCCTCTTCCTCTTCCTTTTCCTCTTCCTCCTCATCTTCCTCTTCCTCCTCGTCGTCCTCCTCCTTGTCCTCCACCATCTCGTCCTCCTCCTCTTCGTCCTCTTCCTCCTCCTCCTCTTCCTCCTCCTCCTCCTCCTCCTATTCGTCCTCCTCCTTTTCCTCTTCCTCTTCCTCCTCCTCCTCCTCCTCCTCGTATTCTGGAAGGTTTTACAGCTGCCTCCATCACCTCCATTTTTCTCTTCGCCCCCCCCCCTCGTCCCTCCCCGGCAGCTGTCTTCGGTTTTGCCTTGTGAGGACTCGCTTAGTTCGTGAAGTGACTGACAAAACAGCTGACAATGCCGCTGACAGACTGGTTGACAAAGGGGGTGGTGAATGTATTTGTCAAAGTGGCTGAAAAATTGACTGACAGACTAGCTTAAAAACTGGCTGACAATGCCTGGCAAAGTGGGTGATAAATTGGCTGACAGACTAGCTGACAAATTGTCTGACAGAATGGATAATTAAGGGTCTGGTGAAGTGGCTGACAAAGTGGCTGAAAAGTTGGCTGACAGTGCCTGGCAAAGTGGCTGATAAATTGGCTGACAATGCCTGGCGAAGGTGCTAATAAATTGGCTGGTGAAGTGACTGACAAAGTGGCTGACAAAGTGGCTGAAAAGTTGGCTGGCAATGCCGCTGACAGACTGGTTGACAAAGGGGGTGGTGAATGTATTTGTCAAAGTGGGTAAGAAAAATGGTTGACAGACTAGCTGACAAATTGGCTGACAGAGTGGCTAACGAAGGGTCTGGTGAAATGGCTGACAAAGTGGCTGAAAAGTTGGCTGACAGTGCTTGGCAAAGTGGCAGATAAATTGGCTGACAATGCCTGGCAAAGGGGCTGATAAATTGGCTGACGAAATGGATAAAGAAGAGACTGACATAGTGGCTGACGCAATGGCTGGCCTAAGGGCCGACAGATGGGCTGGCAAAATCACTTTTATAGGTCCTGATGCCATTATAAACTTCTTTCCCTCTTACTACATTGAAATGGCTGATAAAATGGAAGATGACAATACAAGAAGATTACAAATATCATTTTGTTTTGCAAAAACCATAAAGTGGTTACTAAAGTATAGAAATCCCATTACTAAAAAATAAAATAAAATAAAATAAGATAAAATTAAAATAAAAACTAAAGTATAGAAATCCCATTACTCAAAAATAAAATAAAATAGAATAAAATAAAATAAAATGAAATGAAATAAAATAAAAATAAAATAAGTAGTTTAATAAATAAAAAAATGGGAATATAATGACACGTTTCAAAATTCATGACCCCCCCCCAAAAAAAAAAAGAAAGAAAGAAAAAAAAAAGATAAATTAAAGCAGGCAGGCTGTAAAAGACGACACAGATGGGGCATAGCAAAACAAGAATGAGCGCAATTGAGCTTTATAAAAGGATACTTAGCATCCTTAAACGAGAATGTGGTAGCCCGGAGTAAGGCACAATCGCAAAAAAACGACCTTATTCTCTCCCAGCATAAGGTCTATAATGGCTGACGGAGTGTCTTCTGTGGTCTCCTGCCAACCCAAATAATTGTTTAAGCATACGGCTCTGTTTCTACAGGATGGGGAGTATAGAAATAAGATGAACAACAAGCTTTGTAGCTGTAGGGCGTTAAAATGTTTGTATTTAGGGAAATACAAATATTATTGTTTGTAATTATTGTTTCCATAATTGTCTTCAAAGGAATGTAAAAGGTCAGACTATTTTTCAGACTTTATTCTTCATTGTCTTTTTCATGTAGTGTGTGTGTGTGTGTGTGTGTGTGTGTGTGCGTGCGTGCGTGCGTGCGTTTGTACGCGTGCATTGTGTGTGCGCGCGTTCACTATGTGTGTGAGTGCACTGTGTATGCGTGCGTGCGTTATATGTGTATGCATTATGTGTGTGTGTATTATGTGTGTATACATTGTGTGTGTGCATTGTGTGTATGTGTGTGTGTATTGTGTGTGTATACATTGTGTGTATGTGTGTGTGTGTGTGTGCGTGTGTGTGTGTGCAATGTTTGTGTATGTGTGTGCGTGCATTGTGTGTGCGTGCGTGTGTGTATTATATGTGCGTGCGTGCATTGTGTGTGCGTGTGAGTGTACGTGTGCACGCACGCACTTACACTGACGCATATGCATATACATGCATGCGGACATGGGTGGAGCTGAGTGATGAGGGAGGGAGGGAGGGGGAGGGGGAAGGGGGGGGAGAGTTTTTTTTTTTTTTTTTTTTTTTGTGTTTGTGTGACTGTATTCGTGGGAACGTGCCGGACTTTATGACTGCAACCTGGCGAAGGCACACGAAAGTGCGACTTTTAACGAGAGCCTATGTTTACGTACGAATTTGACCTAACTTTACGAGTCGGGCGGACCCCATCGGGAGAGCGACCTGGCGCCGCGGGACCTTCTCCGTGTCAAACACCGAAGTCACCGGGTCCGTAGATGCCGAACACAGATTTTTTTTTTTTTTATTATTTTTTTTTTTTTTTACTGCGGGGTCTGCTGCGAAGCCGCAAAAATGATGAAAACAAATTAGTAAATAAATAGGTAAATACATAAATGAATAGATAAATCAAAATTTAATAAATAAAAAATGAAAATTTGATAGACATGAATAAATAACAAGTATAGATAAATGAGTGAACCGATAAATAAAATGTATAAATGATTGAACGAATAAATAGATGAATGAATAATGAAACAAAGAGTTTGGTTGTCGGGGTCGCGTGGTCTTGTCCTTCGTGCATGAGTAATTAATTGGATATACTATTCGGTCGTGTACAGAGGCATATATCGTATCTATTACCAAGCACAGTAAAGGCTGGTTCTCATTTACGCCAATGCGTGCACACACTCGCATGCAAGCACGTGCGCACACACACACACACACACACACACACACACACACACACACACACACACTTGCGAGCGTGCGCACGCATATACACGCACCCACCCTTACACGCACACATACACATACATACTCACCCTCCTATACTCCCCTCCTCCTATGCCTCATCTTCCTCTTCCTCCTCCTCCTCCTCCTCCCTCCTCCCTCATCATCATCATCATCATCATCATCATCATCATCATCATCATCATCATCATCCTATACTCTCCACCCCCTCCCATCCTCTCCTTACCCCTCCTTTGTTCTCGTAAACGTTCCTTACGTTCTCCGTTCGCGTCTCGGCGTTGATCCTTACGGCCACGTTCTGTTCATTCTCTTCCTTCTTTGATCTCCATCCCTTCCCCACTTCCCCTCTTTCCCCTCTTCCCCTTTCTCCTCTTTCCCCTTTCCCCTCTTCCCCTTTCTCCTCTTTCCCCTTTCCCCTCTTTCCCATTTCCCCTCCTTCCCCTTTCCCTTCTTTCCCCTTTCCCCTCTTTCCCCTTCCCCTCTTTCCCCTTTCCCCTCTTTCCCCTTTCCCCCCTCCCCTCTTTCCCCTTCCCCTCTTTCCCCTTTACCCACTTTCCCCTCTTTCCCCTTTCCCCTCTTTCCCCTTTCCCCTCTTTCCCCTTTCCCCTCTTTCCCCTTTCCCCTCTTTCCCCTTTCCCCTCTTTCCCCTTTCCCCTCTTTCCCCTTTCCCCTCTTTCCCCTTTCCCCTCTTTCCCCTTTCCCCTCTTTCCCCTTTTTCCCCTTTTCCCTCTTTCCCCTTTCCCCTCTTTCCCCTTTCCCCTCTTTCCCCTCTTTCCCCTTTCCCCTCTTTCCCCTTCCTTCGTTTGTCTCTGTTTCTTCTCTGGGTGTCTACCCTCGCCTCTTGTTCTCCTGATGAAATGTTATTTTTGTTCTTCTTGACTGTTCTATACCGCGTCTGTCTCTTCATTAGATTCCTTTTGTCTCCTCGTTCTTTCCATCTTGTCTTATTCTACATTTCCTCCTTCTCCTCCTCCACTTAGTCTTCCTCTTCCACTTCCTTCTACATCTCCTCCTCCTCCTCCTCCTCCTCCTCCTTCTCCTTCCCCTCCTCCTCCTCTTTCTTTTTCTTCTCACTTCTCCTCCTCGTCCCTCTTCTTCCTTATCCACTTCTCTCCTCCTTCTCCTCCTTTCCTCCTTGCCACCAGTTACCACCTTCCATCCACTATCCACCACCTACTACCCACCACCCACTACCCACCACCACAACCATCCACAACAACCAATACCACCACCCAACCACCATTATCCACCACCACCCAACCACCATTATCCACCACCACCCAACCACCATTATCCACCACCCCCCAACCACCCAGCACCCTCACTCAACCAGCCACCATTACCCTTATTGCCTTGAACTTTGGTGACTGTCTCCTTGTTTTTGCTGGCCTCCGCCTCCATGGCAGCGCCTTAACTTACCTCCCTTTTCGTTTTTCCCCTTCTCTCAGCTGCCTCTTCTCGCGCCTCCTCTTCCTCCTCTTCCTCCTGCCTCCATTTTCTCATTGTGGGTCCTTGCACCACACACACTTCTCCCCCTAATCCAATTTGTTCTCTGACTCCGTATTTTCCTCCAAAACGACGCCGCCCCTCCACCACAGTTTCCCTTCGGGTTTCGCTTTCCCTCCTCCCTCACTCCCTCCCTCCCTCCCTCACTCACTCACTCCCTCTCTCCCTCTCTCCCTCCCTCCTTCCCTCCCTCCCTCCCTCCCTCCCTCTCTCCCTCCCTCTCTCCCTCCCTCCCTCCCTCCCTCCCTCTCTCCCTCCCTCTCTCCCTCCCTCCCTACCTCCTTTCCTTCCTCTTCGCCTTTCCCCTCCCCTCCCCTACCCTTCCCTTCTCTCCACCCTTCCCCTCCCCTCCCCTCCCTTCTCTCCTCCCCTCCCCTCCCTTCTCCCCACCCTTCCCCTCCCCTCCCTTATCCTCCCCACCTCTTCCTTCCCCTTTCCTCCCCTCTATTCTCTCCTCCCCGCTTCTACCCCCTCTCCCCTTCCCCCCCCGTTCCACCATTACCCCACCTTTTTCACTTTAAGAAGAACGGGCAACTGGAAAACCTTCCCGTTTTACCATTATAAACGGGTGAGATGGAAAATGCAAGACTGTAATCCATCACCGACAAGAATCCATAACTTCTTCTTAAAGAGATCTATGGGAGGCCCAGGGGCTCGTTGCCAGCCACTGTGGGGTCAAGGGTTTCCTGCCAAGGAATCTAAAGACAACAATTATTTTGTTACATGTTTATTGCTCACACCATTGTTTGCGTCTCCGACTGTTTCCTTTTGAATATATATATATATATATATATATATATATATATATATATATATATATATATATATATAATTTTTTTTTTTAAAGCGTGACGTTTTCGGTTTGCGTTAGTGTTCTTTTGTCAGTGTGTGCTAAGTTTTCTTTTGTCACCTCTTTCTCTTACATTGATTTTATATATTTTATTTGCATCTTGTTCCTTCTTAGCGTTCATTTGTGTGTGCGTGCATGTATATATGTATCTATGTATGCATGTAGACATACATGTATGCATACACATATACATGTATGCATGAATATAAACATGTATACATACATGATTACATGCATACATTCATACATGCATGCGTACATGCATGCATGAATATAAACATGTATATATATACATAAATACATACATGAATATAAACATACATACATAAATACATGAATACATGCATACATTCATACATGCATGCATGCATACATACAAACATGCATACATACGTAAGTTCCACGTTCCGAATCTCATTGATTGCCTCTTATTTCACACGTTTTATGTCTTTTGTTCTTTACTTACACTGATTTCCTCTCCCTTTTCATATTTGCATCAGGATTTTGCCTTCCACGGATCCATCTTAGGAATGTGGTAAATGTTAGTGAGGACATTCTGGGGCAGTATCTTTTTACTCGTGGCCTTGACAAAATTTTCCTATATTTGAATTGGAAGCCCTTCCTATTTTCAACCCACCTTTCTTGAGAAACCTGTCGATGACTTTGGTTTTCTTGCAGTTGGGAACTGAAATGTGATTTATTCCTCTCGGACATTTGGTCACTTGGTTTCATGAAGATGTCTCTAGCTTTTTCTTTCATTTTGCAAATTAGTCTCCCCGGGTATTTTAATTTCTGGAAGGTATGGATTATGTGTGTTAATTCTTTTTTCCATAAAAAGCCTCACTGCCGGTTTTTACTTGCCTTGTCCTAAGAAATAGTGGATTTTCTGTACACTGAGAATCTTACCCCTTCATCTGTCCCGTGCACCAACGTGTACAGGAATGGTGACTTGTGGTCAACTTCCATCTCTGCAGTGAACTATCCTTGTTGACATTAGTGAGCCTATTTAATTTATGTTTAATGTTGGCATTTTCTGGCACTATTACAATAACATTATCCACATATCTTAACCACGTGCTGCCTCTGTCCATGATCATTATATATTTTCATCTACTTCCAATGCTCCCATAAAAAGACAGGCCAACACTGCAGAAAGTGGACTTCCCATAGTGAGACCTCTGTGTTGCCTATATTCCTTCCCATTGAACGTAAAAACACCGAATGGGGTACACAATAAAAAGGACACGAGAAAAACTGTTGAAGCTGCCTATATTAACACTTGAAAGCACCAACGACAGGGAAGGTTTCGTATGTTTATTGAAGGTAGCGAGCAAATTGATAATGAATTCAATAGGGAAACATGTTCCTCCTACGAGAATCCACTGACAGCTAGCAGGATGACCTGCCCGAGTTTTCGACTTTGAGTGTGTATAAATTTAAGTTTCGCGCTGTTTGTAGTCAGCTTACTGAATAAGACAGAGTCTATATATATATATATAATATATATATATATATATGTGTATGTGTGTGTGTAATAAAACCACTTGGAAAATAAAATAAAGTGACCAAACGTTTTCGTCTATTTAAGACATTTTCATAGGTACAGAGTAAGGAAACAGTGACAATATATATACAAAATAAGCACACTAGGGGGGAATTAGGACAGGTCCATTGAGACCTCACTCTCTCAATATCATGGTCAGTATTAATCGACCATGATATTGTCAATACATCCAATATTTACAATCCCAAACCTGACCCCCATTTTCAATATCGGCCAAGAATTCTTTCTACATCATTCTAAAACGTTTGTTATCAGACTGACGTGATCAGTGTCAGGGAAATGGTTCCAGTAGATATACATTTGTTGAATACTGTTCCCTCGGTTCGTTGGGAACCACTTCAACCCTGACAAGAATCCTTGGGTATCTACTAACCTAGTTTCTGACCTTTGGATCGGCTAACAAGATTTTGTGGAGCTCCAGGGAGGGAGGGAGGGGGGGAGGTCGATGAGGGAGGGAGGGGGGAGGGGGGAGATGGAGTGAGGAGGGGGGCAAAGTTCTCAGATCGAGACCTGCTGCGTTTGAGATACAAATATATGTGTGTATGCATGTGTGTGTGTACGTGTGTATGTACGTGTTTGTACGTGCGTGAATGTGTGTACGTGCGTGGGTGTACGTGAGCGTGTGTGCGTGAATGTATGTGCGTGAGCGTGTGTACGTGTATGTGTACGTGTGTGTGTGTGTGTGTGTGTGTGTGTGTGTGTGTGTGTGTGTGTGTGCGTGAGTGTATTTGCGTGTGTGTGTGTGTGTGTGTGTGTGTGTGTGTGTATGTGCGTGTGTATGTGTGTGTGTGTGTGTGAGTGTATGTGCGTGTGTATATGTGTGTGTGTGCGTGAGTGTATGTGCGTGAGCGTGTGTACGTGTGTGTGTGTGTGTGTGTGTGTGTGTGTGTGTATGTGAGTGAGAGTGTGTAAGTGTGTGTGTGTGTGTGTGTGTGTGTGTGTGTGTGTGTGTGTGTGTGTGTGTGTGTGTGTGTGTGTGTGTGTGTGTGAAATCACCTGCTGCAAACAGGAAGAGAGTTTGTTAAGGTGTTTGTGGGAGGACGAACTGAATTTACCCCCTTTCAACAATTACGCCTTTGCATCTCCTCCTTTTTCCCACCCTTAGTTGTGGTCCTTTATACCCGAACGCATTGGTTTCCCTCGCCCTTTGTCCAGGGATGAACTACCATTAGTATTTTCTTTGTTTGTCCTTAGTAGGTGATCCTCCTGAACCTTGAGTACTTTACCACCCTTTGTCTCTTCTTATGGTCGAACTGTTTTTTATTTTATTTTTTTTATCTAGAATGATTTGTCACTAGAAGATCCTTTTTGTTTCAATTATTTAATCTGTTTATGTTTACTTATTTTTATTGATCTATTTTCATATGTTTATCTGCTTATTTGTTTATTTTTATTTTTATTTTTGTTTTGTTTTCAAGCGTGGTTCCACTTGTCCTCAAATCCTTTGTCATCTGCGTTCCTTTTGTCCAAAGCTGCGTGGAAGCCTTTGTCTCCGGGATGAATAATTCCCATCGCTTGAGCTCTGGCCTTAGTACGCTCTTGGCCTTGGTCCCTACCTGCTGTTAGGGCCTCCTTTGTTGTTCGAGGAAGAGGTGCCCCCCCTCCCGTCTCTCTCCCTCTGTGTCTCTTTCTGTCTCTCTCTATCTCTATCTCTCTGTCTCTCTCTCTCTCTCTCTCTCTCTCTCTCTCTCTCTCTCTCTCTATATATATATATATATATATATATGTACATACATACATACATACATACATACATACATACATACATACATACATACAAGGTCCAACTAGGGCGCTTGGTTTTTCCTCTGTCCCCAAAAAATCACAGAACTGTACTCCTCCCCTTCACTCCACGATTCCCCCACCACTCTCCCATCACTCTTACATCACTCTTCCACCATTACCACCACCACCAATCTACCAGCACCAATCTTCCACCACCACTCTTCCACCACCACTCTTCCACCACCACTCTTCCACCACCAGTCTTCCACCACTAGTCTTCCACTCCACTTTTCTGCCCCTCCCTCTCCTGGCGGTCAGTCCGCTCCTGGTCCACTTCTTGTCGACTCCTTGTCCACTCCTTGCCTGGTCCACCGCTTCCTTTGGTCCTTTTCTCTCGTTCTCCGTGGCTCCTCTCGTTTTCGTTCTGCATCCTCCACCTTCTTCTCCTTCTCGTCGTTCTTCTCATAATATTCCTTGTCATTCTCCTCGTACTTCTCTTTGTCCTTCTCATCCTCCTCGTCTTTCTTCTCCTCCTTCTATTCCTCCTCCTCCTCCTCCTCCTCCTCTTCTCTCTCCCCTATTCTTCCTCCTGCCCCTCCTCCTATTCCTCCTACTCCTTCTTGTCATCCTCCTCGTCTTTCTTCTTCTCCTCTTCCTCTTCCTTTTCCCCCTCTTCTTCTTTCTCCCCCTATTCTTCCTCCTGCCCCTCCTCCTATTCCTCCTCCTCCTTGTCATCCTCCTCGTCTTTCTTCTTCTCCTCCTCCTTCTCTTCCTCTTCCTCTTCCTTTTCCCCCTCTTCTTCTTTCTCCCCATATTCTTCCTCCTGCCCCTCTTCCTATTCCTCCTACGCCTCCTTGTCATCCTCCTTCTCGTTATTTTTTCCATGACCTTCGTTTTTCAGAGCCCGTGTATTCTGGCTTTTTTTTTTTCCTCTGGTGTGTCTCACCCCATATTCCTCTGTTTTCTTTGATCTGCTTTCTTCCTCTCTCTCTCTCTCTCTCTCTCTCTCTCTCTCTCTCTCTCTCTCTCTCTCTCTCTCTCTCTCTCTCTCTCTCTTTCTTTCTTTCTTTCTTTCTTTCCCCAAGGAGGTCCTCAGGTCCCTCTCCTCCTCCTCTTCTTTTCAGTCATGGAATCCTCAACTTCTTCCTCTTCGTCTTCCTCTTCGTCTCCGTCTTCCAGAGTTGTTAGCCTTTGATGGATTCTCTTCTCCTTTTCTCCCTTTCCTGTTCTGCCCGAGACGTTATCCTCCCTTGTTCTTTTGCCCCCTTCTCTCTCTCCCTCTCTCTCTCTCTCTCTCTCTCTCTCTCTCTCTCACACACACACACACACACACGTACACACACACACACACACACACACACACACACACACACACACACACACACACACACACACACACACACTCTCTCTCTCGAATAAAATCATCTGGCGGCAGCTAGATTAACTGTGAGTGTTACAAAACACAGCAAAAGATTTAATCGGCAGAGAAAATAACTTTCCCTACAGAAGGGGCTCACTTTCAACGGAACAAAACAGTGTCGACAACTGGAATAAATTCATCGCCATCATCATCACCATCATCGCCGTCATCATCACGATCACCACCATCACCATCACCACCATCACCACCATCACCATCACCACCACCACCATCACCACCACCACCATCATCATCATCATCATCATCATCATCATCATCATCATCATCATCATCATCATCATCATCATCATCATCATCATCACCATCACCATCACCATCACCATCACCATCACCATCACCATTACCATTACCATTACCATCACCATCACTGTCCTCCCCCCCCCAACCCGTGTTGCCATTTACCCGTTCTCCATCTCCCTTATCTCTCTTGTTTTGCTTCATTCTGTATCTGGTTACCGTTGCCTTATTAGCAATTTCCTCCACGTCCTTCTCCCCTCTCTTCCTACTCCTCCCTTCTCCTCCTCCTCCTCTGCCTTCCCCTCCTCCTTTCTCTCTTCTTCCTCTTTCTCTCCTCTTCCTACTCCTTCTTTTCCTCCTCCTTCTTTTCCTCCTCCTCCTCCTCCTTCCCCTCCTCCTCCTCCTCCTTCTCCTCCTCCTTTCTCTCCTCTTCCTACTCCCCCTTCTTTTCCTCTTCCTACTCCTCCTTCTTTTCCTCTTCCTCCTCCTCCTTCCCTCTCCTCCTTTCTCTCTTCTTCCTTTTTCATCCTCCCTCTTCTTTCTTTTCCTACCCTTCTTTCTTCTCCGTCTCTGTCTTCTCCTCCTCCTTTCTTTCTGATCCTCCTCTTCCTCCTCATCTTTTCTCTCTCTTCCCTTATTCTCCTCCTACCTCTTCTCTTAATCCTTCTCCCATCCCAGTCTACATCTTCTTTGTCCTGCGTTTCGTCTTTTGGTCCATCGCGGATGATGTTGTTGTTGTTGTTGTTGTTGTTTTCTTCTTTTCTTCTTTTCTTCTTTTCTTCTTTTCTTCTTCTTTTCTTCTTTTCTTCTTTTCTTCTTTTCTTCTTTTCTTCTTTTCTTCTTTTCTTCTTTTCTTCTTCTTTTCTTCTTCTTTTCTTCTTTTCTTTTCTTCTTTTCTTCATTTGTTCTTCTTTTCTTCTTTCTTCTTTTCTTCCTCTTTTCTTCCTCTTTTCTTCCTCTTTTCTTCTTTTCTTTTCTTCTCTTCTTCTTTCTTCTTCTTTCTTCTTCTTTCTTCTTTTCTTCTTCTTTTCTTCTTTTCTTCCTCTTTTTTTCTTCTTTTCTTCTTCCTCTTTTCTTCTTCCTCTTTTCTTCTTCTTCTTCTCCTCCTTTTTCTTCTTCTCCTTTTTCTTCTTCTCCTTCTTCTCCTTCTCCTTCTTCTTCTTCTTCTTCTTCTTCTCCTTCTTCTTCTCCTTCTTTTTCTTCTTCTTCTTCTTCTCCTTTTCTTCTCCTTCTTCTTCTCCTTCCTCTTCCTTTTTTTCCCCCTCCGTGCTGTTGCTGCGTCTCCGAAGCACCAATTTCTTTTGTCTTGTGATCGCCTCGTTTTTACCTTGATCAAAATTTTTTTCTATTCCCCCCTGTTTCCATATTAATTCTATCAAGAACATTTATATTCACTTTTTTCAATCTTCAAGTTTCCTTTTTTATTTATTCATTCATTTATTCATTTACTTATTATTATTTTATTTATTTATTTTATTTTTTTGCTAGTTTCAAAGTGTCCATTCATTTGCATACGATAGGAGCTCTTGGCGTCTATGGAGTTCGTGCGGTTAGTTTATAGATTTTGTTGAAAGGAACTTGTTGGTTATGGACAGTTGTTCAACTCTGCAGACACCCTAGACAGACCACACAAAAAGAGACTCAAAATTCTTTCTTAGTCTACCCAACACTCGCCCAATACGGACACTACAGTCTCTGTATATTCACTGTACTGTGGGCCAACTCTGGTGATCGTGACCGGATTCCTTGGGGCCACGGTTCTCCAACGGTGGACCAAAGCAACGAATGGGTTGGGTAACTTGGGAGAAATTTTCTGAAGAAAAAATAGGTAAATTGGTGTGACGATTTGAAGTGTTGCCGGTGGCGAATTCTGCGGAAAACTATTAATGACGTCATCATGAGGAGCATGTATAAAAAAAAAACTAAGCGAAATGAAAATAAACTAGTGTTAAATCATGGTTTTTGTGAAATTTTGTGAAAATTACGATCCTTTGCATTTATTCACTTGTTCATTTACTTATTAACAATTTTGGTTAAATATGGGGTATTTTATGCTGATCTCACAAACATGTATATTAAAACATAACTAACAAAACAGTCGGACGAAAGAAAGAGTTGCGTAAGCAAAACTATATATTTCGATTGCTAACTGCAATCCTCTTCAGTGACATATTTACAAATGTGTTAATGCATTTCTCACTAGTGATGTATATCAAAAATTAACCTATTCAGTAACACAATGGAGGACAATTTCTGCCAGGTTAAAATAAACGGGGATTAAGTAATTTCCCAAGGGTGCGTCACATGACCTATATTTTGTCACTAATGTCACATTTTCTTTTCCTTCCTCTTCTCTTCTCTTCCCCTCTCCTCTTCCCCTCTCCTCTTCTCTTCTCTTCCCCTCTCCTCTTCTTTTCCTCTTCTCTTCTCTTCCCTCTCCTCTTCTTTTCCTCTTCTCTTCTCTTCCCTTCTCCTCTCCTTTTCCTCTTCTCTTCCCCTCTCCTCGTCTTTTCTCTCTCCTCTTCTCTTCCCCTCCCCTCTTCTTTTCTCTCTCCTCTTCTCTTCCCCTCTCCTCTTCTCTTCCTCTTCTCTTCTCTTCCCCTCTCCTCTTCTTTTCCTCTTCTCTTCTCTTCCCCTCTCCTCTTCTTTTCTTCTCTTCTCTTCCCCTCTCCTCTTCTTTTCCTCTTCTCTTCCCCTCTCCTTTTCTTTTCCTCTTCTCTTCTCTTCCTCTCTCCTCTTCTTTTCTCTCTCCTCTTCTCTTCCCCTCTCCTCTTCTCTTCCCCTCTCCTCTTCTCTTCCCCTCTCCCCTTCTTTTCCTCCTCTCTTCCACTCATATTCACGACTCATTACACTTATCATTCATCCTAAGCACTCCCCTCCTGCACTACAGTGCTAGTCACTCCCCTCATGGGCTACACTGCTAGGCACTCCCACCTTACACTGCGAGACGCTCCTCCCCACCTTGTCTTGCAGTGCTAAGCACTGCCCTCCTGTCATACACTGGTAAGCACTCTCCTTCCCAACACTGCTAGACACTCCCTCTCCTGTCCTACAGTGCTAGGCACTCCCATCGTGTGCTACAGTGGTAGGCAGATACCTCCTCCCCTCCACTGCTAGGCACTGCCGTCCTCTTTTGTTCTGCTAGGCACTCCCTCTCCTGTCCTTCAGTGCTAGGCACTACCATTGTGTGCTACAGTGCTGGGCGCTCACCTCCTCTCCTACACTGCTAGGCACTACCGTCCTCTTTTGCACTGCTAGGCATTCCTCTCGTGTCCTACAGTGCTAGGCACTCCCATCGTGTGCTACAGTGCTGGGCGCACACCTCCTCTCCTCCACTGCTAGGTACTCCCTCTCCTGTCTTGCAGTGCTAGGTACTCCCACCGTGTGCTACAGTGGTGGGCGCACACCTCCTCTCCTCCACTGCTAGGTACTCCCTCTCCTGTCTTACAGTGCTAGGTACTCCCATCGTGCGCTACAGTGCTGGGCGCACACCTCCTCTCTTACACTGCTAGGCACTGCCGTCCTCTTTTACACTGCTGAGCACTCCTCTCCTGCCTTACACGGGTTGGCACTCCCCAGAGAGGCATTTGTTCGTCTTTCCGATATGTCCTACCAGGAACGGGCCTTGGAGACACTGTGTTCAATTTTGTGTGCGATGTCCTCCGAGGGTGACCCACTTTAAAGAACCATAGTCTCCTCTGAGCAGAGAACCCACTTTGAGAACACTATTGGCTCGCTTTTCTTTCCGTCCCTGACTCAAGTTATGGTTCCTCATTTGTGTGTCACTCTTGTGTGTGTGTGTGTGTGTGTGTGTGTGTGTGTGTGTGTGTGTGTGTGTGTGTGTGTGTGTGTGTGTGTGTGTGTGTGTGTGTGTGTGTGTGTGTGTGTGTGTGTGTGTGTGTGTGTGTGTGTGTGTCTGTGTCTGTGTCTGTGTCTGTGTGTGTTTGTGTCTGTGTCTGTGTCTGTCTGTCTGTCTATCTATGGGCTTTCTCCCATATTTCTTGCTCCCATAATTTACGGTACTTGACGCAGTTGTTAGACGTCTTGTGAGCCTTCAGTTCTTTGTTTTTCTACCCACTCGGCGTTCTTCGAGATGTGACCACAGACCCTTGTTTATCCTTCTTCATGTTCCTTCTTCTTGTCCCCCTCCTCCTCCTATTCCTCCTCCCACTTCTCCTTTTCTTCCATCTCTTCCTCATCTCTCCACCATGCCCTTCCTCCACGCACTTCGTCTCCTCCTATTCCTCCTCTTTCTCCTCATCTTCTTTCTCCTCTTCTCCCTCCTTTCTTCACTTCTTTCTCCTTTTTTTCTTCTAACCCTCATTCCTCTCCTCTTCCTACCAATCCTCCTCCTCCTCTTCCTCCTCCTCCTCCTCCTCCTTTACCTCCTCCTCCTCCTTTACCTCCTCCTCCTCCTTCCCATCGTCCTCCTCCTCCTCCTTTATCTCCTCCTCCTCCTCCTTTACCTCCTCCTCCTCCTCCTTTACCTCCTCCTCCTCCTCCTTTACCTCCTCCTCCTCCTCCTTTACCTCCTCCTCCTTTACCTCCTCCTTTACCTCCAATTCACATCTTCATATATTCATATATCCATTTCCTACTTCCTGTTTCTCTTGTTCTTTGCGCTCCCCCTCTCTTCGTCTTTGCCCCGGGTCTTGTTTCTGATGATCTGCCTGCAAAGGAAGCAAACTCCCACCCACCCCCCACCCCACCCCCCTCGCCTCCCTCGACGGTCCGAGGGAAACTTGGGCAGAATTTCTGATCTCGTCCTACAGGTTTGCTTCATCATAGCTTCACCATTTGTTTACACAATTTCTACATCACAGGAATTCCTCCCCCTCCACCTCCCTCCCCTCCCCCTCTCCCTCCCTCCCCCTTCCCCTCTCCCTCCCCTCCCCCTTCCCCTCCCCACCCCTCCCCCTCTCCCTCCCCATCCCCTCCCTCTCTCCCTCCCCATCCCCATCACATCCTCATGTCCTTCACTCCTGATCTCCACCATTACTTTACTTCCTCCCTTCCTCCCTTCCTCCCTTCCTCCCTTCCTCCCTTCCTTCCTCCCTTCCTCCCTTCCTCCCTCCCTCCCACCCTCCTACCCTCCCTCCCTCCCTCACTCACTCCTTCACTCCCTCCTTCCCTCCCTCCTTCCCTCCCTCCTTTCCTCCCTTCCTCCCTCCTTCCCTCCTTCCCTCCCTCCCTCCTTCTCTCCTTCCCTCCCTCCTTCTCTCCTTCTCTCCCTCCCTCCTTCCCTCCCTCCCTCCTTCCCTCCCTCCCTCCCTCCCTCCCTCCCTTCCTCCCTTTCTGGGAGACATGTCCGGACCCGCCTTTGCCCGCCCTCCCGCCCGCCCACACACATGACCATGGCTTCGCAAGAAAATCGATTGAATTCCGGGAATCTCAAACTTTTTTCTTTTCCATTCCAGGTAGGACCATCGTCCCATTTTCTGGAGGAGTTTCGTGTCTCCGGGGGAAGGTAGTTAAGAAAACGTTTTGTTTGCAGTTTTACCCCCCCCCCCAAAAAAAAAAAAAAAAAAAACGCTGGCCTTCATGTGTCCAGATTTGCGTCCATGTCAAATCCACCTTCAGGTGGATTTCGTTCATGGATTCATGTGGTGGATTTGTCTCGGGTGGACTCTGATGTGTGTAATCGGAACCATGCTGATCTTGTATTCGTTTATTTGTGGGTTCGAATCCCGCACTCCTCTCCGATTCCCAACCGTGCCTATCACTTACCCCCAACAGCCCCGCAAAGCGCACAATAGAGCAAAGTTGACGGCTTCGGCCGCAGCTAATCAGCGCCTCCCGGCGTAGACTCTTCACCCACAACCTCCCTACTGTCACCAGTAGATGGAGGGGCGAATTTTGGTCACTGTATGCGTAATACGTTGGGTCGATTTGCCTGTTTGACCTCCCCCAAGGAAATGTTGTCAAAACGGACACGTTTAGTGTGAACTCGTGTGTGTATCCTGCCAAAGGGTTGCCCCTTGTAGACATAACTCGTACTTGCTTGGACAAGAACAAGGAGGGTTGGCGAACAGCTAAGAACTTCCTGAATGGTGTCAGGTCCCAACACATTGTGTTCTCATCTGACATGTGGGGTTTATTACCGTGTAAACAAAGTATGAGGTAACTTTTATTAATTACCCATTTATCCATTTTCTTTATCTGTTGATTTATGCCTTGTTTTTTATATTTATGTAATATATAATTCATAATGTAGGTATTTTGGTATATTATCTATTATGTGTCTATCGTTTTTATTTATTATTTATTTATTCATCTATTTATCTATTTATTATTTAACAATAATTGATTCCATTCAGCTGTGGGATTACTTGTACGGAGACTGATGAATCCCGTAATGTATAAGAAGATGAGAAGGTTCCATCAGGCCAAAGCCTCTGGTGTCCTTTGCCTTGCATGCTCGGGCAAGTGGCCGTCACCATTGACAGCTCTATTCCCGTGGCGAGGTCGATTCCTAACGTGTCAGGGAAAGTCACCGGGGGCAGTTGAAATAAGCAACTAAAGAGGGAGAAGAGGAGGGAGAAGACGAGGAGGAAGAGGAGGAATAGGAGGAGTAGACGAAGGACGTGGAGGAAGGGTAAGATGGAGAGATGAGGAAGAGAAGGAAGAAAAGGAGCAGAAACGAGAAGAGTAAAAGGAGGAGGAGGTAAAGGAGGAGGAGGACGGTGGGAAGGAGGATGAGGAGATAAAGGAGGAGGAGGAGATAAAGGAGGAGGAGGAGATAAAGGAGGAGGAGGAGGAGGAGAGGATCGGTAGGAAGAGGAGAAGGGCATGGAGGAAGGGTATGATGGAGAGATGAGGAAGAGAAGGAAGAAAAGGAGCAGAAACGAGAGGAGCAAAAGGAGGAGGAGGTAAAGGAGGAGGAGGAGATAAAGGAGGAGGAGGAGGAGGAGAGGATCGGCAGGAAGAGGAGAAGAAAGAAAGGAGAAAGAAGTGAAGAAAGGAGGGAGAAGAGAGGAAAGAAGATGAGGAGGAAGAGGAGGAGGAGGAATAGGAGGAGGAGGAGGAGACGAAGGACGTGGAGGAAGGGTATGATAGAAAGATGAGGAAGAGAAGGAAGAAAAGGAGGAAAAGGAGGAGGAGGGGGACAAGGAGAAGGAAGATTAAAAAAGAAAAACAAGGGTCTGTGATCACATCTCGAAGAACGCCGAGTGTGTAGAACAACAAAGAACTCGAGGTTAACCTTCCTCAACCCACCCCCGAGTAATAGCGAATCCTTTGGAATGATGACGTCCTTCGAAAGAGACTTTATTCCTGCTGGCGGCTAAAGCCGGGTCCATACTTGTTGCATTTCCACGTATCGTATCATCTTTGCGTCCTCCTCCTCTTTCTCTTCTTCCGCCTCCTCCTCCTCCTCCTCCTCCTCCTCCTCCTCCTCCTCCTCCTCCTCCTCCTCCTCCTCCTCCCCTCCTCCTCCTCCTCCTCTTTCTCCTTTCCCATCAGGTGAATAAAATCAGCAGGCGACAGGGAGAATAAAGACAAAGGTACTCGTAGGTTTTCAGCAGTGAGACTTTTACGTATTTTTAAACGAGTCTGTCTCGTTTAATGAAAGTCTAGTCCCAGCACCCACGATGAAGCATAAATTTGTGTTTCTTTCCATTGGAAAACAAGAAGCTTTCAATTTGCTGTCGGTCGGAAATAAACGCAGAAGCAATTCACTTGTTCATTAAATGCTTCATCTTTTTCTCTCTGTCTGTCTGTCTATTCCTCTCTCTATCTCTGTCTGTCACTGTCTATCCATTTATCAATCAAATATGTACGTACACACACACACACACACACACACACACACACACACACACACACACACACACACACACACACACACACACACACACACACACACACACACACGTACACACGTACACACACACACGTACACACACACGTACACACGTACACACACACGTACACACACACGTACACACACACACACACACACACACACACACACACACACACACACACACACACACACACACACACACACACACACACAACTCAGTGGCGCGGTTGATAGAGTCCCTGACTGTCACTACGGCGGTCCGGGTTCGAATCCTGCCCAGGGCTGAAATAATATCAGTATCACTGCGCTTTGATTCGTTACTCCAACTCTCGTGGGCGGGGAGTTGGGTGTGTGTGTGCGTGTAAGGTCACAGCATTACCCATAGATCGGTCATGCGAGCTCTGAACTCTCTTCCGGGAGGGAAATAACTGTCGATCACGAGTCCAGCACATGATCCAAAGACCAAGGTGAATACACACACACACACACATATATATATGTATATATATATATATATGTATATATATATATATGTATATATCATATATATGTATATATATACATATATATATATATATATATATATATAATATGTGTGTGTGTGTGTGTGTGTGTGTGTGTGTGTGTGTCAGACAGATATAGACACAGACACACATATAAATACAGACGTACAGACACACAGACAGACACATGCGGCCATATACACATATAAACATAGACAAACATATAGGCATACAGATACACAAACAGACAGACAGATAGACAGACAGACAGACAGACAGGAATAGATAGGCAGAGGCATACAGACGGACAGAAAGACATTAAACTTGACTCAATATTCTCTCGATAACGACATCAAGTTCGAGTCGCTCCTTCTTGCCCGGGGAATGGTTTCGCTCCAGAGCTCTGCCGTCATCTTCGTCTCAGTATTCGTTGATCCTTTCTTTGTCTACGTCATGGAAGTCGGGGACCTTGTAGTAGTTGTAGTGCAGCTCGTGGTTGTAGTTGTGGATGTAGTGGTGGTGGTGATTGTGGTGACGGTGGTGGTAGGGTGTCCGTCATCTTCGTCTCAGTATTCGTTGATCCTTTCTTTGTCTACGTCATGGAAGTCGGGGACCTTGTAGTAGTTGTAGTGCAGCTCGTGGTTGTAGCTGAGGATGTAGTGGTGGTGGTGATTGTGGTGACGGTGGTGGTGATTGTGGTGACGGTGGTGGTGATTGTGGTGACGGTGGTGGTAGGGTGTCCGTCATCTTCGTCTTAGTATTCGTTGATCCTTTATTTGTCTACGTCATGGAAGTCGGGGACCTTGTAGTAGTTGTAGTGCAGCTCGTGGTTGTAGTTGTGGATGTAGTGGTGGTGGTGATTGTGGTGACGGTGGTGGTGATTGTGGTGACGGTGGTGGTAGGGTGTCCGTCATCTTCGTCTGAGTATTCGTTGATCCTTTATTTGTCTACGTCATGGAAGTCGGGGACCTTGTAGTAGTTGTAGTGTTGCTCGTGGTTGTAGTTGTGGATGTAGTGGTGGTGGTGATTGTGGTGACGGTGGTGGTGATTGTGGTGACGGTGGTGGTAGGGTGTCCGTCATCTTCGTCTGAGTATTCGTTGATCCTTTCTTTGTCTACGTCATGGAAGTCGGGGACCTTGTAGTAGTTGTAGTGTTGCTCGTGGTTGTAGTTGTGGATGTAGTGGTGGTGGTGATTGTGGTGACGGTGGTGGTGGGGTGTCATTGTCTTGGTGGTGGTAATGATTGTTTTCACAATCGTTTGTTGCTGTGATATATCTCGTATTTCTTTCTGTTGTTTCTAGATTGTTTTGTACTAGTTTCGCAGCCTTTTCTAGATGAATCATCGTGATGTATGTGATGCCTCAAAGTATCGCTGTGTAGTCACAGGTATGAATCATTGTTACCAGTTGTTGCGAGACAGCCCTGAAACAGTCCCGAAACAGTTGTGAAACAATGTAGAGGAACGCAAGTGGCATAATTAATTCAACTTCAGAACTGATGTAATTTGCTTTTTGCAAGGACCATGGGTATCTGTAGTTACATAGAAAATCCTTGTCTCCCCATATAAAGAGGTAGACCAACCAAAGTATATTTTTGTCTTGTCTATTCGTGAAAAAAAAATAGATAAATAAATAGGGGAGGAGGGGTTTTAATTTCCGTGCAACGGCGCTGCATTTATTTACTTTGGACAAGCGTCTTAATTCGCTAGCGATTGAAAAAATGAATTCGCATCGTCAAACAGACGCTGGGATAATGTTAAACATGTTTAAACTTTCCGCTCGCGTCTGGCGTTTCAGTAAGGAATAAAGAAGCTAGCGTCTAGCGTCAAAAGTAGCGCTATCTAAACCTGCCTTTAGTCACTGTTTACGACCAATAGGGGACTCTGTTGCGGTGATCTTGTCCCTTCGCAACGTTTTTATCATTCTTGGGAAATGGACCATATTTGGAATTTTGACATCTGGGAAATTTAACTGTCCCGAAGCTTCGACGTTTTCATTCATTCATTCATTCATTCATTCATTCATTCATTCATTCATTCATGTGTTTGCTTATCTATTTATTGATTTATCTATTTTTATCTTTTCCTCTTAATTACTCTTGTTTAATTTTTGTTTTGAACATTCTTCTCGTGCCAAGGTCGCAGGAAAGGAAATGTTTGACCCCTCAAGTCCTCGTCTGTATGCATCGAGCACTATCAGTAGTTTGCCGTTATCCTGAAGTTTCAGGAGAGAATTGTCCTTCGATGCAAAATTGCATTTCTTAAGTCAGGAGGAGAAAATTGATGAGAAAACAGAAAAGGGGGAAGAAGAAGAAGAAGAAGAGGAAGAGGAAGAGGGACAGAGACGGCAAGGAAAAGAGGAAGAGATCGGAAGAGAGGATGTGAGGAGGACATGTTAATGGAGAGACATAAAAACAAATAAAGTAGTTTGTGAGAAAGGGGGGAGATGAGAGCAAGAGAGCAAAAGAGAGCAAAGAGCAAATGAGAGCAAAAAGAGAAAAAGAGAAAAAAGGCGGGGGGTTGAGAGGGAGGGGGGCAAGTGGAAGAGAGAGAGAGAGCGAGAGAAAAAGGCTGAACAGGAAAAAAACAGAGGGAAAGAGAGGAAAAAACAAACAGAAAAGTATATAAAGAAAAAAAATATTGACTAAATGCCATTGGGAGAATTTGGCTCGTACGGGAATAATCCAGAAGGGAAAGGAGGAGGAGGAAAGAGGGGGAGAGAAGAACAAATGAAAGGAGAGAGCATACGACAATAAAGTCGAACATAAGGCAAGGAAGATCGGGAGACCCTAATTCCCCTCGCCGTTCCGGGCCCTCCTCTCGATCCATTTTCTCTATAAAGCGTGTTTTCTCTCTAGCTGTTGTGACATTTCTACTTCCCTTTTCCTCTCTCTCTCTCTCTCTCTCTCTCTCTCTCTCTCTCTCTCTCTCTCTCTCTCTCTCTCTCTCTCTCTCTCTCTCTCTCTCTCTCTCTCTCTCTCTCTCTCTCTCTCTCTCTCTCTCTCTCTCTCTCTCTCTCTCTCTCTCTCTCTCTCTCTTTCTCCTCTCTCTCTTTCTCCTCTCTCTCTTTCTCCTCTCTCTCTCTCTTTCTCTCTTCCTCTCTCTCTTTCTCTCTTCCTCTCTTTCTCTTTCTCTCTTTCTCTCTTTCTCTTTCTCTCTTTCTCTCTTTCTCTTTCTTTCTCTCTCTCTCTCTCTCTCTCTCTCACACACACACACACACACACACACACACACACACACACACACACACACACACACACACACACACACACACACACACACACACAATCTCGTACTCTCATATATACACTCCCTCTCGCATACACACTCGTACACTCACTCACATATACAGACTCAGATACAGATACAGGTACAGGTACAGACACAGACACGTACACGTGGCCCCAGAGTTTCCGGCTGAAAAAGATCAGCTCCCTCGAGGGACACCTGGAACCAGAAAGATCTTTGTAAAGGAGACATTCAGTTTGAAGGATTCTGCTTTTGTGTCATTGAGACCACGGGACGGCGGAGTTTCACAAGCAGTGTCTTGGTGTCCAAGGGCGTAGGGAAGGGGAGGTGGGGGGGCTAGGGGGAGGACCCTGATACACAAGGGCGGGGCTCGTACCCTCCCTAACTTTGTCGAGACTTCGACGTCGAGGACCCTGAGAAGTCTCGGAAGTCTTCCTGTTCCGAGAACCCTCGTGGAGAGGATGTCTTTTGGTCTTAATGCATTTGGCGTCAGTGGTATACTTTAGAGGCTTTGTTCTGGCTAATCCCGGATGAATTTGTTCAGCCGAGAGGGAACTGTGGGTTAAAGAGGTTCTCCATCTGTTTCCATCCCGTTCTTATGCAGTGCTGTTCTTCATCCTTCTGGAAATCACTTCAACGCTGTTTATTTATTATTTGTTTGATTTCCATTTATTATCTATTTGTCAGTTTATTATTATTTACTATTTACCTGTTTGTTTATCATTTAACTATACCTATGTATTGTTTATTTGTTATCGTTTATATATATATATATATATATATATATATATATATGTATATATATATATATACTGTGTCTTGCGACACTGCTTCTGACCCAGGGCGGTGGGCAGGGTGCAGGGATGACCCGTCATCCAGGAGGTGCTCAGATGAGAGGGAGGGTGGGAGGGGTGTGGAGTGTATTTAGGGATGAAATGGGTGGGAGTGTTTTTATGCCTTTCCCTTTTTGGCTACCTCCCTTGGAAGGGGGAAAAAGCCTTGGTATATGTATGTATGTATATATATATATATATATGTATATATATATATATATATATATATATATATATATAATTGTTTTTTTTTTTTCGCATCCGACCTAGTTATGGACCAAAAGGTCTCCTTTTGGCATGCTCCACCTTTGTAAACCTTTGTAATCCTTTGAGAATTCACTAATTCCACTGGTTTTCGGATTGTGGTTCCAGTTTGGATACTCAGCGGGCCACTAAAGGTCCATGGTCCATAGCTTGTGGAACGCTTCTTTAGAAGCTTTATTCTGGCTACTTCCAGTTGAATCGATGAAATTGAGAAGGGAAGGGGACCCCGAGTTTAAGTGGGTTTATGAGGTTCATGAGAAGGGGGTCTTCGTATCTTGGTGATCCTCACTCCAAGGCTGCCTCTTGAGAAACTCCTGAGACTCCTAAAGAGGTGAAGAACTCCTCATGCAAAGATCCTCTTTATATGAGAAGTATTAAGTAACAGGAAGTACATCTTCGTTTGTGGAGACCTCTTTTGCGCTACGAAAAAACCAAGGAGTCGTAGGCTCCATACCTCGAAGACCACTTCGAGGAAGAATCTTCAGTTCGAGAGAGTACTAAGTAACAGGACGTACATCTTCCTTTGTGGAGACCTCTTTTGCGCTGCGAAGAAAACCAAGGAGTCGTAGGCTCCACACGTCGAAGACCACTTCGAGGAAGAATCTTCAGTTTGAAAGATGTCGAAAACAAGACTCCTGGCCTGGTTCCTCTTTTCATTTTTTTTTTTCTTTTTAACTCACGAAGACACATCAGGGTTCTTTTGAATTGAATGGAATCACATGGTTTCAGACTGGAAAGACTCCTTCAGTCCACGTTCTGCCCAATAGCTAAACAAAATCTCCTGGGTTATGCCAGAACAAAGTCTGTAAAATCTTCCTCAGAGTTGGAAAATTTACGGATGACCCCGCAGCTGAGTGCCTCACAGGAAAGCAACGGTCCCTCTCGACGAGAGTGCCACTTGGGAGCCATCTTAAGCATGAAGCTCCTCTCTTCTCCAGCAAAACCCTCCTCCACTAGGAGGGCCATGTATAGAAAAAAAGGGAGGCTGAGGGGGAGGGAGGAGAGGCTTCGCCATGACGGTTTCTACGAAGTCCCCCCACGAAGTTGAGGACTCCCTTCGACCCTCGACTTCGAGATCGCCTCCTACATCGAGCGACACATTCACAGTGGCTTTCTTTACGGGGTCTATTCTGGCTGATACCAGATGGTCTGACAGAGGAAAGGTGGCGTTGTTGAAATAAGACCCCCCCCCCCTAGCCCCTTAACCCCTTAGTTTGGTTTCGGGTCACCCTGATGGACAGAATCTCCCCTCATGGTCCCCAAGAGCCTGAAGTATGTGGTCGTGTTCAAGGGCTGAAAAGAGCAGGTTATGGAAATTTGATGCATTGTGGGGATGAACGCGGGATATCCCGTGCTTTGGGGAGCAGAAAACTTGGAGAAGGATGGAGAGCTCGATGAAAAAAGAAAAAGGAGAAGAGGAAAATAGAGGTGAGAATGGAAAGGGAGGAAGGGAAAGGAAGAGGAGGAAGTGGGAATAGGAAACATGGTAAAGTAACCAGGAGCATAGATTGTTGATTAACAGTATCATTAGATAAGACAGAAATTTAGATGGATATGTATAGTCGTAGGTACGTACGTATGTCCACACATACATGCATATATACATACACACATACGCACATATATACATATATAGTTTCACACATACATACTCACACACACACACACACACACACACACACACACATACACAAACACACACACACACACACACACACATATATATATATATATATATAACATATATATATGTGTATATATATATATATACACACATATATATATAATATATATATATATATATATATATATAATAGATAGATATATACACAAACAATGTATTCATATACCAAATGCATCAGGTCAAGTTATAACGCATTGCGTCTAACCCGATTAAAATCGGCTGGCATTACCCGTACTGAAATCTGTAAAGGACGCCACTGCAATAAAAAAGGCCGATTGAGATGGGCACAAAACTTCACCATCTAGTCCTTCCCTAAGCTAAATGAAGTTATCTGATGCTAGACAGAATGAAGTATGTAAAGTCCGTCGAAATGGCGAAAGTGTCGAATTATACATTGACTATTATAAACATGAATAATCAGATTTCTTTTTGACCATCACTATTATCACCATAACCATAATCATCACCATCAGTACGATAATCATCACCGTAACAGCCGCAGCCGCCGCCGCCATCATCATCATCATCATCATCATCATCATCATCATCATCATCATCATCATCATCATCATCATCATCATCATCATCATCATCATCATCATCATCATCATCATCATCATCACCACCACCACCACCACCACCACCACCACCACCACCATCATCACCATCACCATCACCATCACCATCATCATCATCATCATCATCATCATCATCATCATCATCATCATCATCATCATCATCACCACCACCACCACCACCACCACCACCACCACCACCACCACCACCACCACCACCACCACCACCTGTTTATACATTCACTTTTTATTCATTATCTATTTGTTTACGTAACTGTTTGTTGTTCAACCTGTTTAACCTATTATCCGTAATGAAATTTAGATTTGTTCAGCTTCGTAAGACGTCTGATTAATGAAGGAAGCTGGACTTGAGTCTATGACTGTACGTTCTGCGCGAGTGTAGTCTCCTTGTTTAATCTGCATTGCAATAGTTGCAATTAGCAATAATGTTCGCTGTGGAATGGCGTGCAGTATCTTTGACGCAACGCCTCCGTCTACAATTACTTCGTGCGTGCTCGGTCGCACAGAAGCAGCCCTCTTCTGGGCCTCTCCCTCGCCTCGGCCGAAGCTTCTCGAGACCTGAATGGAATAGTTTGGTTTCAAACAGAAATGAAATCTTTAAAGTACGTCATTAGGGGAAGGAGAGTCAGAGGTCATATTGAATTACAACAAACTAAGAGGTTGGAGTAGTTTAGTTACAACCAGAAAATAATACATTTTAAGTGCATCACAAGGGTTAGGAAAGTTTGAGGTTATCTATAAATTCATTCAACCCAAAAAGGTTTCTCAAAACTGAATAAAGTCTACTGGTGTTTTAGACTATTGAAAGTGTGTCTTGGGAAGGGAAGGGAGAATTAGTTCTGGGAGTTTGCGTACTCACCTGGGTTTTGTAATCTTTCTGCATAAATGAGCCGAGGAAACGGACCTGGAGTAAACACTCGAGAATGTAAACACAGTCGAGGTTGATTGCCCTTGCTTTGCAAGGATGAATGCTGATGACGCTAGTTGCGCTAGTGTTAGTGGTGTTTAGGGGTAATGGTGATGTGTTGCTGGCTGTAGTGATGATGATGATGACGGTGATGATTGTGATGGTGATGATTGTAATGATGTTGGTAATGTTTGGTAATGGTATGTTGGCGATGTGTTGATGATTTTGGTGATGATGGTAATAATGGTTGTGGTGATGGTGGTGGTGGTGATGATGATGATGGTGATGATTGTGATGGTGATGATTGTAATGATGCTGGTAATGTTTGGTCATGTTATGTTGGCGATGTGTTGATGATTTTGGTGATGATGGTAATAATGGTTGTGGTGATGATGGTGGTGATTGTGATGGTGATGATTGTAATGATGCTGGTAATGTTTGGTCATGGTATGTTGGCGATGTGTTGATGATTTTGGTGATGATGGTAATATGGATGTGGTGGTGGTGGTGGTGGTGGTGGTGATGATGATGGTGATGATTGTGATGGTGATGATTGTAATGATGTTGGTAATGGTATGTTGGCGATGTGTTGATGATTTTGGTGATGATGGTAATAATGGTTGTAGTGATGGTCGTGGTAGTGGTGATGATGATGATGATGGTGATTGTGATGGTGATGATTGTATTGTTGGTAATGTTTGGTCATGGTCTGTTGGCGATGTGTTGATGGTTTTGGTGATGATGGTAATAATGGTTGTGGTGATGGTTCGAGTGGCGGTATAGTTAGACAGTTCATCTGGTGATAGTGATGGTGACAGTGCTTATCTCCAGCCATTTATCTGCTCATTTGGTCTCTCTCGGATAAATCAGATCTCCTGGTGGTAGGGAGGTAAGTGGGTGGGTAAGGAGGGAGTGAAGGAGGTGGGTAGGTAGAGAGGGAGGGAGGGAGGTGGGTAGGTAGAGAGAGAGGGAGGGAGGTGGGTAGGTAGAGAGAGAGGGAGGGAGGTGGGTAGGTAGAGAGAGAGGGAGGGAGGTGGGTAGGTAGAGAGAGAGGGAGGGAGGTGGGTAGGTAGAGAGAGAGGGAAGGAGGTGGGTAGGTAGAGAAAGAGGGAGGTGAGTAGAGAGGGAGGGAGGGAGGGAGGTGGGTAGGGAGGGAGGTGGGTAGGGAGGGAGGGAGGGAGGGAGGTGGGTGGGTGTTCAAGGAAGGAGGGAGGTAGGTAGGTAGAGAGGGAGGGAGGTGGGTTGGTAGGGAAGGAGGTGGGTGTTTAGGGAGGAAGGGAGGTGAGTGGATAGAGTAGGGAGGGAGGTGGGTGGGTGTTTAGGGAAGGAGGGAGGTGGGTGGTCAGGGAGGAAGATGGGTTAGGGAAGGAGATGGGTGGGTAGGGAAGGAAGGGAGGTGGGTAGGGAGGGAGGGATGGAGGGAATTAGCTAAGGTGGGAGGGTGGGAGGGTGGGGTAAGATGGTGGGAAGATTCAAAGATGAGTAGGAAGTGGGATAAAGAGGAACGTGAGATTGAGAAGAATGTGAGATAGAGATGAGAACGTGAGATCGAGAAGAATGTGAGATAGAGGTGAGAACGTGAGATTGAGAAGAACTTAAGATAGAGATGAGAGCGTGAGACTGAGAAGAATGTGAGATAGAGATGAGAACATGAGATTGAGAAGAACGTGAGATAGAGATGAGAGCGTGAGATCGAGAAGAAAGTGAGATAGAGATGAGAACGTGAGATAGAGATGAGAACGTGAGATTGAGAAGAACGTGAGATAGAGATGAGAACGTGATATCGAGAAGAACGTGAGATAGAGGTGAGAACGTGAGATCGAGAAGAACGTGAGATAGAGATGAGAACGTGGGATTGAGAAGAACGTGAGATAGAGATGAAAACGTGAGATCGAGAAGAACGTGAGATAGAGATGAGGTGGTACTTCAGCGGAGATGAGGAAAGGGGGGAGAGGAGTGGGGAAGGAGAGCAACACAGGAGGAGGAGGAGGGGGAGGAGGAGGAGGAGGAGGAGGAGGAGGCGAAAGGAATGCAAATATAGAAATTGGAAAAGGAAGGGAAAGAGAAATACTGCAATGAAGGAGTAGAGGAGGAGGAGGAGGAAGACGTAGAATATGGAGTTGGTAAAGGAGACAGAAGAAAACTGAAGAGAAAGGAAAGGAGGAAGTGGAGGAGGAGAAATAAGAGAGGAAAGTTGTTTGGTTTAATGGAGATAAGAGGGAAGGATGAAAAGCGAGCGAGGAGGAAGAAGAGGAGGAGGAGAGGGAGGAGGAGCAGGAAGAGAAGGAGAATAGGGAAAAAGCGAGAGGGGGAGAGGGAAAGGGAAAGGAATTAAAAGAAAAGAAGAGAAGGGAAGATGGGAAAGAGGAAGGAGGAAGGAGGTGGAAGAGGGTGGACAAGGAGAAGAGGGGATAGAGTTGAGGGGGTAGGAGGGGAAAGGTGGAGGGGGAGAGGGAGGAGGAGGGGGACTGGGAGAAAGAGAAGAAAGGTGGAGGAAGAGAATGAGGTGAAGGGTGGAGGAAGGGGAGGGGAAGGGGAGACTGGGAGAAAGAGGGAAAAGGTGGAGGAAGAGGAGTGAAGGGTGGAGGGGGAGAGGGAGGGGAACAGTAGAGGGAAGAAAGAGGGGAAGGGTGGAGGGGAGGAGGGAAAGGATGGAAGGGGAGGTAGGGGAAGGGTGGATGGTGAGAAGGAGGGGAAGGGCAAAGGGGAGAAAAAGGGGAAGAGTGGAGGGTAGAGGGAGGGGATTGGTGGAGTGGGATAGGAAGGGAAGGGGAGAAAGGGAGGAGGAGGGGAAGAGGTGGAAAGGGAAAGGAAGAGGAGGAAAGGGAAAGGAAGAGGAGAAGTAGGGAAATGGGAGAGGGGGAGGAGGAGGGGAGGAGGGGGAGAGGGAAAGGAAGGGGATAGAGGGAGAGGAAGGGGAAGGGGAGAAGGAGAGGGAGAGGAAGGGGAAGGGGAGAAGGAGAGAGAGAGAGGGGAAGGGGATAAGGAGAGAGAGAGAGAGAGAGAGAGAGAGGAAGGGGATAAGGAGAGAGAGAGAGAGAGAGAGAGAGAGAGAGAGAGAGAGAGAGAGAGAGAGAGAGAGAGAGAGAGAGAGAGAGAGAGAGAGAGAGAGAGGAAGGGGATAAGGAGAGAGAGAGAGAGAGGAAGGGGAGAGGGAAGTTAGAGGGAGGTACCGTTGGTTTTGCGGAAAAGTCGAGATAAGCATTTATGCTCAAAGAAAACGGAGATTGAAGGAGGCGGAAGGGGGGAAGGAGGAAGAGGAGAGGAGGAGGAGGAGGACAAGTTAAAGGAAAAGGGAGACGAGAGGACGGGAAGGAGGAAGAGGACGAGAGGAGGAAGGAGACGACAAAGAAGAGGAGGAGGTAGGGGGCTGAGAGGAATTTGTGGGGTAAAGGAAGACTTAGAGATTGGGAGGAGCAGGGTGGAGGTGGAGTGGGTGGAGGTGGAGTAGGTGGAGGTGGAGTGGGTGGAGGTGGAGTGGGTGGAGGTGGAGGTTGAGTGGGTGGAGGTGGAGCAGCAGCAAGTACTGCAGAGGGCGGGAGGTCAAACAAAGTGGGCGCATAAAGGACACGCACTAGCTTGTTTGGTGAGTTCACAAATAAGGAACGTTTGCATATTTTTCCAAGACGTTTTTTTAACGTTTGCATATTTTAAAGGAACGTTTGCAGACTTTTTGAGAGAAATTTTACCGACCTTTTTATGGAACGTTTCCAGATTTGTTTAAAGAACGTTTGACAACATTTTGAACGAATATTGAGTATTTTTTTTAAAGAAAAAGTTGCCTACTTATTGAAGAAACATTTTCTGTTTTAAAAATCCTTTAAAGGAACGTTTGTAGATTTCATAGATGTTTGAAATGTTCAAAGAAACTTGTGGAGGGATAAAAAGGTTTGTAGATACCTTGAATGTAGGTTTTTAAAGGCACGTTTGCCCACATCTTGAAGGAACATTTGCCGACTTTTTGAAGGAACGTTTGTAGATTTTTTGAATAAACGTTTCTAGCCTTTTTGAACAAACTTTTTTCTGTGTAGCTGCCGATTTTATTCACTTTAAGAGGTGCATGACCTTGGACTTTCTGGGGCATCCATCAAGCGGCTAACGTTTTCCAGAATAAAACGTTTAAAGAACGTCAGCGAGATTCCTGTTTTTAAACCTATCTTGACCAGCTTTTTGGTTACAGATGATGATGATGATGATGATGATGATAATCATAATCATCATAATCATCATCATCATCGATGATGATAATGATGATGATGATAATAATCATAATTATCATCATTATTTATTTATATATTTTTATTTATTTTTATTTATCTTTATTTATTTTTATTTATCTTTATTATTTATTTATTATTATTATTTTTTTTATCTATTTATTTATTTATTTATTGGGTAAATACGCAACTACTACCATTGGAGAAGCTTAGTTCTAAGATTCTCAATAATCTATCTATTGATTCTCACTTAAAGACTTGATACCCAGTGTTACCTTCAACAGCTTCAGCGGGAAGTTTCTTCCAACGTCAAGAGACCCTATGTCTATGGGTGTTGATGTATCAGAAATCAAAGGGAGTCTCGTAGGTTCTCATCAAGTCCTGGCAGGAGCTTGATGGCCAAACACAATAATTGGCAACAACCCTGGTGCTTGCACCACAGAACCACCTACGTAGCTGTTAATTAAATTTACATTCAATACGCTCGTCAGGAACACCTAGAAAATGTATGGGTGTATACAGGATTCGAACCTGCGCTTATAATGCCTTATATATGAAATTTGGATCCGGTTGAAGGTGACGAGTTTCCACTACACACAATACATACTTTGATATTAAACTGGAGGTCGCTTGGGGAGGTCAAATTCAGGTCATGGCCTGGGTTCGGTATGCCCGCGGCTCGTCTTGTTTGAGTATGTGTGCAAGTTAATATGTTATCACTACTGTGTAGATTATGTGTTGCCTGAAGATGTAATATGTAAAAGATGTTACCGTCTACTTTTTTCTCCATTGTTTTTGTCGCATGGATTATATATATATATATATATATATATATATCTATATATATATATATATATATATATATATATATATATATATATATAATATGAGTGTTTATCTCACCATTCCATTCATGTCTTACGGGGCTGGGATAGGACTAGGCATCCTACTCCCTGTAGCCCCAAAGGGGACACTCCTAGAAAAAACAAAGGCATAAGAGGGCCTGGGAGAAGTTTTCCAACCAGAACGCTAATATTTGGATCCTTTAATGCGTGTGGGCGTGGTACAGATGAGAGTAAAAGGGAAGAGATATGCAGTATATTTGTAAGAAGAAAGATGGATTTGTTGGCATTGAATGAAACTAAGTTGAAAAGGAGGGGCGACTTTGTGTTTGGGAGTGTAGTGGGTAAGGTATCAGGAGTGAAGAGAGGGTGAGGGAGAAAAGGGTTGGCTATATTAGTAAGTGAAGAGATAGGTAAGCGTGTGGTGGAGTGGAAGGTTTCTTCAAGGTTAATGTGGATGATGGTGAAACTGGGAAGGGAGATGTGGGTCTTTGTAAGTGCATATGGGCCTGGTAGTGAGAAGAGCGTAGATGGAAGGGAGGCTTTTTGGAAATATCTAAATGAGATGCATAGACGTTTTAGGGGGAAATGTAAATGTAGCAGCATTGGGAGATCTCAATGCTAGAGTAGATGAACCAATAGACGGAGTGGTTGGGAAGTGTGGAGTGCCAGGAAAAATCGTAGTGGAGAGTTGATGGTGAAGTGTCTAGAAAGAGAGTTGATGATAGCTAACACAGTGTTTAGAAAAAAAGGGTGGTAGATAGGGCTTTAATGAACTATATAGTGGTACGCGGGAGAAGAGTAGAAAGAGTTTTGGATGTATATGTTCTTAGGGGAGAGAGAGGGAGGACATATCACTTTTTGGTGGAAGGTAAGTTGAGAGTGGAGGATAGATGGAGAAATAGGAAAAGGAGAGAATGGACGAAATGCAGGGATGACCTGTCATCCAGGAGGAGCCAAGAAGAGAGGGAGGGAGGGAGGGGTGGTGAATGGGAGTGGTGTTTGTGGGGATGAAATGGATGGGAGTGGATTTACGGCTTTCGACTTTGGCTACCTCCCTTGTAAGGGTGAAAAAGCCCTTTGTGTGTGTGTGTATACATATATATATATATATATATATATATATATATATATATATGAGAGAAATTCGCTAGTAACAGCGACATCAATCCGATAATTTTTATGACAGTCGCATGCAGGATTCGAACCCACTGCTATCGGCCGTAAGATTACCTTCACAGAGCCTTAGCCTGTGTCTGTTGGTGTAGTGGGCTAAATCTCTGTGAAGGTGATCTTACGGCGGATAGCAGTGGGTTCGAATCCTTCATGCGTCTGTCATAAAAATTATCATTGCCACCTCACCTCCATATTTGTTTGTCTTTACATACATTCGTCTGGAGGTGGCAATATGCAAGGCTTAGAAGTGAAGGAGTTTTTTCACAGAAAGAAAATATCAAGGTGCGTCACTCAGCGCATATATATATATATATATAATATTATATATATATATATATATATATATATATATATATATATATATATATATATATATAATATATTGGGAAGTTATAAAAGTAGATACATGCATTAACATACATACGCATACTCAATGTTAATACTTTTTGGCTCTCCTCCATTAGTCATGATATATGTAGCTCACTAGAGAAACAGATAAACGAGGGCTGAGGGGGAGAGATGAAAGATTAACTTGGGGACTTAGAATCCAGTATTCCAGACTTCAGAACAAACCGTATTCAGAACAGTTCTATCTCTGCCTGCAACTGTTTGTGTATGCATATACAGGGTTCCGTGCTTACTATTGGTCCAATTTGCATACCCCCATTCAGACCCACGGCCTCTCCTTCGCTGAATAAGGACCTCCTTTTCCTGAATGTGATCCCTGAAAGGGACACGCAAAGCCTCACTGGGTTATTGAAATAACACGGAATACACTTCGAAAGTTTGTGGTTTGTTTGAATGGAGCAGATGAAGTGAAACGGCGTATCTCGGAAGTGTTTAGATTAGTTTGGGTGAACATGTAATGGAGAAACTGTAATGTTTTGTGTTCTGATTGATTTATTTGGCCGTTAGGTTGACAAGTTCCTTTCTCTCTCTCTCTCTCTCTCTCTCTCTCTCTCTCTCTCTCTCTCTCTCTCTCTCTCTCTCTCTCTCTCTCTCTCTCTCTCTCTCTCTCTCTCTCTCTCTCTCTCTCTCTCTCTCTCTCTCTCTCTCTCTCTCTCTCTCTCTCTCTCTCTCTCTCTCTCTCTCTCTCTCTCTCTCTCTCTCTCTCTCTCTCTCTCTCTCTCTCTCTCTCTCTCTCTCTCTCTCTCTCTCTCTCTCTCTCTCTCTCTCTCTCTCTCCCTCCCTCTCTTTCTCCCTCTCCCTCTTCCTCCCTCCCTCCCCTCTCCCTCCCCCTTCCTCTCATTCTTTTTTTCATCTCCTTACCTGGTTAAGGACCAAGAGTTCTCAAACAGTCAGCCTGTCTTGTCACTGTAATCCACTCACTGTTTTTCTGTATAATCTTTGTACATAGATGCATACACACAAACATGTGTACATACATACATACATATACATTTACATATGTATATACATACACATATACATACACATATATACATATACATTATACATATACAAACACGTATATACATATACATATACATATGCATATATATATATACATATAAATGTTCATATATACATACACACGCACACGTACATACCCATATACATATACACGTACATGTACATACATAAATCTTTGTAAATGCACAGAGTAAAAGAGAGTAAAAAAGAGAGAGAAAAAAGTGAAAATGGTGAAGAGAGCAGTGGAGGGCTCGAGAGTTCCCAAGGGACTGTTTCTGGTGCTGAACTGAGGAGGACTCTGCCGCCGTCCACATATTGTCTTTCATTGCTTATTCATTTCATATCTATTGATTAATCTTTTGTAATAATATTTTTTATTTCTTTAATTTACTTTTTGATCTATTTTAATTTACCATTTTAATTGAGTAATTACTAAATTTATTGTTTTTTATTTATCTATTTTATTTATTCTTCTATCTGTTTTTGTTGATGTATATGTTTTTACAAGTTCTGAAGATGCGATGTTGCCACATACATATTACTCTTTCAATGTTGTTGAAGATGTGGCACATCGTGTGTGTTCGTGTGTAAATGTAAAAC
>NC_134805.1:21701162-21716162 GCF_046742065.1 Oratosquilla oratoria
ACACACATGTACACATGCACACACATGTACACATGCACACACGCACACACATGTACACATGCACACACATGCACACATGCACACACATGCACACACATGCACACATGCACACACATGCACACATGCACACACATGCACACATGCACACACATGCACACACATGCACACACATGCACACACATGCACACACATGCACACACATGCACACATGCACACACATGCACACACATGCACACACATGCACACACATGCACACACATGCACACACATGCACACACATGCGCACACATGCGCACACATGCGCACACATGCGCACACATGCGCACACTTGCCCACACTTGCCCACACATGCGCACACTTGCCCACACATGCGCACACTTGCCCACACATGCCCACATGCCCACACATGCCCACATGCCCACACATGCCCACATGCCCACACATGCCCACATGCCCACACATGCCCACATGCCCACAAATGTACACATGTACACATGCACACACATGCACACACATGTACACATGCACACACATGTACACACATGCACACACATGTACACATGCACACACATGTACACATGCACACACATGTACACATGCACACACATGTACACATGCACACACGCACACACATGTACACATGCACACACATGTACACACTGCCCACACATGTACACACTGCCCACACATGTACACATGCGTACACATGTACACATGCGTACACATGTACACATGCGTACACATGTACACATGCCCACACATGTACACATGCCCACACATGTACACATGCCCACACATGTACACACTGCCCATACATGTACACACTGCCCACACATGTACACATGCGTACACATGTACACATGCGTACACATGTACACATGCGTACACATGTACACATGCGTACACATGTACACATGCGTACACATGTACACTTGTACACATGTACACATGTACACATGCGTACACATGTACACATGCGTACACATGTACACATGCGTACACATGTACACATGCGTACACATGTACACATGCGTACACATGTACAGATGCCCCGCACGTGGACACATGGTCATACATGCACACATAACTACAAATGCACACATGCACACACAACTACAAATACACACTCATGCACACACAACTACAAATACACACATGCACACAACTACAAATACACACATGCACACATAACTACAAATGCACACATGCACACACAACTACAAATACACACTCATGCACACTTGCCCACATGCCTACATATGCACACTCATGGACACATGCACGCACATGCACATACAGTCCGCCAGAAGCGTGCACATCCACATGAGCACGCACACATGAGCACGCAGACACATGCACACACACGCGTCACTACGAGAAATGGGTCCCTACGAGCATAGCACTCGTCCCGTAAAATACAACTGGGTAAATACACACGCTTGCACGCGCGCACACACACACACACAAGGTTTTTGCCAAATTGCAGATAGTGTGCATGTTTCTCTCGTTGACAAACTTAGGCGACCATGAAAAAGAGTGAAACGATATTTTAATGGAATCTGGAGGGAGAAACATCGGGAAGTTTTCTCTCGTCTTTACGACAGCCGACGTCGCGGAAGTGCCATTCCCTGTGGCACTGCCTGACGTCGAGCAACTGCCTGGCACCATCTAGCATCTGCTTAGCGTCATCTAGTTTTGCTCTATATTACCGGGAATCTGGACCGTGCATCAAGATAACGTCTTCCCAGGGTGCTATGTCTCCTGTGTTCTGTGTATTCAGGGGCGTTGGTTGGTTGCTATGGGGTCGGGGTAACGCGAAGAATTAACCCGGGCGTATTATTATTTTTTCTTCCTCCATCCCTCCTTTCTTCCAACCTTCCTTTCATCCTTACTTCCATCCATCCTTCCTTCCTGCCTTCCTTCCTTCCATCCTTCCATCCTTCCATCCATCCTTCCTTCCTTCCTTCCTTCCATCCTTCCTTCTATCCTTCCTTCCATCCTTCCATCCTTCCTTCCATCCTTCCTTCCATCCTTCCTCCCATCCTTCCTCCCATCCTTCCTCTATCCATCCTTCCATCCTTCCTTCCATCCATCCTTCGTTCCAGCCTTCCCTCCCTCCCTCCCTCCCTCCCTCCCTGTTTACCACCTTCTCTAGCTCCTTCACTCCTTCTTTCACTCCCTTCTTTCTTCCCTCCTCCTTCACCTCTTTCCCCCTCCTTTCCCCCTCCTTTCCCCCTCCTTTCCCCCTCCTTTCCCCCTCCTTACCCCCTCCTTTCCCCCTCCTTCCCCCCTCCTTTCCCCCTCCTTCCCCCTCCTTCCCCTCCTTCCCCTCCTTTCCCCTCCTTCCCCCTCCTTCCCCCTCCTTCCCCTCCTTCCCCCTCCTTCCCCCTCCTTCTTCCCATCCTTCCCCCTCCTTCCTCCCATCCTTCCCCCATCCTTCCACCCCTCCTTCTCCCTCCTTCCTCCCCTCCTTCCTCCCCTCCTTCCCCTCCTTCCTCCCCTCCTTCCTCCCCTCCTTCCCCCCTCCCCCATCCTTCCCCTTTCTCCCCTCCTTCCCCCCTCCCCCTCCTTCCCCCCCTCCTTCCTCCCCTCCTTCCTCCCCTCCTTCCTCCCCTCCTTCCTCCCCTCCTTCCTCCCCTCCTTCCCCCTCCTTCCTTCCCCCTCCTTCCTCCCCTCCTTCCCCCTCCTTCCTTCCCCCTCCTTCCTCCCCTCCTTCCCCCCTCCTGCCCCCCTCCTTCCCCCCTCCTCCCCATCTTCAAGGTCTGCTGTGATCTGAACGACCACGCAGGGGAACGGTGTCATTACCTACTGAAACGCGGTGAACTCTTTTTTTTTTCAGTGTGTATTTTGGCCAAGGACGACGACTTTTATTCAGTAATTTTATTCAGTCTGATCGAGACACGTTCTAGTTCTAAGTTCTCTTTGAATAAAACCTCTGGATTTCGGGTCAGAAGAGAAATTAATAATTAAAAGTATATCGCCATGTTGATTTAGCCGAGTCATACCACATCCTCAGTAGTGTCCAGGACGATTTACTGAGTTTGTGTCTTGCATCTTAATCACCACCCCTCAAAAAATAAATAAATGAAAATAAATAAATAAATAAGTAGATAAAAATGAATAAAATAGAAAAATAGTAATTAATAGATAGAAATAAAACAGAATAAACATAAAAAGATAAATGAAATGAATAAATAGAAAATAAAAACTACTCCATAATAAATAAATAAATAAATAGATAAAAATGAATAAAATAGAAAAAATAGTAATTAATAAATAAAAATAAAACAAACATAAAAAGATAAATGAAATAAATAAATAGAAAATAAATAAATAAATAGACAAAAATGAATAAAATAGAAAAATAGTAATTAATAAATAAAAATAAAACGTAATAAACATAAAAAGATAAATGAAATAAATAAATAGAAAATAAAAACTACTCTATAATAAATAAATAAATAGATAAAAATGAATAAAATAGAAAAATAGTAATAAATAAATGAAAATAAAACGGAATAAACATAGAAAGATAAATGAAATAAATAAATAGAAAATAAAAACTACCAGACGGAGTCTGCTTGGACTTCATCCCCTCCTTCCTTCCTTCCTTCCCTCCTTCCTTCCCTCCTTCCCCTCCTTCCCCTCCTTCCCCTCCTTCCCCTCCTTCCTCCCCTCCTTCCCCAGTCCCAAAATTGCTCCAGAAGGAAACAGGACATCAAAAATGTCTTCTTGTCCATCGAGTGACCGTTGTCTGGTACCTGAGGTCTGCGTTCCCTGGTACCTGAGGTCTGCGTTCCCTGGTACCTGAGGTCTGCGTTCCCTGGTACCTGAGGTCTGCGTTCCCTGGTACCTGAGGTCTGCGTTCTCTGGTACCTGAGGTCTGCGTTCCCTGGTACCTGAGGTCTGCGTTCCCTGGTACCTGAGGTCTGCGTTCTCTGGTACCTGAGGTCTGCGTTCTCTGGTACCTGAGGTCTGCGTTCCCTGGTACCTGAGGTCTGCGTTTCCTGGTACCTGAGGTCTGCGTTCCCTGGTACCTGAGGTCTGCGTTCCCTGGTACCTGAGGTCTGCGTTCCCTGGTACCTGAGGTCTGCGTTCCCTGGTACCTGAGGTCTGCGTTCCCTGGTACCTGAGGTCTGCGTTCCCTGGTACCTGAGGTCTGCGTTCCCTGGTACCTGAGGTCTGCGTTCCCTGGTGCCTGAGGTCTGCGTGATTCTGCGTTTCTTGAACAGTGGCTTTGTAAACCGCTGGTTTCCTGGGCCGTCCTGTCATGCAGCTGTTCGAGAGGCACAATCAACGTCTTCCACAGATCTTCAACTCCCTTTAGATTACTGGTCTGTAGTTACAGATCAAAGCTGTTAGGCTTCTGCAAGCTTCATCGCCCTTTCTTTCAAGTGGTGGTCACAGCAATTTGGCTGGAGGATATGTATTATTTTTCCTTGAATCTTGGATATGGATGGAAAAATAATGAAGGTTTATTGAACGAATTCCGCTGATGGTACTGATTAAAGATAGATATTCCAGTGCAATGCAATTATTATTATTTGCGGTTCCCTGGGGTGGAAAATTTGATATCAGAATTTATATTTCCGCGAATTTTACTTCTCGCAAAAAAAAAAAAAAAAAAATGAGGACGTGATAGAATGGACTAGGTTGGATCAATAGATTAAGACACGTTTACACCTGAGGTGTTGGTTCTAGGTAAAGCACGGTTCACGTTTTTTTTTTTTATATGAACGCTACATGACACTGCATGACACCGCATGACGCTAGATGACACCATATGACGCTGTATGATACCACATGATGCCACATGACACTGCATAACACCCCATGACACTAGATGACACCACATGACGCTCTGTGATACTACGTGATGCCACATGGCACTGCATGACAACACATGACATTGCATGACATCACATGACATCACATGACATTGCATGACATCACATGACACTGCATGACAAAACACATACCACAGCATGATACCACGTGACACCACATGATACCAGGTGACACCGCATGACACCAGGTGACACCGCATGACACCAGGTGACACCGCATGACACCAGGTGACACCGCATGACACCAGGTGACACCGCATGACACCAGGTGACACTGCATGACACCAGGTGACACTGCATGACACTAGGTGACATCGCATGACACCAGGTGACACTGCATGACACTAGGTGACACCGCATGACACCACGTGACACTGCATGACAACACATGACACCGCATGACCCCACACATCACTGCATGACGCTCCCAGTTACGTTTCCGTCTCGCAGGGGACGAGCCAGTCCACGTGGCCTCGGACGATGATAGTTCTGGAAATGACAACAAAGATGGTCGGAAAAAAAAAAAAAATCTGCAAAATTAGGAAAATGTCGGCTGGAAATGGGGTCACCATGGTCTCCTTTGTGTTCACAAGCCTGTTTGCATCGGTTCAACATTTGTTCTCTTGTTCTCCCTCCGGAACGCGCAGGCGTGTGAACTTGGTGCGTTTACCTACAAACGTTCACCCAGTTTTAGTATATGGGAAGCCAGTTACGCTCGGAGTGTTCCGTCTATAAGCGCCTCGATTTAAAAAGTTAAGGGGTTGCCAGTGAGATCATTACATGAGAGATATAGTTTACCAACCCTTCTATCTTCGTAGATATACAAACACTTTTGTACTGTGTGCGTACTGAGCTTAACCCAGTACAATGCAAGCTACCCACGAACACAAAAAAGGGAAATATGATCATTTAAAACAAGAAAGACTATATGAATGAATATAAAGAGCCTTTCAACACGATGAGTGTAATTGTTACATTATACTGACTATATACTATTGTCTCGCCCTGCATAGAACATCAATACTATCGCTATACTGTCGGTAATACTGAACAAAATGGAACATTATGTAATGTCATTAATGGTATGGAGGGCGCTCCGGTGTGAAATTTTTCAGTGTGATAAGTTTGAAAATACACGCGCGTGCGCCCACACGCACACACACACACACACACACACACACACACACACACACACACACACACACACACACACACACACACACACACACACACACACACACACAAATTGGACGAAACAAGAGTGTGTGCAAAAACTATACAAGGATTTAAGAACAAACTAGATGCTGAGAGATACAAAGACGGGTCACTACGAGCATAACTCCCCTTCCCGTATAATGCAACTAGTTAAATACACACACGCGCGCGCGTGCGCACGCACGCGCGCGCATATCTACAAAGACGATGGCAAAGATATGCGTGACATTAGTGTCATAGCAGAGCAGGTGCGCGGGGTGGGTTGCGTGTTGACCAGAATGGGGGGAGGGGGGAGGGGGTAGAGGGGGAGGGGGTAGAGGGGGGAAGGGTGTTATGCGGACCCAGCAATCTTTATACTTCCTTCAGCAGCATAACTGTGCTCACGAAAATCCTCCTCGTTATAATCCAGGTTTAGCTATATATCATACTTGTTTTGTTTTTTTTAATATTTATTTGTTTATTCGTTTATTCATTTATTTATTAGCTCATTTATATATTTGCTAACTTGCTTACTTAATCATCTACTTATGTTTTTGTTTATCATATGTCATGGTTGATTTTAGATTTTCCTTGTTTTGTCTGGTTTGATTTTTTTTTATATAAATTTGATTGTTTTATTTACTTGTACTCTTACTTCTTTATAATTATGTTTCATAGCACATTTTTAAGAAACATTAACTCTATGATTTTCTTATAGATTATATATTTGATTCTGAGGAGGGAGCACTGAAGACAGTACTTGTTAGATAATGTGACTAGTCTGTTTGGAGACAGTCCAGAAACATACGAGAGACATAGCAACATTGTTTCAGAGACATAGAGTCTAATGGGACCTTTCGCAGTCAAGCTCGTAGATTCCTATTAGCGCTAGAATTTTCAATTGTCTCGGATTTCACGAGGCAAAGGGGTGACTTAGCTAATTTGGAAACCGATATTCAAAAAAAGATACGACATAAATTGCTGCATAAATGTATTTAAAATTAAAAACATGACTCCTAATGTTATAATTTTTACTTACTGGTGTGTGATAAGGCTTTGTTAATTTGATTATAAGGTAAAACTAAAAATAGGTAATTATTTTTACTGAAGTAAGTATGAGCAGTAAAAATAAGAGGATGTTGATTTCGGTTTGTGCATTTTATCGTAGAGTATTGAAAAATAATGGATATCACTATCACGTCCTGTATATGAAGATAATCAGTGAGATAAAAGATAACAGTGGTGGCGGACGTACGAAGATAGCGACGTTTGTGTAAAGAATAGCCTCTTAGATCTGCTGGGAGCTATTTTCAAACAAATATGACTAATTTTACGTGTGCCGTGGCAGACTGCACGTCAGATTCAAGAAAAAGTAAGAGACAAATGTTAGTCGTACCGGAAAAATTAAGTCTTCGATGCAAAATTATATTTTCTATACATTACATGGATTTGCCTATTGCTTGGTGCATTCAATTGAAAGTATATATCAGTATACGTCCATTGAAGTCGGTAGAAAATGACAAATTGCTTGGCTTGATACAATTATAGGCTGTTTTACGAATATCATCTGTAATTATAGAGATTCAAACAATGCTATATGCTGATTAAAAATGCCCGTATATTTAGCGACGTTCAGAACCTCATCCATCTTGACCTCGGTTGGGACAGTCTTGCCTTGCCCAACGTAGAATACATATGACAGAAAGTGAAGTGTGTATTTCCTTGTTGAGCTTACTTTTTTTTTTTTTTTTTTTTGCGTGGTAATCAGGAATCTGGAGGAGGGTGGGAATTGGTTGGGGAGCTTTGAGATCTAATGAGCCATTATGTTTCCAGCACTTCCGTTTTCTTTTTCTTTTTTCTTTTTTTCCAAAAATAATTTCCTCTCAAAGGACTCTTCCAGCGTTCCATGATTAACGAATGATTTGTGTGCATTTGTGTCTCCAGCGCCTTCCACTTTGATTTCGGCGTCTTCGTGTTGAATCGTTTCTTTATTGGTTTTGTGTGTGTGTGTGTGTGTGTGTGTGTGTGTGTGTGTGTGTGTGTGTGTGTGTGTGTGTGTGTGTGTGTGTGAGAGAGAGAGAGAGAGAGAGAGAGAGAGAGCTTAAGTTTGAATATTTAAATGTGTGTGTTTGCGCGAGTGTGTGCATTTCATAGTGGTTCATTTATAAACACGACCTCGAAGGAAGGACATAGAGGCAACCAGCAGCAGAGTCCGCGGCTAAAACAACAAAACAATTTAGCGGCTAGAATGTCTCCGGATCTGAATTTGATTAAGATTGCAAGAAGTCCGGGGAGACCAAGCGTCTGGGACCTCCGACGTCCGGGCTGAGGTCGCGCCGGAAACGAGACTTCCGGAAGCTTCTGGCAGATAAAACAAAATGGCGTCCAAATTCGGCCGGTGCCGGCTGGGAATCCAGATCCAGAGGAGGAGACATCTGCTCCAGTTTTCGTATTATCTCGTGTTTTATCGTTTTCTTTCGCCCCTCCTGCGAGATGGACGTCAGTAAGAGTCATCTCCCTGCTGCCGAAGTTGGAATCCCGTAAACCCCTTCGTCAGAGGTGCAACCCTGAGGGGCTGACACAGTGTTTTGTGTACCTTTTTAAACAAGAGATGACCACCGGCGACTGATCGCTTCCAGAAGTTTTTAGCCGGTGACATAAGAATTGTAACACAGAATTTAAATTTTCTTCTGAGAGCTATGGGAGAGCCTAAGGACCGTTACCGGCCACTGTGAGGCTCCGGGTTTCCAGTCACTGGAACTCGAGGCAATAATTACCTATCTATCCGTCGATTTGTTAATTTATTTATTTGTTAATTTATTTACTTATTCATCTATTTATCAATTTATTTGTATATTGATTTACGTATTCATATATTAATGCATTTATCTATGCTACTATCTGTATCTATATACCGTATGTCCACCTATCTATCTATCAATCTATCTATCCATCTATCCAAAGAGCCCTAGTTAAGAACACTACTTTCAAGGATCTATCCATCTGTCCAAAGAGCCCTAGATAAGAACACTACTTTGAAGGATCTATTCATCTGTCTAAAGATCCCTAGTTAAGAACACTACTTTCAAGGATATATCCATCTGTCCAAAGAGCCCTAGATAAGAACACTACTTTGAAAGATCTATCCATCTGTCTAAAGAGCCTTAGTTAAGAACACTACTTTCAAGGATGAGGTTAAGGTCTTCGTTTGATCGCGAGCCAATCGGTCCTTGCGCGGGGAAGCGTATCCACGCGTAACAGGACTTTAAAGCCGCGTCCACACTTGTTGCATTTCCACGTATAGTATCATCTTTGCGTACCACCCAGTGATACGATACGGTGCAACAGGGTGTTGTACCCACTTGTTGCGTATCCGTATACAGTAGGCGGATACGCAACAAGCGGGTACAATACCCTGTTGCACCGTATCGTATCACTAGGTGGTACGCAAAGATGATGCGATACGTGGAAATATAACAAGTGTGGACGCGGATTAAGAATCTCTTGCTCGCTTCTGGACGGACGAATTTTGTATTCACAGTGGATATGATGGAACGCGCGTAAACGCACACACGCACACACACTCGCACGCGCGCCCACACACTCGCACGCGCGCCCACACACTCATACATGCGCGCGGGCACACACACACACACACACACACACACACACACACACACACACACACACACACACACACACACACACACACACACACACACATCTGCGTGTGAAAAGGAAAACCATGATTAAAATATGACCATTTATTCATATATTTATGGCATTAAAAATGGAATTAAGATCCATTAAGGACGAAAAAAAAATTGCAAAAAGTTTCTGTTCCCATGACTCGCTGCTGAAGTTAACATCATATGGTATGAATAACCCATTACATATTTATCGCCCAAGTTCGTGATTTATCGCTCAGCTGAGAAAACAGGCAACAACATTTATTCTTTCTATCTCTCTCTTGGCCCCTCTCTCTCTTGGCCCCTCTCTCTCTTGGCCCCTCTCTCTCTCTCCCTCTCTCTCTCTCCCTCTCTCTCTCTCCCTCTCTCTCTCTCTCTCTCTCTCTCTCTCTCTCCCTCTCTCTCTCTCTCTCTCTCTCTCTCTCTCCCCTCTCTCTCTCCCCCCTCTCTCTCTCCCCTCTCTCCTCTCTCTCTCTCTCTCTCTCTCTCTCTCTCTCTCTCTCTCTCTCTCTCTCTCTCTCTCTCTCTCTCTCTCTCTCCATTCCTCCCTCCCTCACTACCTTCCTCTTATCTTCCCCTTCCCCCTTCCCCCTTCCCCCTTCCCCCTTCCCCCTTCCCCCTTCCCCCTTCCCCGTTCCTTCTCTCCACTCTTCTTATTCACGTCTCCCGCTGTCCACCCTTCTACCCACGCATCTGTCTAGCCATCCGTTCATCCGTCCACGCATGAATTCTTTCCCTGACGGTCCATTTCTCCAGCAGACTTCCTCTTTCTTACGTACCCTTTGCTGTCCTTTCCATGTTCCTCCGTTTCTTCGGCCGCGTCTTCCCGTGGCCTTTGTTCTAGTCTCCATTGGGCCTTTTTATGCTGAAGATGGGACCAGGAGAAACTTAATAATGTTAATAATAAGGATAAGCAATATGTACATGATGGGTCTAAAAAGAATCGGCGGGGTTCACCACGTTCAAGGTTTTGTCTTTTCATGATAACCTTGCCCCTCCCGCCATATCAAGAAGATGGGAATAATATATATATATATATATTGCAGTAATTCACAAGGCACACGTGAAAATAATATGCAGAAAAACCACTGGGAAATAAGAAGCTTAGTCCGAACGTTTTCGTCTATTTAAGACATTATGTCTTAATGTCTTAAATAGACGAAAACGTTCGGACTAAGCTTCTTATTTCCCAGTGTTTTTTTCTGCATATATATACCAAAGGCTTTTTCCCCCTTATACGGGGGTAGCCAAAAAGAAAAAGGCATGGAAACCACTCCCACCCAATCCATTCTCTACATATTCCACTCCCCTCCACCCTCCTCCCTCCTCCCTCCCTCCTCCCTTCCTCTCATCTTGGCACCTCCTGGATGACGGGTCATCCCTGCATCTTGTCCACTGCCCTGGGTCAGAAGCAGTGTCGCAAAACACAGCACATCCACAGCAATGCCGCTTCATATATATATATATTCATATATATATATATGTATATATATATATATATATATATATATATATATATATATATATATTTCTAAACAGAAATGTAGTAGCACATTTGTAAATTACACACAGGAACCCACAGTCGGAGAAAGAATAAACTTCGAATAAAGAAAAATCCTATATTTCGGCTTTAAGGACATTTTAAAAATTCCATTTAATAATACCATCAGTTCTTCTACTAAATTGTTTCCTCATGAACGTCTCACTATTGCCTATCACTATCCTAACACCGTGCGTAAGCAAATTGTGAACGTTCAACAAAAAGCGAAGGAAGTTGAGTCACCTGGTGTTTATTGTTTGCCCTGCAAAGATTGTGATTTGGTTTACTTGGGTCAAACCGGGAGAGACCTGAACACTAGATTGGCAGAACATAAAAGGTCAATTAGGTATGGGCAAGAAAATTCGGCTGTATTTCTTCATGTCAAAAATAAGAATCATTCTTTCGACTGGGGTAAGGCCAGATTAATGTTCAAGTCCCACTGCGGTTTCAGGAGGAAAATAGTCGAATCAGCATTAATTGAGGAATGCCCTAATATTAATATTTCTAAAGGGCAGTGGACACCTGACATAATCTCACGCGCAGCAGTAGCCAAGTTGATGCGGACGCTACATCCTCCCCTCTCCTCACCTCCTCCCCTCTCCTCACCTCCTCCCTCCTCCGCCACCCCAGTTTGCCCCGCGCCTGAGTGAGGTCAACTGTCCACATCTCTTCTTACTGTAGTTTATAAGTCCCCTCTGTTCTCTATCTTATGTACTTTCCTGAAGAGGGCTACAGTTGATAGCCGAAATATAGGATTTTTCTTTATTCGAAGTTTATTCTTTCTCCGACTGTGGGTTCCTGTGTGTAATATATATATATATATATATATATATATGTATATATATATATATATATATAATATACATATATATATATATATATATATATATATATATAATATATACACGTGTGTGCGTGTGAAATGTGTGTATGCTTGTGTGTGTATATATTTGTTTTACACTTTTCGATGGAAATGTCAGACAAGTCATAGAACCAGATAACCTAGTATCAGATGAGTGAAGAAACAGCCAAAATTTACTTTGTATTATTCTATACTTTTTTTACATCCGGTTCTTACTATTAATCTTATTCATTCAGTCAACTTGTAGATCGTTTCAAATTAGAATTGATATTGGAATTTTATATGTTTTGGTTTTTACTTTACTTTCCTTCTTTATGATTCATTCTATCTTATCCTACATAAGCCCGACCTTCGAACTATCCTGAGCTCCTTCTGCCTCCCTGAACTGGCAGAACCTTTCTGGCCGCTCCTGGGAGTCGACCCAACACGCTTGACCACGAGCGGACCCCAGGACCCTTGTCATTTCGCCCCCCCCCCGAACGTCCCTTCCCTTCTTTATTTTTTGTTATCTTTTCTTCCCCCTTGTGTCCCTCAGGTAGCAGACGGTCTTATCTCTGTACTCAGTTCTCCCGCTTCGCTGAGGCCGTCGGGTCTCTCTCGAACTCTGCTATAGTCTCTCTTGAAGTCGGCTCTAGTCTCTATCGAACTCGCCTCTGGTCTCTATCGAACTCGGCTCTGGTCTCTCTCGAACTCGGCTCTGGTCTCTCTCGAACTCGGCTCTGGTCTCTCTCGAACTCGGCTCTGGTCTCTCTCGAACTCGGCTCTGGTCTCTCTCGAACTCGGCTCTGGTCTCTCTCGAACTCGGCTCTGGTCTCTCTCGAACTCTGCTCTGGTCTCTCGCGAACTCGGCTCTGGTCTCTCTCGAACTCGGCTCTGGTCTCTCGCGAACTCGGCTCTGGTCTCTCTCGGACTCGCCTCGGCTCTCTCGAACTCGGCTCTGGTCTCTCTCGAACTCGCCTCGGTTCTCTCGAACTTTGCTCTGGTCTCTCTCGAACTCTGCTCTGGTCTCTCTCGAACTCGGCTTGGTCTTTCTCGAACTCGCCTCGTGTCTCTTTCGAACTCACTTCGGCTCTCTCGAACTCGCTTCGGCTCTCTCGAACTCGCTTCGGCTCTCTCAAACTCTCCTGTCTCTCCCGAACTCGGCTCTGGTCTCTCTCGAACCCTCCTGTCTCTCCTGAACTCGGCTCTGGTCTCTCTCGAACTCGCCTCAGTTCTCTCTCGAACTCGCCTCAGCTCTCTCTCGAACTCGCCTCTTGTTTCTCTCGAATTCGCCTCGTGTGTCTCTCGAACTCGCTTCGGCTCTCTCGAACTCGCCTCGTGTCTCTCTCGAACTCGCCTTGTGTCTCTCTCGAACTCGCCTCAGCTCTCTCGAACTCGCCTCGTGTCTCTCTCGAACTCGCCTCAGCTCTCTCTCGAACTCGCCTCGGGTCTCTCGAACTCGCCTCGGTTCTCTCGAACTCGCCTCGGGTCTCTCGAACTCACCTCAGCTCTCTCGAACTCGCCTCGGGTCTCTCTCGAACTCGCCTCGTGTCTCTCTCGAACTCGCCTCGTGTCTCTCTCGAACTCGCCTCGTGTCTCTCTCGAACTCGCCTCGTGTCTCTCTCGAACTCGCCTCGTGTCTCTCTCGAACTCGCCTCAGCTCTCTCTCGAACTCGCCTCGGCTCTCTCTCGAACTCGCCTCGGCTCTCTCGAACTCGCCTCGGCTCTCTCGAACTCGCTTCAGCTCTCTCGAACTCGTCTCGGGTCTCTCTCGAACTCGGCTGTGGTCTCTTTCGAACTCTAGTCTCTCTCGAACTCGGCTCTAGTCTCTCTCGAACTCGGCTCTGGTCTCTCGAACTCGCCTCGTATCTCTCTCGAACTCGCCTCAGCTCTCTCGAACTCGCCTCGGGTCTCTCTCGAACTCGGGCGCTTCCTTATTGTGCCGTAGAGTCTCGATGAAGAAGCCAGAGGGCTTAATATCTATGGCTAAGATGTGTGTATTCACACACTCGTGTGCACGCTTATGTCTACATCCACACATACATGTGCGCGCACGTACACGCAAGCATGTACACACGCATTTACGTACTCATGCACACACATTGTGTGTGTGTGTGTGTGTGTGTGTGTGTGTGTGTGTGTGTGTGTGTGTGTGTGTGTGTGTGAGAGAGAGAGAGAGAGAGAGAGAGAGAGAGAGAGAGAGAGATTAAAAGCCAATCACGGAAAAGATAATTACAAATGCTGAGGGAGCAAGAGAATTCATCATAGAGAAAAAGTCGAACGAAAGAGCGATAAAGTCGAGAGGAGAAGACAAGACAAGACAAGATAAGCGAAGAGGGCGCGGAGAGAGACGAGCCGGCGGAGAGGGGGGTCATTAGTGAGCAGGAACCTCAGTGAATTGCCCTTAACGAGTCGCGGGAAATGTGCAACAAATGTCTGGCAAATGTGGTTTAAGAAGGTGGGCGGGGCGGGGGGTGGAGGTGTTGGAGGTGTTGGAGGAAGGAGGAGGAGGAGACGGGGAGAGTTCATAAACGCCAGCGAATGTCTGTTATTTCGATATTATGCTTGCATGCGAATAGGCATACATACATATATACATACATACATATATACATACATAGGTACACATACACATACATGTACACATACACATACATGTACACATACACACACACACACACACACACACACACACATACACACATACATACACACACACTGGTTAAGGCAATATAAATTGTTTTACTGTTCACAAGGAAAATATGTTTTCTCACAAAAATTCTTCTGGTCAAAAACAACACAAGAGTTATGACTTGTCGTGATCCCTGAGGAGGAAAAGGAGGCAAAGAGGAAGAGGTGGAAAAGATAAGGAAAGGGTGGAAGGGGAAG
>NC_134805.1:21726162-21728662 GCF_046742065.1 Oratosquilla oratoria
TCTCCCTCTCTCTGTCCCTCCCCCCCTCTCTCTCTCTGTCTCTATCTCTATCTCTCTCTGTCTTTCTGTCACTCTTTCTCTCTGTCTCTATCTCTCTCTGTCTTTCTGTCACTCTCTCCCTCCCTCTCTCTATCTCTCTCTCTCTCTCTCTCTCTCTCTCTCTCTCTCTCTCTCTCTCTCTCTCTCTCTCTCTCTCTCTCTCTCTCTCTCTCTCTCTCTCTCTCTCTCTCTCTCTACCAGAAACCAATACCACGACCAACACTGCATTTTGACGATCATAGTTGCATAGATCAATATTGCATGCATCGCCTCCCCCCCGCCCATGCCCTCCGCGTGTTGCATCTCCCGTGGCCAGCCCCCCTTGCGTGGCGCTCCGTCGACATGCAAGGCTCCTCCTGCAGGCGGGGACTCCTCTACCTCGATATTTTCTAAACACTGTCTTCTCAAAAAAAAAAAAAAAAAAAAAAAAAAAAAAATGACGGGAAAGGCAAAATCGACGGGAAGATGACGGCGTCAAAGGGAAATGTCGAGGTCGCTTTCTCTCGTGTGAATAGAAGTGTGTAGAGGTTAATTTGCTCTGGAATAGTTGCATGATGCGCGTCTTTGGCCATGTGTTGGAACGGCCAATTTGCGGTGAAGGAGAATGGCCTCGTTGTCTCGGGGCCATAATCGCCTCTTCCCGAGGCGAACGGAGGCGAACCGGGGCTGATCGAGGCGAACCGAGGCGGACCGGGGTGGACCGGGGTGGACCGAGGCGAACCGTGGTGGATCGGGATGGACCGAGGCGGACCGAGGCGGACCGAGGTGGACCGAGGCGGACCGGGGTGGACCGAGGCGGACCGGGGTGGACCGAGGCGGACCGGGGTGGACCGAGGCGGACCGGGGTGGACCGAGGGGGACCGGGGTGGACCGAGGCGGACCGGGGTGGACCGAGGTGGACCGGGGTGGACCGAGGCAGGCAGACCTGGGTGGATCGGGGTGGACCGAGGCGAAACGAGGCGGACCGGGGTGGACCGAGGCAGATCGAGACAAACCGAGGCGAACCAAGGCGAACCGTGGCGGATCGGGGAGGACCGGGGTGGACCGAGGCGGACCGAGGCGAACCGAAGCGAACCAAGTCGAATCGGGACGAACCGAGGCGAAACGAGGCGAACCGAGATGAATTAAGGCGAACCAAGGAGAGTCTAATCAATTTAAAGCGAGCCGAACCAAAGATAGTTCCCCCTAACCTAACTTCACCTGCCCTGGGCTGACCTGTCCTAGTCTGACCTCAGCAGTTATGTAAGTGAAGGTGTCAGTGATGGAAAGGTTCGTCATCGAAAGCCATCCAGGTGTTTGAGGAGTGTACGTCAGCCAGGACAAGACATCCAAGACATCACGGTAATTGCAGTCTACAAATGTAGAACAAGACTGATGTAGTACCTTGGACATTGATTAGTTTCGTTAATCATCTAGACATCTAATTCTACACGGATGCATGTAAATGTCACGAATACCCTAATACATCGACCGCATAAGAGTCTTTCTTGTGGGCAGTACCCCAGACAGGGACGTTTCATCCCTATGCTTGTGTCATAAAAGACCAAATGACGAGAATGCGACGAGCGTGGCGCCGTGAAATCCCTCGTCAGTGCCAATCACGTGACGCTTCTTCTGAACAAAGACAATAAATCAAGCGTTAAACGTACCAAAGACCATCCCTCTTGTCAAAGGGATCTACGGACGAATGTTTTGGGGGGGAAATCTACGCGCTCGCGCTGACGTGCCGAATGGCTTGTTGTTTTCCGGGCAATATATCATTGACGACCTGCGGAAGGCGCATTCGTAGAAGTCTGAGGCATAATTCATTCAAGGCGGATGATTTATGCGAGCAGCGGCTGTGATATTTGTTCAGAGGTATCGTTTTTGGATTAGGGGGGGAGGGGAGTTATGCCGTCAACACACACACAAAAAGGTGCCCCTACATAGAACTCTTAGAGAAGTGATTAAAATCAAGAAAAAACTATAAAAATCACCTGGCGACAATCCGAGTACACGCGAGCCAAATGCAGATGACAAAAGATTGAATGAATATTTTTGGGGCCGAAACTGTCCGCGCTGCGATGCGGGAACTCGGAGTCTTTATGCTAAGGGGAAATACGGGCGATAATTGCCAGGAACCCCCAAAGCGGTGTACTCTGATGCCCGCTAATTGGCTATTTTGCTTACTTGTTTACATACTCGTTTGCGTGTTGTTTATTTCTTTGTTTTGTTTTATTTTCTGCATCCGACCTCGTTAAGGACTCTGGAGGCTCGATTGGCTTGCTTTGTTGCTGTAATCCACTGCAACTTGCCTGTGTGTTTGTGCCTCACATCATGATTAAGAATGCCTACCGCCCCGGTTTCTGTTTTTCTTCTTTGTGTCTGTCAGTCAGTTTGTTCGTGTAGCTGTTTCTTTTATAATTCTCTCTCTCTCTCTCTCTCTCTCTCTCTCTCTCTCTCTCTCTCTCTCTCTCTCTCT
>NC_134805.1:21731162-21741162 GCF_046742065.1 Oratosquilla oratoria
AGCAGTTTACAATAAGCTTTTTATTTTTATTTTTTTGTGATTTCTGTTGCACCTGTATAATGCGAACTTCACGTTTTTTTCCCATTTGTTTAATTTGCAGTTTTAGTCAGTTGGTCATGCGTAACTTGAATTTATGTGATTTTTTTTGTCGCACTTGTATAGTAATTGTCTCATTTGGACTTTTTCCACGTTTTGATTTTCAATTTACTTTGTCCATCTGTAGATTGCGGTCTTCCATTTAATCTTACTCCATCCACCTCTGATTTCATCACACTCTTTGCTAGTTTTTTATTCATTCATTCTTTCCATTTTTGTTGCATTTGTATAGTAATTGTCTCGTTTGGATTTTTTTCACAGTTTGATTTTAAATTTACTTAGTCGATCTGTAGATTGCGGTCTTCCCTTTAATCTTACTCCGTCCACCTCTGATTTCATCACACTCTTTGCTAGCCTTCATTCTTTCCATAGGCCCTAACCAGTACTCTTTGATCCAACAGCTTACGTCCCATTTTCCTGGAAGTAAGGTAGAGTACGTGGATGGAAATGAAATTGTCGGTTAGAGCAAGTAAAAAGAACGTGTATATGGTTTTGGTATATTGAAAGAATGAACGAGGAAAAACTAGCAAAGTAAATCCAGAAAGCAGAAGTGGACTAGCAAAGTAAATCCAGAAAGTAGAAGTGGATGGAGCGAGCTTGAGTGGAAGAACGAGAATCAAGTGGATGAAGGAGGCTTTGGATGCACGTGGAGTGTCTGTCGAGCTGGGAGGAGAGTGTGTAAAAGATAGGAGTGGATAAAGGAAGATTATGATTGGATGAAAGGATGGCGCTATCCGGACGGATGATTTTCTGATCTTCAACTACTTTGAGTGGATGAGAATGTGGATGAGTGGATGAGGCTACGGGTTCTGCTGTGGAAGAGATGCGCCTCACTGCATTGCCCTTGCTCAGAGAGTTGTGGCGGGATGCAGGGATGACCCTTTATCCACGTGATGCTGATGTGCAAGGGGAGTTAAATGGGCTTTCATTGTGTATGAAGTGGGTATGTGCTTTGACGCGGGCAAGGAGATAGGGTGTTTAGTGTATGTGTATGTGCGTATACATGAAAACATACGTACGCACACACACACACACACACACACACACACACACACACACACACACACACACACACACACACACACACACACACGACTCGGTGGCGCGGTCGGTAGAGTCCCCGATTGTCACTACGGTGGTCCGGGTTCGAATCCTGCCCAGGGCTGAAATAATTTCAGTATTGCTGCGGTTCGAGTCGTTACTCCAACTCTCGTGGGTGGGGAGTTGGGTGTGTGTGTGCGTGTAAGGTCACATCATTATCCATAGATCGGTCATACGAGCTCTGAGCTCTCTTCCGGGAGGGAAATAGCTGTTGATCACGACCCCAGCACGTGATCCAAAGACCAAGGTGAAAGACCAAGGTGAATACACACACGCACACGCACACACACACACACACACACACACACACACACACACACACACACACACACACACACACACACACACATGTATATGTTTATATATAATATATATATATATATATATATATATATATATAAATATATATATATAAAATATGTAATGGAGTTTCTGCTTGACTTGCTTAATAAACATTTTATTTGGTATGACGTAATTTCCAATTTACTGTTTAACTTGCCCAGTTTGCAATTTATGCTGTTGCACTTGCATAGCAAGTAACTTAGTCTGTCGCATTTAAATGATTTGCGTTTTGATGTTGGTATCCTAACCTCATTTGAGTCCACACTAAACCAAATTCAGAGGGACAGTGCCTTCCATGCCTGTTTTCTGAGCTCGCACTCTGTCTAAACAGAGCCATTTCCATTTTCCGCTTATTCTTTTTATTTTTCATTCCTCAACTAATAAACCCAACCCCCTTTCGTTTACAGTGTTATGTTTCCAGACCTATATTATCATTTTTTTTTTTTTTTTTTTTACATGTGACGAAGCATTGCACATCGGTCTTGTAATGTGACCATCCCTCCTTCCAGTGCACCAAATCACCTCTCCTTTCCAGCACTCTCCTTTCTTCTGCTCGCCTTCCATAATACTCCTCCTCCCCTTCAATTCCCTTCACATGCAATCTCGCTCCATCATCACTACCACTCTCCATTGAAAATATTCCACCTTATTCACTCCAACACCCAATTTTTCCACCCATTTGCTCTTCTCCTTGAGTCCCATGAGGGAGGGAGGAGGAGGAGGGAAGGGCAGGCTCCCTGGTAGGCGTGCGATCCATCCCTCCTCTCCAAACGGGCACGGTTGGTCTGATACATATATACATTTTTATTCTTTAATGGTCTCCCAGGTAGACATGCGATTCATCCTATGGGCTCCAGATGACTCTAAACCTACATTGTATATAACCAACCAGAATAAAACCTTGAAAGGAAGAATCCGTTTCTGTGTGTTAGCATAGATGTTTGAGTCGAGTTACTTTTATTATCTTGACGGACCAGAAGCTCGAAGCCAAACAAGATCATATAATTAAGAAAACTCATGGAGTTGAACAAAATTCGAGTGACATTAGCCAGCATAAAGTTGACGAGTGTCAACTGGAGTTGACGTTTTCTAATTCGATTAGTTCTCTTAATTCGTTGAAGCCAAAATTCCTCCTTCGTTCGACCCTGAAATGCCTTTCGCGCTTAAGGCTGCTGGTGCGTCATCCGTGACAACCGGGCGCATATCCACCATACCAGTCCACTTCCGCAATTAGAAAACCACTTCCGGCCTGATAAATCGCTCTCTCTTTCTGTCTCTCTCTCTCTCTCTCTCTCTCTCTCTCTCTCTCTCTCTCTCTCTCTCTCTCTCTCTCTCTCTCTCTCTCTCTCTATATATATATATATATATATATATATATATATATATATATATATATATAATATATATATATATATTTCTAGGGCACAGCTTTTCACGTAAACAATTCTGATTAAAGTCATTTGCGCTAATAGCTTTGGCTATTTCGAGATCGAACTTTTTCAGTTAGAAGAATACCTTTTTGTCTCCATAGTTCAAAGTATGAACAGAATCATTCATGAAGTCAATTCCATGGATAACGAGGTATATATATATATATATATATATATATATATATATATATATATATATATATATATATATACTGTATATTGAACATTTTTAGAAGCTCCGCCATGGGATACGAACCCTGACCCGTGCGTCGATAATCACGAGGCCAAGACGCTAGCAACCATGCTACATGGTGATGGTTCAAAAGGACTGTACTAGCCCCCGACCACGCTTCATGTAACATCAGAATATCTAGTCTCATTTTCATCCAACCCCTGTATTAGGCGAGCCCTCCGACAAGTTGAGTATGTCAAAGACAGAATTATATATATATATATATATATATATATATATATATATATATCTATATATATATATATATATATATATATATATATATATATATATATATATATAAAGCTGTTGACACTGACACAGTGGCAAGAGCTTTTTGTACTGTTACATAGTTTTATTAAATTTTTCGTCGTTCATCAGCGCCTATCTCTACGCCTCCTTATGAAAAAAGTAATTAATTTCTTCCTGAGAGCATTTAGAATATGTGAGGAATTTGTCCAAGAGGAAATTGATTACATTTTTGATAACTCAAAAAAATTATGTTACCCAACAGGCTTTTTATATAGAAACAAAGAAAGGGCGTTACAAATAAGAAATAGGGGTGGCAAAAATAAAGAGGCTAATGATGAGATATCTTAATATCTATCTCTCTCACTCTCTCTTTTTCTTTCTTTCTCGCTCTAAACTGTCAATGAATCAAACAAATTATTAACAAATTTGGTTAATAGTAACATTAAAACAATGATAAAAAACAGTACTAACAATAAGGACAAAATTAGGTAACTACAATAACTACACGAATAACTACAAGAATAGCAACAGTAGCAACGACAATATCAACAAGATTAGCTACAACACTAGCCACAACAATAACTACAACAATAACAACAACAACAACAACTCGTACAGCAATAACCATAACGCTAACTCCAACAACGACGTAAAGGTTTGTACCGAGGCACTTGTCCTTAGGAGCTTCTGGGCGAAGAGCGGATGGGCGTGACCTCGTTTCCCGAGGCGAGCGAGAACGACCCTTGGTGCCGGGCCTCGTGACAGCTCCTCCGCGACCTCGCCGTCAGCCCGGCGCCTGGAGCGGTCCGGGAGAAGCTGGGAACCTGTCGCTGACAGACTCTGGACTTGTTCCTCCGGCCCGGATGGGCTGCGGCTTTGGTCATGTTGGGATTGGTCTGCCTCGGCACACCGTTTGTTTCGCATGCGTTGTTGGCTGCTTTATGAAGTTCTGTTTGGGATTTCACCTTCACTCTCCTCTTCAGTGGCCTCTCCTTCCATTTCCCTCCACTCCCATTCCCCTCCACTCCCATTCCCCTCCACTCCCATTCCCCTCCACTCCCATTCCCCTCCACTCCCATTCTCCTCCACTCCCATACCCCTCCACTCCCATTCCCCTCCACTCCCATTCCCCTCCACTCCCATTCCCCTCCACTCCACTTCCACGCCATGTCATTTCATGCCATCCCATTATCCCCTTTCCACTTGTTCTCTCCTCTCCTCCTCCTCACCCCTTCTAACCCCTCCCCTCTTCTCCTCTTCCCTTCTTGCCCCTCCTATCTCCTCCTCTCCCCTACTCTCCCCTACTCTCCCCTACTCTCCCCTACTCTCCACCTCTTCTCCCCTTCTCTTCCCTCCTCTTCCCTCCTCTTCCCTCCTCTTTCTTCCTCTCCCCCTTCTCTTTCCTCCTCTCCCTCTCCTCTTCCCTCCTCTCCATCTCCTCTTCCCTCCTCCCCCCTCCTCTTCCCTCCTCCCCCCTCCTATTCCCTCCTACCTCCTCTTCCCTCCTCTTAACTCCTCTTTCCTCCTCTTAACTCCTCTTCCCTCCCCTCCTCTCCTCTCCCTTCCTCTCCTCTCCCTTCCTCTCCTCTCCCTTCCTCTCCTCTCCCTTCCTCTCTCCCTTCCTCTCCTCTTCCTTCCTCTCCTCTCCCTTCCTCTCTCCCTTCCTCTCTCCCTTCCTCTCCTCTCCCTTCCTCTCCTCTCCCTTCCTCTCCTCTCCCTTCCTCTCCTCTCCCTTCCTCTCCTCTCCCTTCCTCTCCTCTCCCTTCCTCTCCTCTCCCTTCCTCTCCTCTCTTCTCCTTCTCCTTTCTTCTCCTTCTCCTTTCTTCTCCTCTCTCCTCCTTCTCCTTTCTTCTCCTCTCTCCTCCTTCTCCTTTCTTCTCCTCTCTCCTCCTGTCCCCTCCTCTCCCCATCCTTCTCTTCTCTCCCCATCCTTCTCTTCCCTCCTGTCTCCTCCCCTCCTGTCTCCTCCCCTCCTTTCTCCTCCCCTCCTCTTCCCTCCCCTCCTCTTCCCTCCCCTCCTCTTCCCTCCCCTCCTGTCTCCTCCTCTCCTCTTCCCTTCCCTCCTCTCCCCTCCCCTCCTCTCCCCTCCCCTCCTCTCCCCTCCTCCCTACTCCTTTTCCCTCCCCTCCTCCCTACTCCTTTTCCCTCCCCTCCTCTCCCCTCCTCCCTTCTCCTTTTCCCTCCCCTCCTCTCCCCTCCTCCCTTCTCCTTTTCCCTCCTCTTCCTTCATCTCCTTTCCTCTTCCTTCATCTCCTTTCCTCTTCTCTTCCTCTTCCCTCCTCTTTCCTTCTTTTCTCTCCTCTCCTCTCCTCTCCCCCCTTACCTCCTCTCCTCTCCCCCCTTACCTCCTTTCCTCTCCCCCCTTACCTCCTCTCCTCTCCCCCCTTACCTCCTCTCCTCTCCCTTCGTCACCCCACCTTACCCTTCGTCACCCCTCCTTACCCTTCGTCACCCCTCCTTACCCTTCGTCACCCCTCCTTACCCTTCGTCACCCCTCCTTACCCTTCGTCACCCCTCCTTACCCTTCGTCACCCCTCCTTACCCTTCCTCGCCTCTCCTCACCTCTCCTCACCTCTCCTCACCTCTCTTCATCCCTCCTCATCCCTTCTCTCTCCTGCTTTCACCTCTTCTTCCCTGCCCTCTCTTCCCCTCCTCTCCCCTTCCCTCTCTTCCCCTCCCTTCCCCTCTCCTCACCCTTCCTCACCCCTCCTCACCCCTCCTCATCTCTTCACTCTTCCTCATTCCTCTTCACTCTTCCTCATTCCTCTTCACCCCTCCTCCTCATTCCTCTTCACCCCTCCTCTCCCTTCCTCTCCCTTCCTCTCCTCTCCTTCCCCTCCTCTCCCTTCCTCTCCCTTCCTCTCCTCTCCTTCCCCTCCTCTCCCTTCCCCTCATCTCCCTTCCTCTCCTCTCCTTCCCCTCCTCTCCCTTCCTCCCCCCTCCTCTCCCTTCCTCCCCCCTCCTCTCCCTTCCCCCCTCCTCTCCCTTCCTCTCCCTTCCTCTCCCCTCCTCTCCCTTCCTCTCCCTTCCTCTCCCTTCCTCTCCCTTCCTTTCCCCTCCTTTCCCCTCCTTTCCCCTCATCTTCCATCCTCCTCCCCTCATCTTCCGTCCTCCTCCCCTCCTCTCCCTTCCTCTCCCTCTCCCCTCCTCTCCCCTCCATTTCCCTCCTCTACCCTCATCTCCCCTCCACTCTCCTCCTTTCCCCCTCTCCCCTCGTTTCCCCTCCTCTCCCCTCCTAGCTCGCCTGCCCTACTTTTCCCCCTCTCCCTTCCCATGCTGGCCTTTAACTCTGTGACCCCCAGGAGTGTCACAGACCTTTTCCCCTCTTCCTTCTTTTGCTGGATCCAGGTCTCGTTCTTCCAGGTCTCGTTCTTCCCCTTTTCTCCCTACTTGATCCTCAGCCATTCTCCACTCGTCATTCCTCCACTGCCCTCATCTCATTGTTCCTCCTCGCTGTCCTCTCTTTACCTCACTTCACCTCATGCGCGCGCGTGTGTTTACCTTGTGTTTACCTACTTGTATCTTACGGGAAGGGGAGCCATTCTCGTGGTGTGTGTGTATGTACGTGTGTGTGTGTACTTGTGCTTATGCTTGTTCTGCTTGCGTGTGTGTGCTGTGTGTGTGTACTTGTGCTTATGCTTATTCTGCTTGTGTGTGTGTGTGTGCTGTGTTCGTCTGTTTTTGTGCGCGTGCGTGCGTGTGTGTGTGTGTGTGTGTGTGTGTGTGTGTGTGTATGTGTGTGTGGTTTTGCGTGCAAACGCGTGCTTGCTTGCACACCGCGTCTTCTGTATAAAGAAAACGGAGGAGTTGATTTACGTTCATATTACGTAATATACGTAACCCCCCTATATGGGCCTCTCTCTCTCTCTTTTTGTTTTAAGGAGGACGCGAGGGAAAGCATCAGAGCATCTTCTTCCTCGAACCGCAAAGCTCTCAAATAAGGGTTCAAGACTCGGGCACTTGGGCCTGAAGGACTTTTTGAAAATTTCTTCAAGAAGGCGGAGCACCGAAAGGATAAGCAAGCCGAAGGGCGTCGCAAGTTTTATCTGGTCTTGCCTTAACGAGCTCATGACGATGTATCTGTTTTGCTCTTTTTTCAATATCGTCGACTATGCTTGTGAGGAGAGAGAGAGAGAAAGTGTGTGTATATATATATATATATATATATATATATATATATATATATATGTGTGTGTGTGTGTGTGTGTGTGTGTGTGTGTGTGTGTGTGTGTGTGAAAGAGAGAGAGAGAGAGAATGGGTGAGTGAAAGTGAGCGGGTGACATAGTTGTACATGGATACAAACACATAAAAATACACACACACACATAGAAACACAGAAACAGACACACAGACACAATGACACAACCATAGATGCACACATGCATAGACACGCAAACACAGACACAGGCACACACACAAAAAAAAACAGAGACAGATAGAAAGAATGTTAAACAAATAGACGATTATGTGATTGGTGCATAATACCTATACACTCATATTCATACATACTCATATGTATCTACATAATATGCACATGCATGTCTATGCGATGGAGGGAAGCCTGCATTTAGAGGATACCTCCACACTAACATCCAACCTATCGTAAACGCGGTCAATCTTCGTGATGAAGGGTGCCACTGTATGCCAATTAGACGGCACTGTGACACGACCTGACTCCCAGGTGATTGACCGCTTCGTCCGGATTTTGACTGATGCTCGCCCGAAGTGGCAGTGTCGATGGAGATCGAAGTAGGCCGGTAATAGGCGGGCGAGGGATTTGAGGGCCCGTGTGAGGCTAGCAAATGGACCAAGAAGAAGAAGAGGAGGAGGAGTAGGAGATCGAAGTAGGCCGGTAATAGGCGGGCGAGGGATTTGAGGGCCCGTGTGAGGCTAGCAAATGGACCAAGAAGAGGAGGAGTAGGAGTAGGAGGAGGAAAAGGAGGGAGAGCAGGAGGAGGAGGAGAAGATGATGATGATGTAGATGATGATGGGTCAGTCACTGCATTAGTAGGAGGTCCAGCCTTAAAGGGTGGAGAATAGAAATAATATAATAATGGTTTGTGTATTCACATGTCTATTCATCTACCTACCTATCTATCTATATCTATCTATTGGGCAATGAATTTGTTTATCTGTTTGCTTAATCAAATACGTAATTTCCTAGAAAGGAGAGACTACATTAGACTTTTTTATATGTCGTTGATGTTTTCATACACAGGTTTGAAAGTTCTTTTTTTTGGAGGGGGGGAGGGGAGAAGGGAAAATAATAGCTAATGTGACGACGCCATTTACAAATTTTGTTTTGGGAAACTCTAGACGTTTTCATTCAGCTGAAGGCATGGCTATAATAAAGATGTTGATGGTTTCTTTAAGGAACCCATTTTTAAAGATAGAAATAAAGGGTAAATATTGCTAAAAGAGAGAGGGAGAGGGAGGAAGAGAGAGGGAGATGGAGAGAGAGAGAGAGAGGGAGAGAGAGAGAGAGAGGGGAGAGAGAGAGAGAGAGAAAGAGAGAGAGAGAGAGAGAAAGAGAGAGGGAGGGAGATGGAGAGAGAGAGAGAAAGATACAAATGAACAGATGAGTAACTAAAACAAATATACAAATACAAAATATATCTTAATATATATGAATACATGAATATATGAATAAATAAGTAAACAAGCCCAAGACGCAACGCATCACGTTCCCAAAAGCCGATATGACCAAGAAGACAGGAAGTGGGGCGCCAATGTTTTGGGAAGAGAAAGTAAGATTGACGAGAATATTATGTGATGGGGGGGGAGTGGGGGGAGGAGAGGCAAGGGGGGAAGGTTGACAGCCAGAGGGGATGGTGTTGGGGGGGGGGGAGGGATTCTTGGAGGTGTTGGGGTGGTGGGGGGAAGTGGGGGAGGAGAATGAGATCTAAAAATATGAGCCGGGGGAGGGGGAGGGGGAGGGGGGAAGGCCGTGTCTGAGAACAGAGGTTACCGGGGCGATGCAGAACGAACGAGACCGGGAATATCTTATGTATTCGAGACCTTCCAGGACCTTCCGGGACCTACCGGGGGATGTTCATCCGGGCATACGCGCCGCCTTATGGGGGAGATCGAGCGACGGGATGGGGAAGGGAACGATGTAAGGTTTATTTTTAGTTTAGCGGGGCTGGAAAGGTCAGGGGAGAGGGGGAGAGGGAGGGAAAGGGGGGAAGGGAGGGAGAGAGGGAGGGAAAAGGGGAAAGGGAGGGGGAGAGGGAGGGAAAGGGGGAATGGAAGGGATGTAGAGGGAGGGAAAGGAGGAAGGGAAGGGGGGACAGAGGAAGGGGGACAGAGGGAGAGATGGGTGTTAGAGGAGGATGTGAAGGGAAGAAGAGGAAGAAAGTGGAGGAGGAGAGGGAAAGGAGGAGGTAAGGAGAGGTGAAAGGAGGAGGGAAGAAGGATATAGGGAGAGTGAGGGAGAGAGGAGGAAAAAGAGGGAGTGAAGGAAAGTTAGAGAGAGGGAAGGAGGGAGAGAGAGGGAAGGAGGGAGAGAGAGGGAAAGAGGGAGAGAGAGTGGAGGAAGGGAGAGAGA
>NC_134805.1:21746162-21748662 GCF_046742065.1 Oratosquilla oratoria
CTCTTTACATTCTGTCTGGTCTCCCTCTTACACATTTCTCAACTCAAGGCGTCCAGTCGGTAACACACTTGCTCCATCACCCATAGTTCTTTAAAGCTAGCTTTCCTTTCTTTTACAACTTCTACAGTAAATTTCACCCATATTGCCATCTTTCTTTCTTTCAGCGTTGTTCCCAGCATTGATACCATCACAGTTTAATATTCTGGTATATATTCAGAAAGCGCTTTAGTTACGCGTTTTAGAGGTTTTTGCTTTTTAGGTTTCCTCTTAGGAAAAATTATATGTTGTCAGGTGATGTAGGGTGACCCAAAAATCACTGATGAGTTTTGATTATAAATAACTACCTTATTGTTAAAAATAGATGTATGGGATTTTAATACAATAGATAAACATTACCTCAACAACTATATTGTCTCTCTTAAGGTATAATCAGCTGCCCCATTTTGCTGGAAACACATATTAGTCCTAAGGTCAATTGATAAAAAAAGAGAAAAAATCACAAATTGCAACCCCTCAGTGATTTTTGGACCACCCTGTTGATGGACTCAAAAGGAAAATGTGCAGTGAAGAGTTCCCTCACCCCTCATTTTTTTTTTTTTTTTTTTTTTTATATACTGATGCATGTAATTGATGGATGCAATTTTAGTAGACTAATGAACATTCAGTGTGGGTTTCCACAGCTGTGTATTAATTCGATGTTATATACGTGTGCGTGTGTTTCGTGTTGTGTGCTTTTTGTGTTCCTTGTTTTATGTCTGAAAAGTGGCTAATGAAATTTAACACAAGTAAATGCAAGGTAATGCACATAGGTAAAAATAACAGTAAGTACGATTACAAGTTATTTGGAAATTCGTTAACAAAAGTGGATAGTGAAAAAGATCTCGGCGTAATTATCAGTAACGACCTCAAATCATCCAAGCAGTGTATTTCAGCCTCTGAGAAAGCAAATAAGATTCTGGGATTGATTGCGCGATCTTTTGATTTCAAAAGTCCATCACTCATTAACAAGCTATATAAATCGTTAGTTCGTCCACATTTGGAATATGCTGTTTCCGTATGGTCACCGAATCTCATTAAAGACATTGACAGACTGGAAAAAGTACAACGGCGAGCCACAAAACTGATTCCAAATATCAAAAATAAATCATACGAAAATCGACTTAAGCACATGAATCTGTTTTCCCTAAAAAAGCGTAGACTCAGAGGTGACTTGATACAGGTCTTTAAGATTTTAAAGGGAATTGACAACATCAAAAGTGACCAAATTTTCACATTGAATGAGAATCAGACAAGAAACAATGGTCTCAAACTGTCCGGAAATAGATTCAATTTGGAAGTAGGTAGAAACAACTTTGCTAACCGTGTAGTTAATGAATGGAATAAACTTCCTGCACAGGTAGTGCAATGTAGTTCAGTTCGAAGCTTTAAGAATAATTTAGATAAATACCTAAGTAAGATGCTGTAATTATTATAATTTATGTTATATTATTTGTTTTTGTTTTGTTATAATTTGTCTGTCTGATTTTCATTTATTATTAGTTATATGTCAATTTATTATCATTTACTATTTACCTGTTTGTTTGTTATTCAACTATACCAATGCATTTATTTATGTATTTTAATTGTTATTTACATTGTTATAGTTTTAATTTTTTATTATTTTGTTTTTTTTTTTTTTTTTTTTTTTTTTTTTTTTTGCATCCGACCTAGATATGGATCAGGGGGTCTCCTGTCGGCGTGCTTTGCCTTTGTAATCCTTTGTAATCCTTTGTGTTCAAACGTTTGTTTTTTGCGTTTGATTTTAAGCGTTTACATATTTACATATTTTAAGTGAAGGACGTGGTTATGTGAAAATTATTTTTTAAAGAAAGCCGAAGGAATTTCTCCCCCTCTTCCCTTTTTCAGCATGAGGGGGTGAAGAGGGAGGGTCGCCGATTATGTAAAACGACCTTGCTATAGACGAGCTGTGTCTTGCTGCATTGCCTCTGACCCAGGGCAATGGGCGGGATGCAGGGATGACCCGTGATCCATGAGGAGCAAACACGAGAGGGAGGAAAGGGTGCTAAATGGGAGTGGAATGGGTGGGAGTGGAATGGGTGGGAGTGGAATGGATGGGAGTGGCATGGGTGGGAGTGGAAGGGGTGGGAATGGCATGGGTGGGAGTGGAATGGATGGGAATGGAATGGGTGGGAGTGGCATGGGTGGGAGTGGCATGGGTGGGAGTGGCATGGGTGGGAGTGGCATGGGTGGGAGTGGCATGGGTGGGAGTGGCATGGGTGGGAGTGGCATGGGTGGGAGTGGAATGGGTGGGAGTGGGTATGTGCCTTTTGTCTTGACTACCTCCCTTGTAAAGGGGGGAAAGCCCTTGGTATATAGATAGACGTCTTTTGTGGGTTTCATGTTTTTTGTGTTTGTTTTACGTGATTGTGCTCCTGTGTTTTGTTGTGCTTTGTGTGTTGTCTGCTGTATATTGTGCTTCATGCGTAGTGTGTGTTATTTT
>NC_134805.1:21753662-21771162 GCF_046742065.1 Oratosquilla oratoria
TCATTATCCTTGTCCTCCTCCTCCTGCTCCTTGTCCTGATCCTGCTTAATCCATTGCGCCTCCTACTCCCCCTCCTCCTCCTCCTCCTCCTCCTCTTCCTCCTCTTCCATATCTTCCTCCGCCTCCTTTTTCTCCTATAAAGATTTGCAACAGTGCGGCACTATAGAGAAAATTTCACCAGCACAGTTTTATATGTGACACTGCATCAGTGTATAACACTGCATCTATATCAGTCGACACTGGATGAAATATCACCATTGCCCCACTGCACTGAGAGTTCCTAGACGCAACAGAATCGCATAAATGTGCAACGCTACGCGAATGAAAAGCATCAGCATGGTGGGGTCTGTGTGTGTTGCATTTGGGTCTTCTTCGACTAATTCAGAACGAACCACAAGAACCGCAAGACTTCATCTGCATGATCGTCCGGATTCTTCAGACCTGAGGAATGTTTCTTCGCATGTTCCATGATGACCAAAGGAGATGTTCCTCTTTTGTCCTCTGACCAAAGGAACGTTTCCTATCGTTTTTTTTTTTTTTTGTCTAAGGAACGTTTCCTCTTTCGTCCTCTGGCCAAAAGAAACGTTTCCTTTTGTTCTTTGGTATAAGGAACGTTTCCTATTTTGTCCTCTGATCAAAAGAACGTTTGCTCTTGTTCTTTGGTCTAAGGAACGTTTCCTGTTTTGTCTTCTGACCAAAAGAACAGTTTCCTTTCGTTCTTTGGTCTAAGAAACGTTTCTTCTTTCATCCTCTGACCAAAAGAAACGTTTACTTTCGTTCTTTGGTCTAAGGAGCATTTCCTCTAATGTTCTCTGATCTTAGGAACTTTCTTTTTATTTTTAGTGTTCGGCTAAAGGAACGTTTCTCTCTCTCTCTCTCTCTCTCTCTCTCTCTCTCTCTCTCTCTCTCTCTCTCTCTCTCTGTGTCTGTGTGAATGTGTGTGTGTGTGTGTGTGTGTGTGTGTGTGTGTGTGTGCGCGTTTCTTTTAACCAAAGGTTTCTTTTTTCAGTGTAAAAGGATTTTTTTTTACCAAAGGAACATTGAAGAACAAAACCTAAAGTCTTTGAGGGTAAAATCTGACAATTAAAAACCCTAATTTTCTTCTTCCTCACCCACCACCATGCCCATCGTTCTGGGCAACAGTGCCCGGGAATTGACAACGAAAAGGGAATCCACCATTTCGGCATTTTTGTTTCGGGGCGCATTCCCAATTTTCTCTTGTTTTTGGAAAGACATCATCATTGCACGGGCACTCGTAATTACCTTCCCCTTTTTTCAAAATGTCTCGTCCTGCCTTTCCGTATTGTTTTGGTCGCTTCCTATGGTTTCATGGGCCAGCCGATCGATCAGATAGGAAATTCATTATCCCTGACCCACTGAGTTTCAATGTGATAAGCAGAATGGTCCTAATTGAATAGTAATTTAGTCATGATTCAGCAAATCATGTATATGTATATATATATTCGTTGATGAGGACACGCATAAGGCTATAACGTGATTACTCATTTTATATTAAAGTACGGTTTTTTCTAGATTTTGTGGTTACGAACAGATAATTTAATCAAACCTCAGATATTTTAGCTGCCTGTCCGAGGGTTAGGTAAACCTCAAGTTAAACTAGAAATGGTTAGATTACGTTTTTGGTTGTAGTTTTGATTTCATCTTCCAGACATCGTCTTGTCGACTTGTCGGAACGAACATTTATATTTCCAGCTTGTCTCGAAAATATTTTAAATATATTTTAAATTCAATTGAAAAAAATAAGGGTTTTAACATTGACGGGGAATACATTAATTACAGATTTACCGATGATGATATTCTTATTTCAGAAAGAGCAGAAGTCTTGCAAGATCGGTAAAATGATGTCAAAGAAAGATTCAAAACAAAAGCAGTGTTGGGCTCTGAAGTTCAAAGTAAAGATATTTCAGTCGTTAGCAAGAATCTTAAAGTTGAAGATCATAACAATTAAGTTCAGATGCTGAAACCAACTTAAAATCATATGAAAAAAACGTATCACAATTGGTTGAATTTTTTTTATCTGAAACGCAAAATTTATAATTCCTGTTAAGATCTATAAACCTGAAGTTTGGAATTTGACGAGTTTACACTAAGGAACGGAGAGATCAATCATGGACAAAAGAGCAGACTAGAGTGAAGGATATTATAGAGGCGATAAAGGATCAGAAACGGAATTAGGCAAAGAAAATGGCCATTAAGTTCAATGGGAAATGTGGAAGGTGTGTTACTGACTGGACGCCGCGAGATGGGTGAGCGTGGAAGGAGGCTAGAGAAGTTTGATCGAGAGTGACATGGTAGATGTTGGTTGAGTCCTGCAGCTCATGGAGAAGCCATCTATTTGTTCAGCAGTGGACTACGAATGGCCGATTGACTGATTGTGTCAATACTCTCTCATTCTCTCTCTCTCTCTCTCTCTCTCTCTCTCTCTCTCTCTCTCTCTCTCTCTCTCTCTCCCTCTCTCGGTCTCTCTCTCGGTCTCTCTCCCTCTCTCGGTCTCTCTCCCTCTCTCTCTCTCTCCCTCTCTCGGTCTCTCTCTCTCTCTCTCTCTCTCTCTCTCTCTCTCTCTCTCTCTCTCTCTCTCTCTCTCTCTCTCTCTCTCTCTCTCTCTCTCTCTCTCTCTCTCTCTCTCTCTCTCTCTCTCTCTCTCTCTCTCTCTCTCTCTTTCTCGCTCTTTCGCTCTTTTTCTTCTTTATCCTTTATCATTTTTCATTAATGTATTTTTTATTTATGAACTGGATATTCCTCCTCCTCCTTCTGCTCCTCCTCCTCCTCCTTTTCCTCCTCCTCCTCCTTTTCCTCCTCCTCCTCCTTCTCCTCCTTCTCCTTCTCCTCCTCCTCGCCCTCTTCTGCCTCGCTCTCCTCGTCCTCTCCCTCCTCCTCCTCGCTCTCTTCGTTCTCGCCCTCCTGCGCCTCGCACTCCTCATCGTCCACTTCCTCTTTCTCACCCTTCTCCTTCTTACCTTCATCCTCGTCTTCGTCTTTGATTTCCTAGTCTTCATCCTCCTTGTCCTCATCGCTCTGGTAACTCTCGTCGTCCTGCTCTCTCTCTCTCTCTCTCTCTCTCTCTCTCTCTCTCTCTCTCTCTCTCTCTCTCTCTCTCTCTCTCTCTCTCTCTCTCTCTCTCTCTCTCTCTCTCTCTCTCTCTCTCTCTCTCTCTCTCTCTCCCTCCCTCCCTCCCTCCCTCCCTCCCTCTCCCTACCCCCTCCCCTCTCTTGTGGGACAGAAGCAACAGTCCGTCCCAGGTCAGCCCCATTTCTCCCCCTCTGGGGGATTAAGGGCGTAGAGCGTACATGAGACTCGGGGTGGGTCTGTTTTTCGGTGACCTGCTGCTGCTGCTGCTGGTGGTGGATGTGCTGGTGCTGGTGGTGATGGAGGTGGGTGTGCTGGTGATGGAAGTGCTGGTGGTGACGGGGATGGTGATGAGGTTTAGACTGCCAACGGTGATGGTGATGAGGTTTTGACTGCCGACGGTGATGAGCGCTGTGATGTGGTAGTGGTTGTAGGCGAGTTTGTGGTGGTGGTGGTTATGGTAGGAGTTGTGGTGGAAGTAATGGTGATGTTGATGGTAATGGAGATGGCGACGACAGCGCCAGTGGTGCAACTGGTGTTGGTGATATAATGACTGAGAGTGACACTCAGAAGAAACCGAGTCTGCGCACCAAATGGTGACAACGGGTGAAGAAACCAATAGGGAACACTAGTGTAGCGATAATGGTGAAGACGATGATGTACTTGGTGGTGATAATTTTCGCGGGTGGTGGTAACAGGTGGTGATAGGCCGGGTGCTCTGTCTGGTGCCAAAGTTGGTGGTAATGGGAGTGTGGGAGGGGGGAGGGGGGAGGGGGAAGGGGGGGAGTGGTCGCCAACTTGATCCCGGGGCCTTGGGACACTGGCACGCGCCGCAAAACGCGGATTCACTGCTCCTTTCCAAAGGGAACAAACACAAGGACATATACTCTCATAAATACAGACACACACACACGCACACACACACACACACACACACACACACACACACACACACACACACACACACACACACACACACACACACACACACACACACACACACACACACACACACCCTGTCCCCTTATCCCCTTTCTTTCCTTTCCCCTCTATTCCCTTTCCCCTTTCTCTCTTTCGTCCCCTCTCTTCCCTGTCCCCTTTCTCTCTTTCGCCACCTCTCTCCACTGTCTCCACTTATATCCCCCACCCTTTCTTTCCTCTTTCCCCTTATCCTCCCTCATTTTCCCCTGTAATATCCCCACCCTTTCTTTTCTCTTTCCCCATATCCTCCCTTCTTTTCCTCCTCTAATATTCCCACCCTTTCTCTCCTCTTTCCCCTTATCCTCCCTTATTTCCCTCTAATATCCCCACCCTTTCCTCTTCCTCCTTATCCTCCCTCATTTTCCCCTCTAATAGCCCCACCCTTTCCTCTTTCCCCCTATCCTCCATTATTTTCCCTTCCAATATCCCCACCATTTCTTTCCTCTTTCCCCTTATCCTCCCTCATTTTCCCCTCTAATATCCCCACCCTTTCTTTCCTCTTCCCCCTTATCCTCCCCTCTTATTCCCCTCTAATATCCCCACCCTTTCCTCTTTCCCCCTATCCTCCCTTCTTTTCCCCTCCAATATCCCCACCCTCTCTTTCCTCTTTCCCCTTATTCTCCCTCCTTTTCCCCTCCAATATCCCCACCCTTTCTTTCCTCTTTCCCCTTATCCTCCCTCATTTTCCCCTCTAATATTCCCACCCTTTCTTTCCTCTTCCCCCTTATCCTCCCTTCTTTTTCCCCTCTAATATCCCCACCCTTTCTTTCCTCTTTCCCCTTATCCTCCCTTCTTTGTCCCTCCATCCCTTGGCGTCTCTCTATTCTTCGCTATCTCACTCTCTCCCCTCACAACTCAGCCCAGTTCCCCTCAACTCTTCCCGTTGTTACTCTCTTCCCCTCCCTCCTCCCTCATTCTTCCCTTCTCCCTTCCTCTTCCTACTCCTCCTTCCTCCCTTCCCTGTCCTTTGATATTACCCTCTTCCCTCTTTCATCATCTTGTTCTCTTTCCATCTTTTCCCCTCTCCCCTCCTCTTCCCTTTTCCCCTCTTTTTCTTCACTCCTCCCATTCTCTCCTTTCGTTTTCCTCTCTCCCTCACCCCCACCTCTCATAATCCACTCTTTTGCTCCCCTCTCTTTCTCCCCTCTCTCCCCTCTCATACTCCCCTCTCTTGCTATCCTACCTTTCCCCTCTATCTGCTCCTTCCCCTTGCTAAACTTCCTCTCGCCCTACCTATGCCCTCCTTCCTCTCTCCCCCCTCTTCCATCCCCTATCCCATCCTATCTCTCTTTCCCCTCTTCCTTTCCCTGTCCCACCCCTTCTATCTTCCCCTCTCCCCATCTCTCTTTCGCCATCTCCGCTCCCCCTCTCCTCCCCCGCCCTCCCCCTCCCTCCCCATCTGTTCCCATCTCCTCTTCCCCCTAACTCCTCCCCCTCCCCTGCCCTACCCATCTTTCCTTCCCCTCTCCCCTCCCTCTCCCCTCCCCCTCCCTCTCTCCCTCACCTCCTCATCTTTTCTTTCCCCTCTTCTCTTCTTTCCGCCTCTCGTTTCCACTCTCGTTTCCCTTTATCGTCTCTCTCTCTCTCTCTCTCTCTCTCTCTCTCTCTCTCTCTCTCTCTCTCTCTCTCTCTCTCTCTCTCTCTCTCTCTCTCTCTCTCTCTCTCTCTCTCTCTCTCTCTCTCTCTCTCTCTCCCTCCCTCTTTCTCTCTGTCTCCCTCTCTCTCTTTCTCTCTCTCTTTCTCTCATTTTCCCTTTCACCTCTTTCTCCCTTCTTTTCTCCCTTCTTTCCTCCAGTCTTTCCTCCCCTCCCCCTCTTCCTTTCCCTCCCCTCTTCCCCTCCCTCCTCTCTTTCCTTCCTTCTCTTCTTCCCTTCCCTCCCCTCTTCCTTACCCTACTCCTCTTCCTTCCCCTCCCCTTCTTCCCTCGCTTTCCCAGCTTCCTTCCCCTCTTCCCCCTCTCCTCCCTCTCTCCCCTCCCCCTCTTTCCTCCCATTCTCCTCTCTCCTCCCATTCTCCTCTCTCCCTCTTCCCTTCTTCCCTTCTCTCTCTTCTCCCTTTCTCCCCCTCTCCCCCTCTCCCCTCACCTTCCTCATCTCCTGTCCCCCTTACCTACCCCCCACACCCTTGCCCTCCCCATACCCCACCCCCTTCTTTTCCCCTCTTTCCCCCTCTCATCTTCAGCCCACGAAGGGGAGGTGGGAGAGGGGAGAGGGGATAGGAGGGGGGGTGTCCGTTTTGGCCGGATCCGGGAGCCGTGAGGGGACTCCGGAGCCAATCCCTCGGATCCGGCTAACCAACCCGGCCTGTAATCTAATGAGCTCGTTTCAACCGGCCCCGGCAACGGTGCGCCTGTGAAGCACCGGTGTTCCGGAAAACGGTCATGGTGTTGATGGTTGGTGGTGTTGATGGTTGGTGGTGTTGAAGGTTGGTGGTGTTGATGGCTGGTGGTGTTGATGGCTGGTGGCGTTGATGGTGGTCTCAATGGATGGTGATGTTGATGGTTGATGGTGTTGATTGGTGGTGTTGATGGTTGGTGTTGATGATTGGTGTTGTTGATGGTTGGTGGTGTTGATGGTGGTCTCAATGGTTGGTGGTATTGAGGATTGGCGGTCTTGATGGTTGGTGGTGTAGATGTTTGGTGGTGTTGATGGTTGGTGATGTTGATGGTTGGTGGTATTGATGGTTGGTGGTGTTGATGGTTGGTGGTGTTGATGGTTGGTGGTGTTGATGGCGGTCTCAATGCCTGGTGATGTTGATGGTTGGTGGTATTGATGATTGGTGGTGTTGATGGTTGGTGGTGTTGATTTATTTCTGATTGACTTGTATTTTTTCTATTCATTTGTTCATTTGTGTATATATTCATTCGTGTATTAATTAGCATTTTTATTTTTATTTGATATTTGTCTTTTAGCAAAATCTGTGCAACATTCTGACCACGGCGTTTTAGAATGTCTTTGGGATACAAGTCTAAATCACAATTTATACAAATCAGCAGACAAAATCATCAGATAATTACAGCAGACAAAATCAGCAGATAATTACAGCAGACAAAATCGGCTGATAATTACAGTAGACAAAGTCAGCAGATAATCATCAGACAAAATCGGCAGATAATTACAGTAGACAAAGTCAGCAGATAATCAGCAGACAAAATCAGCATATAATCAGCAGACAAAATCAGCATATAATCAGCAGACAAAATCAGCATATAATCAGCAGAATTGAATTTTATTATGAAAAAACAAAAGTGGCGGCAGATGGAGAAGCAGTGGATGGCACCTGGAGAGAAAATGGCTCAAGTTTTTGGTAAAGAAAACTCGTTCAACGGAGGATGAAAATAAAGGAAGGAAGAGAAAAAAAAAAAAGTTCAAAGGCCTTTGTGGATTAGTAATGATTCGACAGGCGTTTCACAAGAGTTCGAGCTCAGCTCTTCTATTTTCAAAAAGAAGAAGAAAAAAAGGGAAATTGATTGCTGCGTCTGAGGAAGACTCTTCTTGAAGAACAGAAAATTTTGGAAAAGGGGGGATGGGGAGACTCTGTCAAAGGTTCCCAATTAATTATTCTTTTTCTGTCGGGAACGGGACGGCAGGTGTAGACAGACTCTTGTAATCTGTCAAAGGGGATTAAATTATATTTTTTCGTGACAGCCACACCTTTCATATACATTGTTCAAACTAACGCTAAGCAAGTCTGTTCAGGGCAAACTGGGTCGGGGCGGGGGAGGGGGCGGTGGGGAGGGGGAGGGGTTGGATTTTTTTTTTTTTTTTTTTTTTTTAATGGTCTTTATGAACTGGAGGAACCATATTAGCCTCGGGTTTCCGCCCAGATGTTCGTGGACAACCGCTAACCAGCGTTTCTATCCTTGGAGACAACCTTTCGATGAAGAGGTGAAGTCATCCAGAAGGTCAAGAAGCACACGAACATTTTTCTTCGAATAGAAATTCGTCTCCAATCGCAAAGGTGCATGACTCTGGTCCATAGGGGTGTAAGTATGTTCAGACAACATCAGTTACCTCCAAAGCTAATTGGCCGGGCTTGGGAGAGGAACATCTCCCCCAGCCTTTTTCATTTCCATCACTGGCATCCGTCTGTCTCTCGCGCACATTACTACTTTGTTGACATCCTTGTGTCCGTACGTGGTCCCGTCCCTATCCAGATGTGTAGGCGAATATATCAAACACTATATGTCACCTAGTTCCACTTTAATAATTTATTGTCACTACATAAAAAGTTTTACATCAATAGTAATTTATCACATCTTCCCTATCACTACAGTGCACATTGTAAGTTATCGACCGACCTCTGCTCCTGTGGTGCGCGCTTCGGTTTTTGATCAGAAAACGGCTGACCGAGCACTATCTGGCGGGTCCCAGAAATCGTACTTGTACAGTTTTTAGTGGGAGTATTCAGTCTCTTACAATATGCTGTGTTGGTATTTAAGTATGTTACAATTCTATTTATATAATATAATAATTCCCGGGGGCAAGAGCTCGTTATTATGGGGTAGTTCTGTAACGTAATGTGTTGGTGGTTGATTGCACTTATGAGTGTGTGTTCGTGTGTGTGTGTATTGGTTGATCCACGTGATGCCTAGCTCGGCAATTTCTTGGCAGGAAATGGTGGCGCCAATAGGTCCAGGGTGTGGTTGGGGTAGTTGAGATGGAGGAGTGTGTGGGTCATATGACTGACTGATACTTACATGTGTATGTGACGTATACAATCCTGACCACGAACTCTTCGGCTTTTCAACCTATTCACCTCTATCTTGTCTTCGGTCATCAAATTCTTGAAGTACCTCGTTAGTTTAATCAGGTTGTCCATCTTTAGGTTTATTTTGTCCGTTGGTTATAGTGATCTCCTTTTACTGAAAGGAATCGCGTGGCACCAGACAGAATAAAGACATAAGGGAGACGGGGCGGAAGCTCTGGCTAATCTGAGCTGGATAGGCGGGAAAAAAATCTCCAAATGATCCAGTTGGGAGGTTTAAAGCTGCTTCCAAGGGGAAAGGAAAATAATGTAGGACATATTTGTCTTCATCTGGGAGAAAATGTACAAGGAGTGCGAAAGGAAAGGGATTTGTTCTTTCCAGTCCCTAAATTTACCTTCACCACTCTCTCTTTCTCTCTCTCTCTCAAAAAAAAAAGTTCCTGAACTATTCTTCAAAAAAAAAAAAAAAAAAAAAGAAGTTTAATGAAGTCAGTATGGAGGGGTGCATTTTCATTTTGTTTATGTAGGATAGGACAACATCTTGTTTCAGTGAAGTAAAATGTCTTTTACAGTGTATCAAAAACGAATGCAGTTCAGAAAATGTGTTCAGGTCAAAACTTAAACGTGCGTGCACGGACGCACACAAACGAGGGCACAAGCGCAGATACGCCCGCACGTGCACGCACACACACACACACACACACACACACACACACACACACACACACACACACACACACACACACACACACACACACAGAGAGAGAGAGAGAGAGAGAGAGAGAGAGAGAGAGAGAGAGAGAGAGAGAGAGAGAGAGAGAGAGAGAGAGAGAGAGAGAGATGGGTGTGGGATGGATGAATGATGGACACTGGTCACATCCTTTACAAGGGGGAAGAAGCCTTTTGTTATATATTTATATATATATATATATATGTATATATATATATATATATATAATATGTATATATATATATGTGTTATATATGTATATATATATATGTGATATATATATATATATATATATATATATATATATATATATATATATATAATGTATATATATGTGTTATATATATATATATAATGTATATATATATGTGTTATATATATATATATATAATGTATATATATATGTGTTATATATATATATATATGTATATATATATATATATGTTATATATATATATATATATATATATATGTATATATATATATGTGTTATATATATATATATATATGTATGTATGTCTTTATGTATGTATGTGTATGTATATATGCCTTTACTTTTGTTATGTATGTATGTGTGTATGCATGTGTTATATATGTGTGTATGTATGTGTATGTATGTATGCCTTTACTTTTGTTATATATGTATGTGTGTATGCATATATATGTGTTATATATGTATGTGTGTATGTATGTATATGTATATATGCCTTTACTTTTATATATATATATATATATATATATATATAATGTATGTGTGTATGTATATATATGTGTTATATATATGTATGTGTGTATGTATGTGTATGTATATATACCTTTACTTTTTTAGGAATGTCCCCTTTGGGGCTACAGGTAGCAGGTCCCTTCATCCAGGAGGTGCCAAGATGAGAGAGGGAGGAGGGTGGAGGGGAGTGGAGTATGTAGGGGATGGAATGGGTGGGAGTGGTTTTCATGCCTTTTTCTTTTTGGCTACCCTCCGTGTAAGGGAAAAAAAGGCTTTGGTATATTAATGTATGCATTATATATAATATATATATATATATATATATATATAATATATATATATATATATATATATATATATATATATATATATATATATGTGTGTGTGTGGGTGTGGGTGTGGGTGAAATAGCAACTTCTCTGTAAATATACATTATTATATCATCAGAATATTTCTAATAAAATGTTCGACAAAGTAAGTCCAAAGCGAAGGCTTACAAACCTTTGGTCGAATAGACAGGTGGTGGTGGTGGATACGGAGCTGCCTAGTGTAGGCCTTATGGTCTCTTGCAGTCTCCTTCATTCTTATGTTCTTTAAAGAAGAAGACCTTTCAAGACTTTTTATCCGAGTATGGAAAACACCGAGTTTGGCAAGCGGAGGAGGAATATTTGCTCAACGAAATTGGTCCCACGGTTCGCGGGAATTGAAGAATCTTCGAGCCTAACTCCCCGGGAATTGTTGTGCCCACCCAGCACGTGGAAGGTAAGGGGTGGGGCGGGGGAGGGGGGGAAGGGGCGGGGGAGTGGGGAAGGGGCGGGGGAGGGGAAGGGGGGAGGGCGGGGGGAGGGGAAGGGGCGATGTGCCGGGGCAGTGGAGTGGTGGTAGCTTATTTCCATCCACCTCCATCAATTCCACTTTCCCTTGTCACCGGTCCTTTTAGTCATTGTCTTCTCCTCCTTCTTCCTCCCCTCTACGTCTCCTCCTCCATTTTCTTGTGCTCACCCTCCCTACCAACTCCGTCTGCTCCTCCACTTTCTTCTTCTTTTTCTCGTTATTCTTCTTTTTCTCATTCTTCTGCTCCTTCTCATTTTTCTCCTCTCCAATTTTCCTCCTCCTCCCAATTCTTCTAATCCTCTTCTTCCACTCTTCCCCTTTCTTCTGGTCCTCCCTATTTTTATACACTTCACCCTCCCTCCCCTCTACTCCCCACTTTACATTTCATCCTCCACACTTTTCCCTCCCCACTCCCTTTTCCTCCTCCCCTCCCATCCCCTCCTTCCCTCCCTTCCCCTCCTTCCCTCCTTTCTCCCTCCCCTCTCCCTCCCCCTTCCCCCCTTTTCCTAATCTCCCTTTCCCTGTTCCCCTCCCTTTCCCTTCTCCCCTCCCCTCCCCTCCCTTTCCCTTCTTCCTTCCTCCCTTCTTTTTCCCTCCTCCCCTCCTTTTCCCTCCTCATCTATTTTTACCTCCTTCCTTTTCCCCCTCCCCTCCCTTTCCCTCCTCTCCTCCTTTTCCCTTCTTCCCTTTCTTTCCTTCCTCTCATTTCCCCTCCTATACACCTTTTCCTTCCTGTCCTCCTTTTCCCTCCTCTCCTTTTCCCTCCTTATCTTCCTCCTCTTCCTCTCTTTCCTCCTCTCCTTGTGGACTCTTTTGCCACGACCTACTCTCACATTCATCGATCTAACCAAATGCGGACCCCGCTCTGAACTGGTCCTTGCGTTTCGCGACCCCGGCCAAGTATCGATTTGGAGAAATGAATTGTACAAGTTCTTTGTTCGCTCGTTTTCTTGAATTTATTTCAATTTTGGTTTATCTCTGCTTCTGATCCCCTCCACTTGCCTGTCTCTTCTTGTTCTCTCTTGTTTTCGTTTTTTGAATTAAAGATGACCTTGCCGAGAACGCTGTCGTCCTTTTGTCTTTGTTTACTAAGATGTTGCTGATGCCTCTCGCGCATTTCGTCCTCCTTTTTGTTTTTTCTTTTCTTTTTTTTTCTTTTTCCTTGTTCTTGCTCTCTTTACTTTCTCGTCCTGCTCCTCTCTCTTCTTGCTCTTTTTACAACATTTTCTCGTCCGTGCCCTTGGTTCAACTTTACTGGTAGCAGGATTCGAACCGCCATCCCCTGGGACCTTTGAGATGAATAGAATCACCTGGCAACATTCAAAACAAAATATACAAAGTAAGTCTTTTCTCTCTATCGCAAGGTCCTGCTCTTTACTGAATAAAATCGTCTTCCGACAGTCAAGAATAACTCTTAATAGCGTCATTATACCAAAGAGCTCAACGCTCTTAGAACTTGGTGCGCCATCAGATGGATGAATTACACGAATGAATGCGTCTCAAGCCTCTGACATGGATGTGGATGGATGGGGATGACAGTGGATGGGTGTGGATGGATGGTGATGACAGGTGGTGGTGGTGGATACGGAGCTGCCTAGTGTAGGCCTTATGGTCTCTTGCAGTCTCCTTCATTCTTATGTTCTTATGTTCTCAAGCCTCTGGCATGGATGTGGATGGATGGGGATGACAGTGGATGGATGTGGATGGATGTGGATGGATGGGAATGATAGTGGATGGATGGGGATGACAGGTGGTGGATACGGAGCTGCCTAGTGTAGGCCTTATGGTCTCTTGCAGTCTCCTTCATTCCTATGTTCTTATGTTCTTATTAAGAGCTTCATACACTGGTAGAACCCTCTCCTGTTGAAAAAGAACCGTCTGCCGCGCGCCAGAACAAAGACGGTGAGGTGCGCCACTCCCTCGAGCAGATTAAGTGTTGCTTGGGCACTCAGGGCATTAGGATAACGGGGTTAACTCAGGTGTAAACAGAGAGCGGGATTAAAGTTAATCCCCGGTGAAGAAGCCCGAGGTGCCAGGTGGAGAGAGGATGCGGGTGAGAGGGTGGAGGGGTGAGAGAGGACACCGGGAGATGTATGGGGGAGAGAGGAGACGTGGAGGGGGAGAGGGGATAGGAGGGAAGGGACTTCGTTGGGGGAGGTAGGAGAGAGGGGAAGAGGGAAGGATTGTAGAGAGGAGGAGGAAGGAAAGGAAAAAGAGTGAATGGATGGAAAGGGGGGGAGGGAATGAAGAGGGAGGGAGGGAGGGAGAGTAAAGGAGAGACAGAGGGAAGGAGGATGGGGAGGGGAAAGAGGAAGAAGGAGAGAAGGAGGGAGAGGGGAGGGTGAGAAAGGGGAAAGGGAGGGAAGGGAGAAGAGGAAGAGGGAAGGGAGAGTGGAGGGAGGTGAGAGAGGGAGGGAGGGAGGGGACAGATGGAGGGAGGGAAGAGAGGAGGGGAGGGAGAGATGGAGGGAGGGAAGGAGGGGAGAGAGGAGGGATGGAGGGGAGAGAGGGAAGGTGGGAGAGAGGGAAGGTGGGAGGGAGAGGGAGAGAGGAGGGGAGGGAGAGATGGAGGGAGGGAAGGAGGGGAGAGATAGAGGGAGGGAGGGGAGAGAGGAGGGATGGAGGGGAGAGAGGAGGGATGGAGGGGAGAGAGGGAAGGAGGGAGGGAGGGGAGAGAGGCAGGGAGGGAGGGGGGAGAGGCAGGGAAGGAGGGGACAGATGGAGGGAGGGAAGAGAGGAGGGAAGGGAGAGATGGAGGGAGGGAAGGAGGGGAGAGATAGAGGGAGGGAGGAGAGGGAGGAGGGATGGAGGGGAGAGAGGGAGAGAGAGAAAGAGACAGGGAGGGAGGGGAGAGAGGAGGAGGGAGGTAGAGGAAGAAGGAATGGCGAGATGGCTAATCAAGATGAGCTTAATTAATCTCTTGGTCGCTCAGGCAACAACGGAATCGCCTGAACGACAGCCAGAACAGGTGTTTAACTCGTCAGTACCTATGAAGAAGTTTAACTGAGATAGATTTAACCCATTGGGTGCTAATGAGTGTACAATTCTTCTACAGAAGGTTAGAGAAGTTTTAGAATCTTTGAAGAGTTGTTTACAGGAACAGCGCAGTCTAAATCCTACAGTTCTTATGGAAAGGAATCTGACTTAGCTGGTGTTAGCCATAGACAAGTGTATAAAGGTTGACACCAGTTAGAGGCCGTGGTATGGGATGACCTCAAGATATATCGGCCTCCAGGGCTCTCAATATATATATATATATACACATATATATATATATATATATATATATATATATATATATATATATATATATATATATATATATATTGCAAAAATAATCACAATAACGCGTGACGAAAAGATATTGAAGAAACCACAGGGAAATTAAAGTCGGAATACTGAACGTTTTCGTCTATTACGAGATCCTCAGAGTACTCTGAGGATGTCGTAATAGACGAAAACGTTCAGTATTCCGACTTTAATTTCCCTGTGGTTTCTTCAATACCTATATATATATATAATAATTTATAATATGATGTCTACCATTAGCAGAAACGTATATGAATAACTAGCTTCATAAAGAAGTGACAAATAGGTTAAAGAGATATGGTCATGATTAAATGACTAGATGAATGAATAAGATTAGAATGAATTAACAAAATCTATAACAATATCAATAAGATCAATGTAATATATGAAGTAGCACATTTGCAAAAAAAAAAGAAAAAAAAAATAAGATAAAACGAAGAAATCATAACTTCTATATTTCGGCCAATAGCCATATCCCTCTTCAGGAAAGTACAAGTTACAAGAAATGATTGAGGCATAAATACAATTAAGATGTAAGGGGAGGAGGAACAGGGATAGCATGACAGGCGACATTCCGTCACACAGGACGGAGTCAGAAGGGAGGGGGGGGTTTGTGGTCAATTGGGTAGAGGCGTGACCTGACACGACCTCGCACCTCTTTCCGGTTGACCACATACCCACTTCCCTTCTAACTCCGCCCTGTTTGACGGAATATCGTGTGTCAAGCTACGCTTGTTCCTCCTCCCCTTACATCTTAATTGTATTTATGTCTCAATCATTTCTTATGAATTGTACTTTCCTGAAGAGGGCTATAGCTATTAGCCGAAATATAGAAGTTATACTTTTTTTTAAGTTTCCTTTTATTCCGACTGTGGGTTCTTGGTGATTTTATATATATATATATATATATATATATATATATATATATATATATATATCTTCAATATATATATATATATATATATATATATATATATATAATATAAAACACAAGGCTAGATTTATACACAAGATGCATTTATATACAAAGTGACATACACATTTCTGCAGACAGTATAAAAAACAAAAGATCTAGATAATGGAACAAGATAAAAATAGATAAATAAATAAGAAGAATGAGAAGAAAGAGTCTTGGCCCTTCAAGTGGCAGAGGACGTGATGAATCCTAAGTGAGCCAAGCTTAAGGATCTCTTTTAGGGGCCTCGGCGCCGTCGAGGGGGACCGCAATTGAACGTCAGGAACCCGAAAGGGGAGACAGAAGGTTAGGATGAAGTGAGGGGATGCAGGAGGGTCCTGACAACGGGAGGGGAAAGATGAGGGAGGAGGAGGAGGAGGGGGAAGGGAAGAGGGAAAATGGTAGAGGGGAGGAAGTGGAGGAAAAGGAGTAGGAGAAAGGGATAGGAAAATTTGGAAAGGAGTAGGGTGGAGGGAGAAGAGGAAAAGGAAGAGGAAAATGGGAAAGGAGGAGGAAGAGGAGAAAAAGAAAGGAATGGAGAGGAGGGAAAATATAAAAGGAGGGAGAAGAGGAGGAGGAAATGGAGGACTAGGGAGAAGAGAGAAAATGAGAAGAAAAGGGTAAAGGGGGAAGAAGGGGAGGAAAAGGAGTAGGGAGAAGAAAAAGAAGAAGAAGAATAGAATGGGAAAGGAGGAGGAAGAGGAGGAATGACAGGAAATGGGAGGAAGAAGTTTGAGAGGGGAAGGTGGAGGAGGAAAAAGGAGCAAAAGAAGTAGGAAGAAGAGAAGAAGAGGAGAAAGAAGAGGAAGAAGAGGAAAGAGAGAAGAAGAGGAGGAAGAAGAGAAGAAGAGGAGAAAGAAGAGAAAAAGAGGAAGAAGAAGAAGAGGAAGAAGAAAAGAAGAGGAGAAAGAAGAGGAAAAAGAAGAGGAAGAAGAGAAGAAGAGGAGGAAGAAGAAGAAGAGGAGGAAGAAGAAGAGAAAGAAGAGGAGGAAGAAGAGGGAGGAGGAAAGGATGGGGGAGTGGGATAGTGAGAACAAAGGTTCTGAAAGCGATTGGAATGGACTAATTGAATCAAACTTGTGGAGTTGATCAGCTGAATATAATGCTCTATCGTTGACCATAATAAAACATATAAACATAAAAAGAAATAACAATTAACAATGGGTAGTATTAATTTGTCAATCTGTAAACGTTCATCTTCATCTTATTTTGTTTCATTTTCTATTGATTTATCAATAATTTCTTAATTTGAGTATTTGCTTGTTTATTTATGTAATTTCTTTGTTTACTTGTTTATCAACTAGTTAAGTAAGCAATTATGATGTATGTATGTAATGTTTGTATATGTCTGTAATATATGTATGTATATATATATAATATATATATATAAATGTGTGTGTGTGTGTGTGTGTGTGTGTGTGTGTGTGTGTGTGTGTGTGTGTGTGTGTGTGTGTGTGTGTGTATGTATATATTCATTTATTTATTCGTGAAGAGCTGGAGTCAAGGAACCATTGCTTAAAAGAAAATGTATATCTTATGTTTGTGCAGAAATATATATAAAGTACACCGTTTCCACTGTAATTACGGATATTTGAAATCTTTTTTCTTTTCCTTCCAGGTAAGAAATGATTGGTCAGCATCTCTTCGTTTTCACGTGAGTTCAAAACTTTATCTTTTATTAAGATGAACATTTTGCCTAACTGCTGAGGCCATGATTGGTGTTGCACAAGTTTTCGACTTCGATGAAAAGTCCCGACCGGAACTAAAAATGGTCGAATTGAACGAAAAATTTCGATTTGAACGATCGTTTTCGACTTGAACGACAAATTTCAGACTTTATCAAAAATCTTTCGACTTGATTTTTTTTTTTTACTTGAACGAAAGATTTCCGGCTTTAATGAAAAATATTCGAATTGAAAGAAAAATTTCCGATTTCAGCGAAGAATTTGCGACTTGAACGAAGAATTTGCGACTTGAACGAAGAATTTGCGGCCTGAACGAATAATTTCCGATTTGAATGAAGAATTTCGGATTTTAATAAACTGTAGCTGTAGCCTGGTTACTTATTTTACACGTTTTGCGGGAATGTGTACATATTTGCATTGCCTGATGTATATTGGCTACGCGCACGCACACACCACGCGCGCGCTCACACACACGTACACACACACGT
>NC_134805.1:21773662-21788662 GCF_046742065.1 Oratosquilla oratoria
GTGTGTGCAGGCATAATGTGTGTGCAATGTGATACACATTGTACGATGTAAGCCACTCTTTGCTCCTTTGGTAAAATCTCTATTTACATTCCTTTGTCATGAGTGCTGGAAGAGCAAATGGATTTCAGATTTATCCAGATCCTCTTTCAGATGAATACAGTTGACATTAGACAGAAAAAAATATATAAAAAGTGTCATGGCCTGACGGAAGTAGATATTCAGGGCGTTGGCTCTAAAGGGGTTATCAAACTGGGCAATTTTTCCTCAGACATCCTACCTCCAACCTTCATTTAGATAACTAGAGTGTGACTTCGGTTACAGAAATCCAGACTTCTCTAAGAATATCCCAACAGTATATCTAACATTCGTATAGCTTCCCAATGTCTTAGTTTATCATTCAGCTTTACTATATATAACTTTATATTTGGATATTTTTGAAAATAAATATCGTAGTCGAAGTCGTTTTCACTTAAACGAACTTTCATCTGTCGGCGTTGGTGAAGCCAGTGGAAGCCCAGTGTGATAGCCCCTTAAGGTAGCCCAGTGTGATAGACCCTTAAGGTGGCGGAAACGTATGTGTTCCGGAGACCGGCTCTAGAATTAACAGAAATTAATAGATAAATGATAGAAAAAGTAAGTCAATATATGAATAATGTAAATAATCAATGGTAAATAATGAATAAAGGGAAATAGAAAATCAAATTAATACACATATTAGACAATATTATATGAATATACTAATAGATAAATAGATAAATATATAAATAAATAGGTAAAAGAAAAATGTGTTTTTTAAAGGTAATACATACATACTAAGAGGTTTACCAAAATCGCAAATTCATTATAGCAAACTAGTGTCTAATCGACTTGTTTGATTCTTGAGCGCTTAGAGGTTATTCTAAACCGAATTGAACCATCTTCGGTTAACCAGAATTACCCTTGAACGTGTGTAATTTCTATTAGTTGCACAGTTTTCTAGTACCAGTTCTAGTTCTAAGAAAAATCTCTTAGAATTAGTCTAAACACAATTTCTGTATATTTCAAATTTGTTATAATAACGAGAGAAATTCGCTAGTGACAGCGACATTAATCAGGTAATTTTTATGACAGTCGCATACAGGACTCGAACCTACAGCTCAACCATCAGTTAAGGCGCTGTACAGTTATCTTACTGATGGTTGAGTGGTAGGTTCGAGTCCTTCATGCGACTGTCATAAAAATTATTTATAAAAAGTTAATGGGTGGGGAGGGGAATGAGGAAGGGGGATGGGGTAATGGGGAGGGGGAGGGGGGAGGGGGATGTGAGGGCGGGACTGAACAAATAAGGGGAAAGATTTCGAGTGTTGATGTTACAATTTGGGCTTTGCTCCTGGAAAAAAGGGGGAAAGAAGTGGGGATGGAGTTGGTGCATATGCTGGAGGTGGTGGTGGTGGTGTTCAAGCTGCCTTGGTAAAAATGGTGATAGTTGGTGTTCGTGGTGGTGGTGGCAAAGTTGGTGATAGTGGTGATCGATAAATCGCGTGATGGTGATGGTGATAGGGTTGTGATAACGTAAGCATTTTGTGATGGTGATAGTTTGGTGGTGGTGATAGTGTAGGCATTTGTGATGGTGATAGAGTTCTCGGTGGGGATCTTTCTGCAGCCATAATTTTTTTTTTTTTTTTTTTTTTTTTTTTGTCCGCGCATGCGCGCACAGTATCAGAAGCCCACAAATTGCAGGTCTCGATTGAGTTTCCTCAGCCAATGTCGACTGGCTGGAGCTGTTACCATATATGCGAGTCACGATTTTCTCATAGTAGCTGAAACATATCTTCTTTTGTTACAGAAAAGAGAACAACAGTGGTACATAAGCGCCGAAACTAAACTTGGCGTAGAGCGGGGGGGGGGGGGCTGGAGGCTTTAGGGGGGGCTGGTGGCTTTAGGGGGGAGTTAGGGTTCTTGGTGACGGGGAGGCTGGGGTGGAGGGGTGGAAAGGGCTGGTAGACTTTGTAATGACCTGACCAGTGCACTTTGTAAGCTAGCCTTTGATCTCAGAGTTTCCACCTGAGTTCTACTCCATCAAGGCTCAGACACAATTAGGTTTATTTTCATCTGAACAAACGTAAGCTAACTTTATGCTTGTTTCGGTTTGATTGTGTAAACACAACGCTTTCAGCAAAGAAGGGAGCAGATCGATTCAGCGGTGTTGTTGCAGAAACTGAATGGATGAGTCAGTTGGTATACGGCATGGAGCTTGTAGAGGGCGTCAAATCAGCGAAGAGACTAGAGCCGGGTTCCCTTTGGGTCGCTCGAACGCTAGAACCACAAAAGGAAAGAAAGAAAAAAAAACGAAGTTATCTTTGTTGCCCCAGTGGAAACTGTCCGCGTGTTCGGAAGGCGGAATTTAATCAGTTGCCGCGATGGCCTCGGGGGAAGTAAAAAGGGCCCTGATTGGGGCCCACTAAGGTAATGAGGACCACTGAAAAAGGGGGCAAGGGGATTTTTCGCGCCGCAGGGAAAGTCCGGGCTCTTCCGCCGCGGTTTCCGGAACTCGTCACAAAAAGGCAAAGAGGGAGGAGGATGCCGAGCCGGTTCGTGCCTGGGAGGAGGCTTCTGGTGGAAACGCCTGGTGGAAACGCCTAGTGGAGACTCCTGGTGGAGATTCCTGAAGGAGGCTCTTGGAGGAGACTATTGGAGGAGACTATTGGAGGAAACTCTTGGAGGAGACTATTGGAGGAGGCTCTTGGAGGAGACTCTTGGAGAAGACTATTGGAGGAGACATCTGGAGGAGACTCTAGGAGGAGAGCCTTGGAGTAGACTCTAGGAAGAGACTCTAGAAAGAGACTCTTGGAGGAGACTCTTGGGGGAGACTCTAGGAGGAGACTCTAGGAGGAGACTCTAGGAGGAGACTCTAGAAGGAGACTCTTGGAGGAGACTCTGGGTGAGGCTTTAGGAGGAGATTCTTGTGTGAGACTCTTGGGTGACACTCTTGGATGAAAATACTGGAGGAGACTCTTGGAGGAGACTCTTAGATGAGACTCTTGGAGGAGACTTTAGGAGGAAACTCTTGGCGGAGAGCTTTAGGAGGAGATTCTTGGGTGACACTCTTGGGTGATACTCTTGGATGAAAATCCTGGAGGAGATCCTTGGCGGAGACTTCTGGAGGAAACATTTGGAGGAAACTCCGAGCGGAGACTTTTGGAGGAGACTCCTGGAGGAGCCTCTGGACTTCGGGTTTATCTTGTGCTATTTCGTTTTCATCGCCAGAGGGAGATTCCGGGTATCCCTCTTCTTGTTCTGGGTTGCGCCACCAGGAGAGAAGTCAAACACCAGAGGAAGAGTCTGGGTTATTCCGACGACCACCGAGACTACCACGAGAATCACCACCACGACCACCACCACCACCACCACGACCACCAACATGACCACCACCACGACCACCACCACCACTATCACAACAATTACCACCACCACGACCAACACGGCCACCAACACGACCACCAACACGACCACCAACACGACGACCAACACGACCACGACCACCACCACAACCACCACCATCACAACAATTACCACCACGACCATGACCACCACGACCAACACGACCACCACGACCACCACCACAACCACCACCATCACAACAATTACCACCATGACCATGACCAACACGACCACCACGACCACGACCATCACGACCACCACGACCACGACCACGACCACCAGCACGACCACGACCACCAACAGGACCACCACGACCACCACGACCACCACGACCACCACGACCACCACGACCACCACGACCACCACGACCGCCACGAACACCACGAACACCATCACCACCACGACCACCATCACAACAATTACCACCCAGACCACCATCACGACCACGACCACCACCACGAGCTCCCTTTCGTTAGCCTGATAGTAATGATAACGATGCCTGTCTTTTGACGTCAGAACGAAACATTCGGGTCTGCAGTTGCAGATAGGTTAAGCTGTTATTCTGTTTTCGTCCCTTCATGTTTGATGGGTTTACAAAAGTAAATCAATAAATGAAAAATGTCAATAAACCTAAACAAATAAACGATAGATAATGAGTGAATGCATAGATGAAAAATAAGATAAATAAGTAAATAGATTATCAAATAAAAAAAATAGTAAGTACGATTTTTTTTTCTTTTTCTTTTTTTTTTCCTCTATCAGAGCCCTCCCTCTGTCTTTCGCACACATAGAAGACTTTGTTTGGTTAATCTGATTTTCTGTGTTTTAATTGGACGAAGGGAATAAATCTGAGACGCCTTCAAAAGGCGCGGGTGAAAAAAAAAAAAAGCGAAGTGGGCGATGTCGATTAGGAACAAAATGAATTGTATTGCCGAGGCAAAAACGCCCTAATGGTGTGATTCGACTTTGCAATCCTGCGCCACTTCCTGGAATTCTAAAAGTTGGAGTTTCTTTAATGATGGTCTTGTTGGCGGACCCTTTCGCTGCCATTTTCGGGTCCCGTGAGAGGCTAATTTCGCCTTTCAGTCTTGCATTTGGTTTGCTGTTAAATGGTTCTACGTCGTCCAAATGTACCTGAAGGTTCAACGCGGCCATTCATTCCAACGCTGAAGAAGAATTCAAGGCAACATTCATCGTACTTGTGTAGTTCTATGGAAAGATCATCCCTTAACAGACTTCCAGGTAGATATCCAACTCATCCGAAGTGAGATGTTTCTTATGAATATTATTTCCTTTTCAACTTCCTTTACCCTCTATTTGCCTTCCTTTTCTCCCCCAATTTCCTCCTTTTCTCCCCTTCCCTTTCTCTACCTCTTCCTCTTTTCCCTTCCTCCCCCATCTTCCCATTCTTCCCCTCCTCCCCTTTCTCCCTCCTCCTCATTTTCCCTTCCTCCCCTTTCCCCTCCTCCTCCTATCCCCTCTTCCTCCTTTCCCCTCCTCCTCCTTTCCCCTCCTCCTTTCCCCTCCTCCTTTCCCCTCCTCCTTTCCCCTCCTCCTCCTTTCCCCTCATTTTCCCTTATTTCCCCTTCTTCTTTCCCCTTCTTTCTCCTCTTCCTTCTTTTCTCTCCTCCTTTCCCTTCCTCTTTCTTTCCCCTCCTCCTTTCTCTTCCTTCTTTCATCTCTTCCTTCTTCCCCGTCCTCCTCCTCCTCCTCCTCTTCCTCCTCCTCCTTCCCCTCCTCCTCCTCCTTCCCCTCCTCCTCCTTCCCGTCTCTCCCCTCCTTCCCGTCCTTCCCCCCGCTCCTTCCTCTCCTACTCCTCCTTTCCCCGCTCTTCCTCCTTTCCTTCCTCCTCCTTGATCTCCTACTCCCCCTTCCCCCGCTCCTCCTTCCCCCACTCCTCCATTCCCCACTCCTCCTCCTTCCCCTCCTCCTTCTCCCACTCCTCCTCCTCCCCCTCCTCCTCCTTCCCCTCCTCCTCCTCCCCCTCCTCCTCCTTCTCCTCCTCCTCCTCCCGCCTCCTCCTCCTTCTCCTTCTCCTTTCCCTCCTCATCCTTTCCCCCTAATTCCCCTCCCCTCCTTCCCGTCTTACCCCTCTGCCCTCCTCCCTCACTCCTTCCTTTCCTTCTCCTCCCCCTCTTACTCCTTCCTTTTCTCCTCCTCCTCTCCCTCCTTCCTCCCCTTCCCTCTCCTACCTTTCCCCCTCCTTCTCTTCCTTCCATACCTTCCCTTCTTTCATCATGTTTCCCCTATCCCCCATTCCTCCCTTCCCCCTCTCCTTCATACATTTTCTCCTTCATTCGTTTCCTTCAGGCATTAGCATATTCACCTCCTCCTCCTCTTCCTCCTCCTCCACCTCCTCCTCCTCCTCCTCCTCCTCCTCCTCCTCCTCCACCTCCTCCTCCTCTTCCTCCTCCTCCTCTTCCTCCTCCTCCTCCTCTTCCTCCTCCTCTTCCTCCACTGTTGTCTTTTTCTTCGGTACCCCTCACGTTTTCGGCCCCTTTTTGGCCCCTTTGTGGCCCCTTTGTGGCCCCTTTTTGGCCCCTTTCTCTCTCCACACACTCGAATCGTTCCTTCCTTTAACTTGACTCTCTCCCGTCTCTACCCCGATTCTTTTCGCCTGGTGCTCATGCCATCTGGGCCTGGGCCTGCTTCTAATGTCCCCTGAAGGCGACTTGTACCTAGATTCTCTCCCTAGATTTTCTTCCTGGAGAGAGATCTTCTCCCCAGATTTCCTTCCCAAAATTCCCCGCGAGATTTCTCCCTAGATTTCTCCCCAGATTTTCTCCCCAGATTTACTCCCTAGATGTTCTCCCTAGATTTACTCCCTAGGCTTTTCTCCCTAGATTTTCTCCCCAGATTTTCTCATCAGATTTTTTCATATACACTGTTAAGATAACAAAATAGTTTGACAAAGTGTTTCTACGGCGGAAAAGGTGCTGGAGGTGGCTGTTGCCGATGATGAATTGAAGGTTGGATGAAACGTAGCCCAGTGTGATAACTCGTTTAGTTTGCAGGCGTTTTTCGTTAGCCAGAACAAAATTTGCAAAGTGTTAAAGTGACCTAGCCCCTTGACGGGCCAAAAGGTCGTCATTTACATTCGCCTCATGACCTTTAAAAAAAAATCGTATTCCTTGAGACATATGTTCATTTTTTTTAAAGTTAAAACAGAAGTATTCATTTCAAAATATTTTCATTGGTTAGGCATTAGGCCACTTCGTCTTTTGATTTTTTTTTTTTTTTTTTTTCTTTTTCCTCATCTCGTTCCACGAGCCATGTTCGCTTTCATAATTTTTCTTGAAGACGTGAAACTTTGGGTCGAAGGTCTTCCATTCCAGACTTCCTCTTCGGCGACCTGGAGGCCATTTTCCGCGCGGCGGACGCCAATACTGCAAATCAAGAGCTCGCCGATCCGAAATGGAAATTACATTGTTCCTGTGTATTTGCCCTTTGTTCTCGACCCAGTGTAAACAAGCGGCTTTCGGTAGACGAGTCTCTCTCTCTCTCTCTCTCTCTCTCTCTCTCTCTCTCTCTCTCTCTCTCTCTCTCTCCTCTCTCTCCTCGCTCTCTCCATCCTCTCTCTCTCTCTCTCTCTCTCTCTCTCTCTCTCTCTCTCTCTCTCTCTCTCTCTCTCTCTCTCTCTCTCTCTCTCTCTCTCTCTCTCTCTCTCTCTCTCTCTCTCTCTCTCTCTCTCTCTCTCTCTCTCTCTCTCTCTCTCACCCCCTCTCTCTCTCTCTCTCTCTCTCTCTCTCTCTCTCTCACTATCCCTCTCCCTCTCCCTCTCTCTCCCTCTCTCTCTCACCCCCCTCTCTCTCTCACCTCCCCTCTCTCTCTCACCCCCCCTCTCTCCCTCACCCCCCCTCTCTCTCTCTCTCTCTCTTTCTCTCTCTGTCTGTCTGCCTCTCTCTCTGTCTCTCTCTCTCTCTCTCTCTCTCTCTCTCTCTCTCTCTCTCTCTCTCTCTCTCTCTCTCTCTCTCTCACACTCTCTCACTCTCACCTCTCTCTCTCTCTCTCTCTCATTTGATGGTTTTTCTTTCGTTATTTCAACGTCTCCCTCCGTCTTCCTCGCTCTGTCGTCCTCCTTGCCTTCTTCCCAGGATTCTTTTTCTTTTTCATTTTTATTTATGAGGCTGCTCTCAAGATTTCTTGTAGCTATTGGGTGATTCCTGGACTAATTTATATTTTATTCTCTTCTGTTTTCTAAGTCTCTCCCTCTCTCCCTCACCCTCTCTCCATGACCCTCTCTATCACCCTTTCTCCCTCTCCCTCTTTCTCTCCCTTTCCCCTCACCCTCTCTCCTTCTCTCTCTCTCACCCTCTCTCCTTCTCTCTCTCTCACCCTCTCTCCTTCTCTCTCTCACCCTCTCACCCTCTCACCCTCTCCTCTCTCTCCTCTCTCTCCTCTCTCTCCTCTCTCTCTCTCTCTCTCTCTCTCTCTCTCTCTCTCTCTCTCTCTCTCTCTCTCTCTCTCTCTCTCTCTCTCTCTCTCTCTCTCTCTCTCTCTCTCTCTCTCTCTCTCTCTCTCTCTCTCTCTCTCTCTCTCTCTCCTCTCTCTCAGTCTCTCTCTCCCCCTCTCTCCCCTCTCTCCCACTCCCTCCCCTACCTTAGTTAATCCTAATCGCCCGTGTCCCTTCAATCAGTGACCTCTTCATCACTTCGAAGAAGCGTCCACCCTCCTACCTCTCCTCCTCTCCTCCCGCCTCCCTTTCCTGCTCCCTCCTCTTCCTCCTCCCTCTTCTTCCTCCTCCCTCTTCTTCCTCCTCTCCTTCCTCACCCTTCCTTTCCCTCCTTATCCTCTCCCATTCCCTGCTCCTCCCCTCCTCCTCCCCTCCCTCGTCTTTCCCTTCTCTCCTCCTACTCTTCAGCCTCATCTTCCCTCTCCCTCCCCCTTATCCTCTCCCTTTCTCTTCTCCTCTCCCTCCTCACCCTCTCCTTCGCCTTCCCACCTCCTCTTCTTCCCTCTCTTTCTGTCTCTCTCTTTCCATTCCTTGTCTTTCTCTCTCTCCCCTCCAGTCGTTGCAATGATGAAGATGGGTTAATATCTGAAGACTGTTCCCTTGTTTTGTAGACATTTGTAAGCAAGATCATGTTTTAGTAAGTTTATTTAGTTTCTTGTCAAAATGCCATTATGAATCCATCGGTGCTTGACTTGCGATTTCTAGAATCCATTCTCTCTAATGCTAGATTGTTTAATTGAGCTGCAGGAGATCTCTGAGCATTAAAAGGAATTAGATGGTCTCGATTAAGACGATTGGCTCCCATAATGCACTACATCATTCAATATTACTAATGACCTTGGGATTTTTTTTCATTTTTTTAACAAGTCGAGGAGGAGGCTCTGACTACGATCAAGCTACGGTGATGTCCTTTACAGACTTTGTTCTGGTTGGCTTCAGACAATTTTATCCATGTAAGGGAATGCGGTATTGTACTGAAACGGGATTTAACCCCATTCGACTCTTCAGGGAAGAAGCTTTCCCTTAACTGAATGAAATCGCGTGAGATGTTAGGCAAAGGTACAAGTCGAGGCAGATTCGCCACGGTGTCTTCGATTTTTTTTTTTTTTTTCTTTTTTAAGATTAAAGTTGGAAAAGATGAAACTCAAACCTGAAGGAGCCTCTGGGTTTCTGAAGCGGATTTCAGCAACGCTGAGGGAGAGGGGTCCTTCCGGCTCCTCCTTTTCCCTTTCCCCTTCCCCCTCACCCTTCCCTCTTCCCCTACCCCTTCCCCTCACCCTCCCCCTTCCCCCTCCCCTTCCCCCTCCCCTTCCCCTTCCCCCTCCCTTTCCCCTCCCCCTTCCTCCTTCCCCCTTCCCCTCGCCCTCCCCCTTCACCCTCCTCCTTCACCCTCCTCCTTCCTCCTTCCCCCTCCCCATTCCCTCTTCACCCTCCTCCTTCCCCCTCCCCCTTCCCCCTTCCACCTCCCCTTCCCCCTTCTTCCTTTCCTCTTCACCCTCCTCCTTCCCCCTTCCCCTTCCACCTCCTCTTCTTCCCCCTTCTCCCTTCCTCCTTAACCCTCCCCCCTTCCCCCTCCCCTTCCCCTCCCCCCTCCCCTTCTCCTCCCCCCTCCCCTTCCCCTCCCCACTCCCCTTCCCCTCCCCATTCCCCTTCCCCTCCCCACTCCCCTTCTCCTCCCCTCCCCCTCACCCCTCCCCCTCACCCCTTCTCCCTCACCCCTTCCCCCTCCTCCCTCCTGCCATTACTCCTTGGTAATTGAGGCTAGGTTGGCTTTGATTTGCTGCTCTGGGGTAACGAGTCTTGAACTTCTGGTTATCTGGCTTTTGAGAGCAGCGTGCGTGGGGAGACCTTTTGGTCGATGACGTGGTCAGAAAAAAAAATTGACAGAAAAATTAAAGATAGAGTGATAGATACTTGGAACTAATTAGACAAAGAAACAGCGTGTGCAAACACTATTCAAGATTTTAAGAAAAAACTTGATGCTGAGAGGTACAAAGACGGGTCATCACGAGCATAGCTCCCTTCCCGTATAATACAACTAGGTAAATACACACACACACACACACACACACACACACACACACACACACACACACACACACACACACACACACACACACACACACACATACACATACACACATTCTTAGTTTTTTAACTTTATTTTAACACTACTCACTACTTTGTTATAACTGGCCGCAATAATCATCTTCTCCATCCCTTGGACTTGATGTACTCCACGCTCACCATTTACATCATCAGAACAACGCCACCATTATTGACACCTCAAATATCACGACCATCCCAAGTGATGTATATACTCGATGACACAGCCGGCATTGGCGCCATCACCAACACCGTCAACACCACCACCAACACCCCTACCTCTACCACCAACACTACCACCACTGACGCCACCAATACCACCATCATCAACACCACTACCACCAACAGCACCAATACCCCAACACCACCAGCACCACCAACACTACCAACACTACCAACACCACCAGCACCATCACCATCACCACCAACACCATCACCACCATCACCACCAACACCTCCATCACCACCAACACCACTACCCCCACCACCAACACCACTACCACCAGCACCACCAGCACCATCACCACCAACACCATCACCACCACCAGCACAATCACCACCATCACCACCACCAACACCACCAACACCATCACCACCATCACCGCCACCAACACCATCACCACCATCACCACCTAACACCACCACCCCCACCACCACCAACACAACTACCCCCACCACCAACACCACCATCACTTCCAACATCACCAACAGCACCACCACCAACACCACTCTCACCCCGACTACCATTACCAATATCTCTGCCACTAGGACACCAACATTACTGCCACGACTGTCAGCATTACTGTCGCAGCCACCAGCATCATTTACACCCTTGCCAACAGCCCAAGCACCGCGCCCATTGCCAATACAACAGCAATAGCCGATATCCATAAAGGCCAATTTATCGCCCCTAAAGCCGATATCGACGTCATTATCACCATTACCGCCAAACCCCTTAGGTTTTATCAGAACCTCGTAATAATTATTCCACCATCACCATCACCACCACCTCCCACCACCTCCTCCTCCTCCTCCTCCTCCTCCTCCTCCTCTTCCTCCTCCTCCTCCCAATCAAGCCCTTTCTCTTACCCTTTTCCCCTCGTCCCTCTCACCTCCCCCCCTTAACTCCCTCTCCTCCTCCTCATCCCCTTCCCCTCACCCCTATCCCTCACCCCTTCCTCTCACCCTCTTTCCCTCACCCTCTTCCCCTCACCCCCTTCCCGTTAACACCTACTCCCCTTACATTCTTTCCCTTACCTCCTTACCCTTACCTCCTTACCTTTGCCCCCTTCCCCTTACCCCCTTACCTTTACCTCCTTACCTTTACCCCTTCCCCTTACCTCCTTCCCCTTACCTCCTTCCCCTTACCTCCTTACCTTTACCCCCTTACCCTTACCCCCCTCCCATAAACCCCTTCCTCTCAGCCCCTTACCATAACGCCTTAACTTTCGCCTTACCTTAACGCCTTACACTCACGCCTTACCTTCACGCCTTGCCTTCACGCCTTACCTTCACGCCTTACACTCACGGCTTACCTTCACGCCTTACCTTCGCCCCTTTTTGTCACCTCTCCTTGACGCCGTCCCCTTACTCTCTCTCTCGCTCTCTCCCATCCCCCCATCCCCCATCCCCCATCCCCCCATCCCCCCACATCAATGACAATTGCTCCCCAGGACCCGGGCCTGTCACAATAGATTTCCTTTCTCCGATTTCTCCCCAGTTTCTCATAAGACTCTATCTCCCCCCCCTGTCGCACCCCCCCACCGACGACGAGGCAATAGATTATCATGTGTGATGTATTCTGGTACCCCCCCCCCCCGAGGGGGAGTGGGGGGAGATTTCCGACCCGGAAAACACGATAAGTGGGTTCACAGGTTTCAATTTTTTTTTTTTTTTTTTTTTTTTTTTTTTTTTTTTTTTTTTTTTTTTTTTTTTTTTTTTTTTTTTTTTTTTTTAGTTCTTCAGCTCAATGAAGTCGCCATGTGGTACCTGGACTAAATGCTTTAGTGCGTTAAAGTCTTGGATTGCAGGGAAATTGTTACCCAAGTTAAGCTCGTGATGGATTTTTTTTTTTTGGGGGGGGTGGGGACGGAGGAATGTTCTCCCTTCAGATGATTATGATCGGGTGGCGGCAGGATGGAGACTGTCGCCTTGAGGTTCCCCGGAAGAAAACCCGCAAACTCGAAAGAGTCTGACATTGGTCCTCGAGTTCTCCCATCGATACCTCTAGGAAGAAACGTTGAGCAATTACTCGTGTGGTAATGGACATGGAACTGCCTAGTGTAGGCCTTATGGTCTCTTGCAGTCTCCTTCATTCTTGTGTTCTTATATAACTGTTTCTATCACTGGTTTAAGAGAACAGTTTCCTCTTCTCAAGTCTCCTTAGGTGAAAAAGTAGAAGACATTTTTATACCAGTTGACGAAGAAAAATGTCTTCAGTCCTGAGACTAGGTGTCGGCCCCTCGGGACCGCACTTCCTGATAAGACGTTCGTTATGCAAAACCTCCACTTTAACTTTAATAAAACTAATTATCCTTATCATTATCACCAATGTCATCTTGTATTTAACTATTGTTGTCACAGTTATGGCCATGATTATCCCTGATATATATAAATACTTTTTAATTTGTTCATTGAATTTCTTGCTTTGCATATAAATTTACCTGGTATTCATTAAGTCACTTTTTTTGCAGCCAGCCTCATTCTGGATAAAAAGGTATCCATCAGGTTTTCTCTCTCGTTTGTTGCATTACCATGAAGTAAATACCCTTACTAATAGGTAACCCTAACTAAACACCCCTATTAGCAATTATAATAATTACCCAAGATACCAACCTAACCTAAGAACACTCACTCTCCCCTTCCCTCTGGAGGGGGCGCAGGGAGGGAACTAAAACGATTATCCTTTAGCCTAAATCTATGTGAGGGTGCTTTCCTAATGGAAATGTATTACGATCTTATAGGGAGTCCTAAAAAGTACCTACAAGAGGACTCAGAAATGTGCTCACAGAGTGAACAAATTCTTGGAACATCCAGTGTGTATATTTATACGTATATATGTGCACATATGCATATATATAAATATAAATATATATATATATATATATATATATATATATATATATATATATATATATATATATATCTGAATAGAATCACCAGTGACGGTGATGTTGATCAAATAATTCCGACTGTCGTCCCCGGATTCAGTAGCTCAGTCGGTAAGGCGACGGCAGTGAGAATTCACGAGCCCAGGTTCGAATCCGGGAACGACAGTCGGAATTATCTTATATATATATATATATATATATATATATATATATGTGTTAATATGTATGTGTATATGTATTCAAATATACAAATACACATGTACAAGGTGTTATTTTTTTGTACATATGCCTTACTCTAGCGAATACATTTTGGACACCTGTAGTAAACCTTCCTTATCTTTACAATCTTAAGTTAACGTCGTCAATCCACGTGTGGATCATAGTTGAGCGTGTGTGTGAACGATATGGATATCCATAACAGTGATATACAGTAGAAAGGGAGAGAAAGTATTCTACATTTTTCTACGCCGTTCTACAGACGTCCTCCCCTAACCGAGTTCCACTCATCGTGAAGGATTGGTGCTGAGCACCCAATTTCTGACCTTTGTATCATATCTGATTGGAGTAGAGAAAACTCGAGTGTCGTTCAATGTCCCCAAAACTCCGCTTCTAAATCTATCCCTTCGACACTACCCCTCTATCTCCCATGTCATACAACTTTTCCTTCTGACCCCCTAAGTATTCTAGAACTATCGTTCACTAGTCAACTCGGCTAGAAAAGTCGTATTCCAACTATTTCTAGAGCAGGTTAAGTGCAATTGGATGTTCTGTAACGTTTTTGAAATCTAACTCGAATGCACCTTCTTATCGTATGCAGGCGACTTATTTGCTCTTATATGGAATGTGCATCTCATGTTGACTCTTCGCTCGGTACACCCAAGGAAGGTAACCGAAGTTTCCGAACTTACAGTTATTTCTTCTCTTACTGACAAAGTTCAACCTTTCCCTGTCCGCCAAATTATTGTATTTCGTTCTCGTTTCTGTCGTTCTTCTCGTGGCCACTGTTCTTTAGGTCTCGGTAGTTGTGTACCCTAACTATTTAGACCTGAACACAGCGTGAGACTCCTTGAAACGCACCACCTTCTTTCTGTACAAGAATCTTTCTTAAGACTCGACCATTGCGCCGTTATTCTTTTCCTTCCGATGGGAGGCTCTGGAATTTTCCCTGACAACTTTCCATCTGTCTGTGATCTGGTCTCTTTCGGAAAGAGAACCTCAAGGGATCTGTTTCTTCCTGTACAACGACACTTGAAGTCGAATTGGATTCCTTAAAGCACTTTTCTTTCAAGGAAGGCCCAAACTGCTGGGCTTATATTTTTTTTTCTTGTATTTTTTGCTCCTTTTTGCCATTTGTCGAAACGTATAGGTTGCAAAGTTGGGAGGGAAGGTGAGACAGGGAAATTGAAAGGTAGAAAGAAAGGTACCTGGAGAGGTAGACAGAAAAAGAAAATAGAGAAAAGTAGAGATTGGAAATGTTTTGGGGGAAAATGGAGATGGAGTAGAGAGGAAGAGGATTGAAGAGAGGTAGAAAGAGGAGAAAGAAGTGGAGATAAAGTAGAGAGGAAAAGGAATAGAGAGAGATAGAAAGAAGAGGGAGAAGCGGAGAAAAAAGTGGCGAGACAAGTAGAGAGAATGAAATGGGGGGAGAGAGAGATGGAGAGACGGAGACAAAGAGATGGAGAGGTGGAGACAGAGATAGAAAGTTGAGGAGAAAGAGATGGAGAGGTGGGGAGAAAGAGATGGACAGCTAAAGAGGAAGAGATGGATAGGTAAAGAGAAAGAGATGGACAAGTAAAGAGAGAGAGATGGACAAGCAAAGAGAAAGAGATGGACAGGCAAAGAGAAAGACAGGCAAAGAGAAAGAGATGGACAGGCAAAGAGAAAGAAGGACAAGTAAAGAGAAAGAGATGG
>NC_134805.1:21793662-21821162 GCF_046742065.1 Oratosquilla oratoria
CACCACCACCACCACCAACCATCACCACCACCAACACCACCATCACCACCACCAACACCGCCACCACCGCCACCACCATCACCACCATCACCACCAACACCACCATCACCACCACCGCCACCAACCACCACCACCACCAACACCACCATCACCACCACCACCAACCACCACCACCACGGGCCTCATATTACCATAAACACGGTAATTCAGCCCCACTAAAGCATTTGTCATCATTACATCGTATTCGTTTTACCATTTCCTTCACTACCGCCATCACTCACTGTCACTATATTACTATCGCTATCAACACCACTCTCGTCATCACTACCACTGTTATCTTGACTCACACCATGATGATCATCACCATCACCACCATCACCACCAACATCATCACCATCAACATCATCACCATCAACATCATCACCATCAACATCGTCACCATCAACATCATCACCATCAACATCATCACCATCAACATTACCACCATCAACATCATCACCATCAACATTACCACCATTAACATCATCACCATCAACATCACCACCATCACCATCATCAACATCAACACCATCAACATCACCATCATCATCAACATCATCACCATCAAAATCACCATCATCATCAACATCATCACCATCAACATCACCATCAATATCATCATCACCACCATCAACATCAACATAATCACCATCAACAAAATCACCATCAAAATCACAATCAAAATCACCATAAACAACATCAATATCATCACCATCGCCATCACCAACGCGACTACCACCAACATCACCACCACCATCACCATCAACATCACCACCACCATTGCCATCACCAACGCCATTACCACCAACATCATTAGCACCAGGAACAGCAAAATCCACTTCGAAGATTGTTTATTATGATTACCATTGATCACTGATCGTTTGCGCTCTTGCGAAAGTGGGGATTTGGGTAGCAAACGTAGTTCTTTGGGTGACATTGGACTTTCAACCCCTATAAATCGGATGAAAAAACAAACAAGAAAATAGATCAATAGATAAATAAAATGGATAAATAGATAAGTGAATAAATAGATAGATAAACAAACAAGTAAATTAACATATAAATAAAGATACATAACTTAGAAATAAATAAGAAAAAAATTAAATAAACAAAAAATCTTGAAACAATGAGTGCCTGCATGATCGTACGTAGTTACCTACAAATGTGAAGCAACAGCGAAAAGAACGAAAGGAGGATTTCGTGACGGTCAGCTTTCAATTGCGAGGAAATATTACTCCGACAGCGAAGAAAGTATTACTTTGACAGCCACGAACATTTCATAAATCTTTATTTGATTTACAATCACCTGATGACAAGTACATTCTGATCGATGCTTCATTATTATTTACGTAGCAAACTGTGCTACTTCTGTTGTTTTATATTTACTATTTAAAAAAAAAAACTTTTATAAGGTAAAAATGTATACGCAGACATATGTACATAGATATATACATACATACATACATAATATAAATAAGGTAAATACCTAAGTTAAAAGGGTATACACATACGTACATAGGTATATGCATGCATACATAATACATATAACAAAAGGTCTCTTATAAAGTAGGTAACCAGCCAAGGCATGCACTCAACCTTTACCTATTTATCCTTTACCTATTTGCTTTACCTTCTGTCTTACCTTCTTGTGAATAATTCATTCCTAACCCTCCCCCCCAGTACACTGCCTGGGTCAGAAGCAATGCAGCGAGACACAGCACCTCCACGATAGGGCCCGACAGGCGAAGCTGGTTTACCCCCACCGATTCATGACATGGCGACCCTCTCTCTCTCTCCTCGTCTCCTCACGAGTAATTAGAAAAAACGGAAGGTGACTTCGGGTCTCGTTAATTTATTTATCATCCATTCACAGCCACTCTCAACTCACGCCTATCTCCCTTCCCTGCCGAGCAAATATTCCTCTTTTACTCGAGGTATTCTCCGCCCCATCCATTTATCTCATTCTCGAACTTCCCCTCAAGTTTACTTTAGCTGCCTCTGCCTTCCACACTCGTTTTGCAAGTCCTCATTCTCTCAAACTTTCTACATCCCCAAACAGCCCCAGCATTTTTTGTTCAATCCTATCTTCACTTTTCTTTCCAACCCCACTCTCCATCTCACCTCATTTCTTACTCTATCTATCCTCGTAACCCTACACCATAATTCTCAAACACTATATCACAAACACATCTATTTTATAAATTTATTTATTTTTATTTGTTTGTCTATTGATTGATTGATTGCCTTCCCTGCATTCCAGTTCTCTGTCCCGTACAGTGAATCACCACTAGATATAATCATCTCTTTGCGTTCATCCCTGAATACATATTTCTCATTACATGTTTCATTCCCCCAAGGCATTTGCTTGCTTTCCTTACTCTGCAGTTGACTTCCATCGCCACTCTATTTCCTGCTACAGGTGAGCCTTGATACTTAAATCTACCCACTTCTCCTCTACCCCTTCTCCTTTAAGACTTACCTTCAACTCTTCATCCCTCACCCTTTATACATCCCATGACCTTAATTTTATCCTCGTTTACCTTTAACTTTGTCCTCTCACATACCCTCCCAAACTTTGTCATTAGCTACTTTAGACCCTCCTCTGACACAGCCACAAGCGCGGTGTCATCAACAAACAATAATTGACTTACCTCCACACCTCTCTCCCCTCTGTCGTTAACCATCTCCAATCCCCTCCCGTGCAACCCCGCCCATATACATGTTGAACGACCATGGCGACATTACACACCCCATGTGCACCTACACCTTCACCTCAAACCGCTCACTCACACCCTTTCCAACTCTAGCACAAGCTCAAGTAAAAACGACTAACTGCCCTTAACAATTTCCTCCTGATCCCATAAATCTACAAGCCCTTCCATAGATACTTTCCTGTCGACCCTATCATAAGCTTTCTTCAGATCCATGAAAGCCCAAGACACTTCCTTACTTTCTGCTAATCACGTATATGTATATGGTATATGTATATGTATATATATGTATATGTACATGTACATATATATGTACATGTAGACATATATGAAGCACTCGAAGTTGAATGAAGCAGTGCATAGTTCCCCCACATCATAGGTCAGGTTTCAGTGTTCATGAAATACCGATGCAAGTGTGAGCGAAATGGTGGGAAACCGGACGAACATTTCTGAAATTGTCGTTCAGTCTCTATTCCCGTCATGGCAAGTGGTGTTTCTTTTTTTTCAACTTGTCTGTCTCTGTCTGTCTGTCCCTGTCCGTCTGTCTCTGTCTGTCTTGTTCCAGGGAGACAGACGTACGTCATGCTCCGGAACTCTGGCGCAACTTTTGATAGAAAAAAGTTGAAAACCCGCCGTGGCCCAATTCCTGATTCCACCCTCCCCTCCCCTCCCCTCCCCTCCCCCTCCCCTAACCACCATGTTGCTCCACCAGTCCACCCACACTCCCCCCAACACTCCCGCTTACCCTATCCCAAACACTCCTCAACGCACCACTCACACTCCTCCTTCAATCCCTCAACATTGACCCCATCCCCTCCCCTCCCCTCCCCTCCCCCTCCCCTAACCACCATGTTGCTCCACCAATCCACCCACACTCCCCCCAACACTCCCGCTTACCCTATCCCAAACACTCCTCAACGCACCACTCACACTCCTCATTCAATCCCTCAACATTGACCCCATCCTCTAAGCCAGGGTGTCTCAACCTTTTCAGCCATATCGCCCCCTTTTTCAATTGAAAAAAGGAGCGCCCCCCTTAATTGGAAAATAATAATAAAAATTATTGCAACAATGATAAACAACAAATTTAAAATGTTTTGCTCACGTTGTGTTTTAATGAGATCCTTGGGCCCAGCTGGTGCTTCTTAGCTGCTAGATCTTTTATATTAGGATTAAAATTTGTCAGTTTCAGTCTGATGTCTCCTCGAATGCATATATCCATTTCGTTTCTTTCGCCCCCTTGAACTCAAAAATCGCCCCCGTTGACAATGACTGCTCTAAGCAATCCTCAACCCTCCTCCTTACCTCTCCTTACCTTTCCTTCTCATCCCTCTCCACTCCTCTTCCCCATTCCCCAACACTCCTCCCCAATTCCCTCCATCACTTACCCTCACCTTATTCCTCAAACCTCCTTCCTCACCTTATCCTCCAACACGCTTCCTCAACCATCTCCTCAACATCCTCACTGTCCCTCATCGCTGACTTCACCTCATCATAAAGTATACGCTTATGCACCAGAAACATTATGAATTCAAAAGGTTTATTCAAATGTGTATTTTTAACGCTCTGGAAAACATTATTTGGTGAAGTTCAGATGAAGCTCGGGAACTGTTCGTGAATACTCCCCCCCTCTCCCCCCTCTCCCCCTTCTCTCCCCCTCCGGGGGGGGGGATAGCGACGATGAATCCGTATTCTGTGAATAGTTCACTGGAGAACTTTGCACCGTCGTGTGGTCATTGGTGCTGAAAAATAAACAAAAAATTATGAATAAATAAATTAGTAATAATGATAATAATAATGATAATAATGATAATGATAATGATAATAATGATAATAATATAATAATAAATAATAATAATAGAATAATTAATAAAATAGTAATAATAATAATATTGATATTAATAATGATAATAACAATAATAGAGGCATAATAAGAATCAGGGTCAAGAATATTCTCTCTATAACTTTTTTATATTTAGCATCCTAAGGTACAGTAATAATAAAGCCTCGTTTTATTAAGGAAAAACAAAAAACAAAAAAACCTTGAGTTGTGTCATTTCAAGGACCCCATCCACGGTACGATCTGGTCTTCAGGCCGCCGGAGAGGCCTGGTCGGATCCGACCAGATTGGATCGTGTGTGTCCCCCAGACAAACCAAAATCAGCACACACTCGGTCCAATCAAGTCGCATTCTATCAGATCTCTCAGGCGGCCTCAAGACCAGATCGTACCGTGTATGGGGTCCCTGAAGGCGAGCAACACTGATGGTCAAGAGGATAACACAAGTGTCAAAGAGGTAGGTAGCCATTTTGTATAGTTTTTTCCAGCCGAGATACTGTAATATATACACAAGATAGATACGCAATATATAGATATATATCTCAACAAGAACGTAAAAAGATAAAATTAATATAGACACAAGATAGATACGCAGTATACAGATATATATATATACCTCAACAGTAAGGTAAAAAGATAAAATAAAATGAATATATTCATGACAAAAATGAAACTTAGGAAAATGCGAGAGAGGACTTGCGTAACAGTAGAAAGCATTTTCAGTGAGAATTGACGTCGCGTGAGGCATGCTATTACATTGTTGTGTCCTGTTTATTTGTTTGTCATAAATGTGTAATGTTTGGTGAATGTTATTGTATAACTCGATCAAAATTGTCCCACTGCTGAAGAAGCTACCACCTTAGCCTCCTCCTCCTCCTCCTCCTCCTCCTCCTCCTCCTCCTCCTCCTCCTCCTCCTCCTCCTCCTCCTCCTCCTCCTCCTCCTCCTCCTCCTCCTGCCACTGCTCTTTCTCCTCCTACTACTCCTCCTACTCCTCCTCCTCCTGCTCCTCCTCCTCCCCCTTCTCCATCTCCTTCCCCTCCTCCCCGTCTTCCTCCACGTTCTCCTCCACCTGCTTCTTCTCCTCCTTCTCTTCCTCCTCCTCTCCGTCCTTCCTCTCCTCCCCCTTCCGTCCTCCTCCTCCTACATATAAACAATGCTCACATTTTTCAGTGCTATTTCTCATTCTCCTTTATATATATATATATATATATATATATATATATATATATATATATATATATATATTATCAATTTTTCTCCTTTTAATTTTTGTCGGATTTATTTTTCATTTGCGACATTTCTTTTCAATTCTACGTGCAGTTTCTCTCTTAATTATTCATTTTTTCTTGGCAACGTGATAGCAGATTTAATTTTTCTCTTTCTTTATTTCTTTAATAATTCATCTATATATTCATTTATGAATCTATTTATCTATTGATTCATCTATTTATTTATTCATTCATCTAATTATTTATATGTTTACTTATTTATTCAATCCGAGGGGAAGATTCCTCCGAAGGGGATTTGGGTCCCTCAACTTTATTCATTTCATTTTCATTCTTTGTTTATTTATTTATTTTTTTCATCATGTACGATATATGGTTTTTCTTTGTTACATAAATACCTTTAATGGCCAAAGGTCAACAGACTCTAATAGAATGGGACCTTTCGCAGTCAGGCTCGTAGATTCCTATTAGCGCTAGAATTTTCAATTGTCTCGGATTTCACGAGGCGAAGGGGTGACTTAGCTAATTTGGAAACCGATATTCAAAAAAAGATACGACATAAATTGCTGCATAAATGTATTTAAAATTAAAAACATGACTCTTAATGTTATAATTTTTACTTACTGGTGTGTGATAAGGCTTTGTTAATCTAATTATAAGGTAAAACTAAAAATAGGTAATTATTTTTACTGAAGTATGAGCTGTAAAAATAAGAGGATGTTGATTTCGGTTTGTGCATTTTATCTTAAGAGTATTGAAAAATAATGGATATCCCTCTCACGTCCTGTATATAAAGATAATCAGTGAGATAAAAGATAACAGTGGTGGCGGACGTACGAAGATAGCGACGTTTGTGTAAAGAATAGCCCCTTAGATCTGCTGGGAGCTATTTTCAAACAAATATGACTAATTTTACGTGTGCCGTGGCAGACTGCACATCAGATTCAAGAAAAAGTAAGAGAAAGACAAATGTTGATCGTACCGGAAAAATTAAGTCTTCGATGCAAAATTATATTTTCTATACATTACATGGATTTGCCTATTGCTTGGTGCATTCAAATGAAAGTATATATCAGTATACGTCCATTGAAGTCGGTAGAAAATGACAAATTGCTTGGCTTGATACAATTATAGGCTGTTTTACGAATATCATCTGTAATTATAAATAGAGGCTCAAACAATGCTATATGCCGTTTGCAATCATGAAATTAATTGACTTAAATGTCAGACACAATAATGTACAACGATGCACCTCTGTAAGCTTATAAAACTTGCCCAAAAAAGTATTTATTTTCCGGCAAGAATGACAAAATCTGGCGATGTCTGGTATCAAATCGCTCACAGCGAAAGGTCCCATTGCAAGGTGCTAGCTGGAACGAACTCGTTAACACTTGACCTCGGGTCACACAACTCCTTTGATGCCCAGGGGTCACCTCCATGCTGATTAAAATCACGTGGCATCAAGAGGAACAGAATCTTCAAATGTGGTTCTAGGTCATGGTAGGTCAGTTTCTTAGTGGATAACGTGTCGGACTTGTGAGTAGGTGGTCGGGAGTTCGATTCCCGGGAACCGCTGCGGGATTTGACGCGTCGGTTCCCGGTAGCCCTGGCCTGGCGGGGAAACGACCCAACATCGGCCTAAAAGAACCCAGCGGCTTACCGCAACTGACAGGGTTAACTTTACCAGGGGTTTCTCATCACTTCGTGGAAGTGTTTTTTTTTTTGTTTTTTTTTATCTTGTCTACCAATTGTTTGTATTTGTCTTTGTAATGAGATTCGACTTTTGCTTTGAATGAAGATATCTTCATCGCTTCGGTGTTTCCCTAGTCATGTGATTTTTTTCATTAGTGTTGTTTTCTTCTTCTTCTTTTCTTCTTCTTCTTCTTCTTCTTCTTCTTCTTCTTCTTCTTCTTCTTCTTCTTCTTCTTCTTCTTCTTCTTCTTCTTCTTCTTCTTCTTCTTCTTCTTTCTTCTTCTTCTTCTTCTTTCTTCTTCTTCTTCTTCTTCTTCTTCTTCTTCTTCTTCTTCTTCTTCTTCTTCTTCTTCTTCTTCTTCTTCTTCTTCTTCTTCTTCTTCTTCTTCTTCTTCTTCTTCTTCTTCTTCTTCTTCTTCTTCTTCTTCTTCTTCTTCTTCTTCTTCTTCGTCTTCTTCTACTGCTTCTTCTTTTTCTTCTTCATCGTCTTTTTCTTCTTCATCGTCTTTTTCTTCTTCATCGTCTTTTTCTTCTTCATCGTCTTTTTCTTCTTCATCGTCTTTTTCTTCGTCTTCCTCCCCCTCTCCTCCTCCTCCAAACCTCCTCCTCTAAACCTCCTCCTCCATACTTTCTCCTCTATACTTCCTCCTCCTCTATACCTCCTCCTCCCCTCTTTCATACATCCTCCTCCTCCTCATCCCCTCCTTCTCTATACTTCCTCCTACCCCTCCTCCTCCCCTCCTCTATACCTCCTCCTACCCCTCCTCCTCCCCTCCTCTATACCTCCTCCTCCCCCTCCTCTATACCTCCTCCATACCTCCTCTTCCTCCTCCTTCATACCTCCTACTCCTCCTCCCTCACCTCCTACTCCTCCTCCCTCACCTAATCCTCCTCCCTCACCTACTCCTCCTCCCTCACCTACTCCTCCCTCTTTTCCTCCTCCCCTCTCCTCCTTTTCCTTATCCTTCACCTCCTCCTCCTCCTCCTACTCCATACATCCTCCTCCTCCCTCTCCTCCTCCTTCTCCTCCCTCTCCTCCTCCCTCTCCTCCTCCCTCTCCTCCCTCTCCTCCTCCCTCTCCTCCCTCTCCTCCTCCTCCCTCTCCTCCCTCTCCTCCTCCTCCTCCCTCTCCTCCTCCTCCTCCTCCTCCTCCCTCTCCTCCTCCTCCCCCCTCTCCTCCTCCTCCCCACTTCTCCTCCTCCTCTCCACTTCTCCTTCTCCCCATCTTTCCCTCCTCCTCCTCCTCCTCCTCCTCCTCCTCCTCCTCTCCTCCCTCTCCTCCTCCTCCCTCTCCTCCTCCTCCTCCTCCTCCTCCCTCTCCTCCTCCTCCTACCTCTCCTCCTCCTTCTCCTCTCTTTCCTCCTCCTCTCTCTCCTCCTCCTCTCTCTCCTCCTCCTCTCTCTCTCTCCTCCTCCTCTTCACATGTCCTCCTTTTCCTACTCCTTCTCCTCCTACTCCTACTCATCTTTCTCAATCTGCTCCTCTTTCTTCCTATCCTCCTCCTTTCCTTCACCCTTCTCTTCTTCCTCTTCTTTTTTTGTTCTTATTCTTCTTCTTCCCCCATTTCTTCCTTTTCTTCTTCCTCTTACTCTTCTTCGTCTTCTTCCTCGTCTTCTTCTTCTTCGTCTTCTTCTACTTCTCCTTCTTCGTCTTCTTCTACTTCGTCTTCGTCTTCTACTTCTTCTTCTTCTACTTCGTCTTCTCCTTCTCCTTCTTCTTCTTCCTCCCCTTCTCCTCCTCCTCTTTTTTCTCCTCCTCCTCCCTCTCCTTAACCCTCTCTTCCTCCCTCTCCTTAACCCTCTCTTCCTCCCTCTCCTTAACCCTCTCTTCCTCCCTCTCCCCCTTCACCTCCTCCTTCTTTCCTTTCTCCTCTTCCTTTTCCCTCTCTGCCTCTTCCTCCTCCTCCTTCTCCTTCTCCCCCTCCTCCCCCTCATCTTTCTCCTTCTCCTTCTACTCCTCCTCTTTCTCCTCCCACTCCTCCTCCTCCTCCTCTTCTCTTCACTTCTTTATTGTCCATTTGCTTCCCTTAATCGAATTATATATCACCTATCTAAATATGTATATATATATATATATATACATATATATATATATATATATATATCTATATATATATCTATATAAGTATACATATATGTATATAAATATATTTTTCTGATGTGTTTCATTTCCTTTAGTTTTGTTTTACATTTCTCCGCATTTGATACTGACTGCTTGTTCCATATTATACGTTCATTAATCATTTCATTCACTTTTTCGTTTCTTGGTTTAATTTTTTCATAATAAAGACGTAGCTCTACCTCTCCCACTTTTTCCACCCATACGGATCAGATTCACATATTCTTTTGATCAGATACTAGTCTCCAATAAAAAAGGAGACTGTACGTAAACATACAATGTATGTATACGTACACACACACACACACACACACACAGAGAGAGAGAGAGAGAGAGAGAGAGAGAGAGAGAGAGAGAGAGAGAGAGAGAGAGAGAGATAGAGAGAAAAAGAGACTAGTTAAAATTTGCCTCTGCTGAGAATGTCCCATGATCCAATGACAGATCAACACGTCAGACTGGTGGGTGGAGCCTAATTGACATTTTCAAAATGAACGGATTATAGACAAGCTGGGTGAGCTCATATTGTATTAGTCTCTGATGAATACGTGCATTCTGTGTATTCTTATACGTATATATAGTATATATATATATATATATATATATATATATATATATATATATATATACGTGTATTCTGTGTATTCTTATACGTGTATATGTATACATATATTCATATAATTACGCTGGTTGCGTAATCGGAAGCATACAAGTCTCACATTCAACTAGTTGTGGGTTCGAATCCCGCACTCCTCACCGATTCCCAGCCCTAACATTCCCCAAAGCGCATATACATAGGGGCAAAGGTGGCGGCTTCGGCCGCAGCTACTCAGCGTCTCCTGGCGTAAGATGCTCACCAACTCCTCTTTGTTTTGTGTATTTCATCTTTCTTTTCTCTCCTTCCGTCGCATCAATAGACTTTCAATTCCTTCCCCTCCGCTGTATCATTCGTTAGCTTCGTTCCTTCCCCTTTTCTTTATCAATGTTTTATTGTCAACATATATTCACTTTTATACATTTATTTGCTTGAGTGTGTGCGTGCGTGCGTATATATATATATATATATATATATATATATATATATATATATATATATACATTTTATATATATATATATATATATATATATATATATATATATTATATATTTTTTTTATTCTCCCCTCCCTTCCCTATCCCCTTCCCCCTCCCCTCCCCCCTCCATTATTCCTCTCTCCCTCTTCCCCTCCCTGTACCGTCTCTCCATCCTCCCCTTTTCCTCTATTCACGCTTTAACCCTTTAGCCTGCGGACTGATTAAACTGCTGAAAGATTCAGTGGAGATCGTTTGTAGCTCCCTCTCTGGGGCATCCGTCAGCCGAATAAAAAAGTCGATCTGAGGTGGAATGCGATGAGTGAATCATTGAGCGAGATTTTTTTTTTTTTTTTCCCAACATAATCTTCTTACGAAGAACTGTTTAACATTTTTGCTGGCCCGAGAGCTATTTCGTTCATTTTTTTTTTTTTTTGTATTTGTTTATTTTCTAATTTCATTTGTACGTTACTGAATTGTATTTATAGTTGTTCAATTGTTTTATCGTTTGTTTAAGATGATGTATATGTGTTTATGTATATGTATTTGTGTTGATCAATATATCTATTATTGTTTGCTATTCATCGTTAAGATTTTGTTTATTCATTATGTTTACGTAATTCTTTTTAGATGAAATTGACTTATCATTCAACTCGTTACATATATTTTACTTTTTTTTTTATTCTATTTTGTGAGTGGTCACGATTTCACAAAAGTCGTCATAGTAGATCGTGACGTGATACTGGACTAGGAAGTCTTTTTCCTTTTTTTTTTTTTTACAATGGCTGGTGCTCTGCTGTGGTGGATTGGGTTCCGAATCTTACCTCGCAACTACGGATGCTTGGGTTCGAGTGACGGCTTCGACCGTAGTCAGGCGCATTTTGGCATAACCTCGTCGCCACCGTTCAATCTCATACACCAACACTGGTTCCTCTGTGCTCTCCACTATCCTCCTTTTCGTGCGGACTGAATTTACACGTCCACGCAATGTTTTCAAAGTATTTCAACCACGCGGACGTGTAATCCGTCTGTCTGTTTGTACACTTTGGGGGCGAAAACCCGTGGTTGGTTTGGGGCCCTTGACTCTGCGAGGCGTCCCAGATCTTGATTGATGATGGGGCGAGCCGATGGTCCTGGCCGAGGTCTAACGAGGGAAGGTTCTGCCTATACGCGCCTCCACTGACGTCATTTGGAACTCAAAGCCTCTCCTCGACGTCTGGCTGGCTGACAGCCCCGAAGCCGTCCCCTGACAGACCGTCTTTGCTTGGACCTCAGGGGTCTCTGTAAGGATCCACGAGCTGACCTTGGGCACACAGGGTCCTGATGATAGTGTAGGAACAAGAATATTGGCTAGATGATTAAATATTGATCGTTGACCGCTGAGACTACGGTCTTCTTCGGCTACTGGAAGGGTGCCCTTTCGTCTTGTAGCCCTCCCATCCTCCTCATCATCATCCTCATCCTCATCCCCCTCGTCCTCCTCCTCCTCGTCCTCCTCCATCTCCTCCTCCTCGTCCTCCACCTCCTCGTCCTTCTCCTCTTCCTCCATCTCCTCCTCCTCCTCACACTCGTCTCCTTTTCCTCCTCGTCGTCCTTCTCCTCCTCTTCCTCCTCCTCCTCCTCTTCCTCCTCCTCCTCCTCCTCCTCTCCTTTTCCTCCTCCTCCTCACACTCGTCTCCTTTTCCTCCTCCTGCTCGTCCTCCTCCTGCTCGTCCTCCTCCTCTTCCTCTTCCTCTTCCTCCGCCTCCTCCTCTTCCGTCTAGGCCCTTCCTCTTCTCTATACACTTCACCTTCATCCTCTTCCAATCTTCCCTTTCGCATTTCTTGTCTCTACTTCTCTTTTTTTTCTCTGTACTTGTTATCTTAATCTATCTCCAATACCACGAATGGAGTATTGGATTTGAGGCCCTGGTAAGACCTTTCCCTGGTTGCCTCTTTAATTCTCAATTCTAATTGTTTCGTTCCTAGCTAAGCTGTTTCGTTCATCTCCACTTTGGCCTTTGACAAAGAAAGGGGATAAAATAAATAAATGAATGAAAAAGAATTGAACAAGTAAATAAGTTAATTAATTAATTGATTAATCAATGAATGAATGAATAAAAAGACAAATAATGAATAGATAAATAAAAAACAATTCAGTCGACCCACACAAGTTATGCTTTCCTACTTCATATTATACCAATCAGTGAAACAGTTGTGATAATAATTCCTGATGTAGTGGTCAGTGACGTGTCCTGCCATTTTAGTGGTACCGAGGTCGGACCTGCTAAGGGCGTGAAAAGTGTCCCAGTACTGTGAAGTGTGTATAAGGTCGCAGTGTTACCCATGTACCGATACAAGCTATATCTCAGTCGAGATGGTGATTGCTAATTGATTAAACAAGGGTAATAAATGTCTATCACAAGTCCAGCGCGTGATCTAAGATTATCGTGAATCACACACATACAAATGTACTTGGATGTATACACAAAATTGTACGTGAATACATACATATACTGTACATATGTATACGCATATAGGAATGTAGACCTACACTACAACTAGGCTGATTTATGAATACGTGCGCACAAATACGCACACACGAATGAATACAAATACACACAAATAAAACTACACAAAATAAACATACACTATCACGTAAATGGACTACCTTGTATTATCCAAGAGTATCTAGCGTCTGAGGTGATATTGCTGGTGTCTTGTCTATCTTCCTGACCGCCCGGCCTCCTGCCTGGTTGACCGCCCGGCCTCCTGCCTGGTTGACCGCCCGGCCTCCTGCCTGGTTGACCGTCCGGCCTCCTGCATGGTTGACCGTCCGGCCTCCTGCATGGTTGACCGCCAGGCTTCCTGCCTGGTTGACCGACCGGCCTCCTGCATGGTTGACCACCCGGCCTCCTGCCTGGTTGACCGACCGGCCTCCTGCATGGTTGACCACCCGGCCTCCTGCCTGATTGACCGCCCGGCCTCCTGCCTGATTGACCGACCGGTCTCCTGCCTGGTTGACCGCCCGGCCTCCTGCCTGATTGACCGACCGGTCTCCTGCCTGGTTGACCGCCCGGCCTCCTGCCTGGTTGACCGTCCGGCCTCCTGCCTGGTAGACCGCCCGGCCCCCTGCATGGTTGATCGACCGGCCTCCTGCCTGGTTGATCGCCCGGCCTCCTGCCTGGTTGAACGACCGGCCTCCTGCCTGGTTGACCGCCCGGCCTCCTGCCTTGTTTACCGCCCGGCCTCCTGTTTGGTTGTCCACCCGGCCGCCTACCTACCTACCTACCTGCCTGTCTGCTTGCCTGATTGTCAAAGAATTGATCAGCTACTTCGTGAGCAGGGTCGAACGCTTTGGTCAGTTCCCGCAGCCCCAGATAAAACGTGGATGGTGGAGACACTTGGGAACCTCAACAGGAATAGTCCAGTCAGACACCATAAGCGAAATTAGAGCCAAGCTGGACATCTAAGAGACACATGATCCACAAATGTAGTCCTTATCCTGTATTAGGTAAGAATTGATGGGTGAATAAACACACATGTATCGCTGTACGTCCCACTCTTCTCCTCCTCCTCTTCCTTCTCTTCCTTTCTCTTCCTTCTCTTCCTCCATTCCTTTCACCTCCCTTCCTCCTCCTCTTCTTCTCCCTCTTACCCTCCTCTTCCTCCAATTCCTTCTCCCCCTCATCATCCCCTCCTCCTTCCTCCTCTTTCTTCTTCTTCTCCTTCTTCTCCTCTTTCTATTCCGCCTTCTCTTCCTCTCCATCCTTTCCTCACTTGTAGCATAATTCAACCCTCGTCTCTCTCTCTCTCTCTCTCTCTCTCTCTCTCTCTCTCTCTCTCTCTCTCTCTCTCTCTCTCTCTCTCTCTCTCTCTCTCTCTCTCTCTCTCTCTCCTTCTCTTCTCTCTCTCTCTCCTCTCTCTCCTCTCTCTCCCTCCCTACCTCCTTCCTCCCTTCCTCCCACTCAATCTCCCTCCCCCTTCCCTGACCTGTTGCCGGGAGAACAGGGTAGGGGGAGGGGGAGGGGGAGGGGGGAGGGAGCAACAGTCCTCGAGGATCCTCGTCTTCAGGGTCCAGCTGACTGGGCCGACGACAGCCTCCACCAGATTAGAGAGATAGAGAGAGAGAGAGAGAGAGAGAGAGAGAGAGAGAGAGAGAGAGAGAGAGAGAGAGAGAGAGAGAGAGAGAGAGAGAAAGAGAGAAAGTGGAGAGTGAGAGTGAAGGAGGAGAGGGAGGGAAAAAGAGAGGAGTTCGAGAAGGGCAAGATAGAAGAGCTGAATTGAAGAGAAGAGAGGGTAATTAGAAAATGGTTAGGAAGGATTCTAGAGAAAGGGGGGGGAAATAGGAGGAAAGCGGAAGGAAGATAGGAAGGAGGAAGGGGAGGGAGAAAAGAAGAGGAAAAGAGAGAGAAGGACGGGAGGGGAAGGAAAGAGCAGAAGAGAGTAAGGACTGTCTGATATATATGGCATATAGTGGAGTTCAGGAAAAAAAAAAAGAATTCTAATTCAAAATATGACGAGAGACAAGGACAAATTATTAACATTTTGTATTATTAGAAGCGCTTACATATCCTCGCTGTCCACAGGAAATTCCTTGTGTATATATCAGGTCATTTATTAATTCATTCAATCATTCATTCACTAATTTCTTAAAGTCTCCATCCGGTCTGTCGTATTTTTGTTTCCAAAGAACGGGGTAATGCATCTACGTGCGTATACACTGTTATCTATTTCATTTTATCTATGTATGTATTTATTTATTTTATTTATTAGTTCATTTGTCTCTTTATTTATTCATTAACCTATTTATTGATTTATTTGTTCATTTATTTATTCAAGCATTTATTCTTTTATTCATTTATTTTATTTATCTACTTTATTTAATTATCTATTCGTCCAATCAATTATTAGTCATCTATCCATCTATTTATCAATTTATCTATTTTCATGCACCACGCTCTAGTCTAGGATCCCTTCTGGATTACAACATTGGCTCCCAACCCTTCTTGGCTCAATTCTAACCTGGCACAGTAATCCTCGTGTGCGTGTGTTTATGTGTGTATATGCGCGCGCGTGTGTATGTGTGTGTGTGTGCGCGTGTGTGTATCTGTGTGTGTTTGTGTGTGTATGCACGCGTGTGTGTGTGTGCGTGTGCATGTGTGTGTACATGTGTGTGCGTGTGTGCATGTGTGTGCGTTTGTGTGTGTGTGCATGTGTGTGCGTTTGTGTGTGTGTGTGCGCGCGCATGTGTGTGCGTGCGCATGTGTGTGCGTGTGTGCATGTGTGTGCGTTTGTGTGCGTTTGTGTATGTGTATGTTTGTGTGTATGTTTGTGTGTGTGTGTGCGTGTGTGTGTGTGTTTGCGTGTGTGTGTGTGTGTGTGTGTGTGTGTGTGTGTATGTGTGTGTGTGTGTTTGTATGTGTGCGTTTCTGTCTGTGTGAGCGTCCATTTGCGTGTGCGTGAGCTTGTACAAAACTCTTCAGAATCGCATTTTGTGATGGAGGTGGGGGGGGAGGGTGAATGTCGCAAACTCCCCTAGCTTAACTCTGGTCCTTCCATGAAGAATCAGTCCTATGCCCTCCAACTTCACTCTTCCCCTCGCCCCCCTCGCCCCTCTCCCCTTTCCCCCTCTCCCATTTCCCCTCCCCCTCCCCCCAAAACTCTTCTTCTCCCCCCCAAACTCCCCCAAACATTCTTACGCTCTCCTTGGGAAGAATTCTTGTTCGTTCTTTACACAGATTGTCTTTCTTAGATTCCCCTTCTATCTCGCCAGAATTATTTTTCCCCTTGTATTCTTTTTTCTCTCGGTTTTTTTTTTTTTTTTTTTACTTTCTCTTTACTCCCGTAATATGTTTGTTCTTACCTCCATTATTAAACTTTATCTTACTATTCAAATATATGTATATGATTTGTGTATGTATGTATATATATATATATATATATATATAGATATACTGTTACTCTGCCATTTTCTCGATTTGCAGTTTAAATCTATTAACTGAAGATATTTTCTTCATAGTTTTAGTCCCAAAATTTATTTCCCATCTTTTTTTCAGTATTTTCTTTTTTTTTTCCTTTTTATCTTTATTTTCCTTTTTCTTTCTTTTCCCATTTTTTTCTAATTCTTTCTCAGCTTTCTCATTTCTCCTCCCTTCTCTCTTATTTATCCAACCCTCTTCTTCCATTCCTTCTTTTTCTCTTCAATACTATCCTTTCCACTCTTTACCTCGTCTTTACTCTTGCCTTTCGTATTGCCTTTCCACTTGCCTTTCCTCTTGCCTTTCCTATTGCCTTTAATCTTGCCTTTCCTTTTGCCTTTCCTCTTACCTTTCATCTTGCCTTTTTGTTTTTCCTCTTGCCTTCCCTCTTACCTTTCCCTCTTGCCTTCCCCTTTCCCGTCCCTTTTGCCATCCCTCTTGCCTTTCCTCTTGCATTTCCTCTTGCCTTACCTTTTGCCTTCCCCCTTCCCGTCCCTTTTGCCGTTCCTCTTGCCTTTCCTCTTGCCTTTCCTCTTGCCTTCCCTCTTGCCTTCCCTCTTGCCTTCCCCCTTGCCGTCCCCTCTCCCTTCCATCCTCTTCCCTTCCTTCCTCTTCTTTCTTTCCTCTTTCCTTTAGGTCGTATCCTCCTCCTTCCTTTTCCCTTCTTTCATTTCTTTAATTCTCTTTATTGCTTTTCTTTTTTCTTTCATTTCCCCCCCTCCCATGCCTTTCTTTTCCTCTTTTTCTTTTTTCTTTTCCATTTTCCATTTTCATTTTCTTCTCTTAAATGTGTCACGCGACCGACCAAATGGTTTCTTTTCCTCCTCCTCTTCCCTCCCCTCCCCTCATCTCCCCTCCTCTCCCCTCCCCTCACTTCAATTCTCCTCACTTCCCCTCATCTCCCCTCCCCTACCCTCCCCCCTCCTCATTTCCCATCCTCTCCCCTCCCCTCACCTCCTCTCCCCTCCCCTCACCTCCTCTCCCCTCCCCTCACCTCCTCTCCCCTCCCCTCACCTCCTCTCCCCTCACTTCCCCTCCCCTGCTCTCACTTTCCCTCCTCTCCCGTCCCCTCATTTCCCCTCATCTCCCCTCCCCTCACTTCCCCTCCTCTCTCCTCCACCTCTTACTTCCCCATCTCTCCCCCTCTTCTCCCCTTCCCTCCCTTCCCTTCCTCTCACTTCCTCTCCTCTCCCCCTCTTCCCTTCCCTCACTTCCCGTCCTCTCCCCTCCTTTCTCTGTCCCTCCCCTCATTCCCCTTCCCCTCACTTCCCCTTCTCTCCCCTACCCTCCCCTTCCCTCCTCTCTCCTCCCCTCCCTCTCCCCTCCCTTCCTCTCCCCTTCCCTCACTTCCCCTCCTCTCCCCTCCCCTACCTTCCCCTCCCCTCACTTACCCTCCCCTCCCCTCACTTACCCTCCCCTCCCCTCACTTACCCTCCCCTCCCCTCACTTACCCTCCCCTCCCCTCACTTACCCTCCCCTCCCCTCACTTACCCTCCCCTCACTTCCCCTCCCCTCCCCTCCCCTCACTTCCCCTCCCCTCCCCTCCCCTCCCCACCTCTCCCTTCCCCTCACTTTCCCTCCTCTCCCCCTCCCCTCTTCTCCCCTCCCCTCACTCCCCTCCTCTCCCCTCCCCTCACTCCCCCTCCCCTCCCTTCTCCTCCTCTCACTTCCCTTCCTCTCTCTTCCTCTCCTCTCCTCTCCCGTCCTCTCCCATCATTCCCAGAAAGGAGCTTCCGGCCTATTACACTATCAGCTCTGGACCCATCTCCTGTCATCAGGAAGCCCTGTCCATATCCTTTTATGGAATTTATGTTCTTCCTGTCGGCTCGCTCGCCCTCCTGTCCCTTTTTGTTCACCTTTTTTTTCCTGTTTGTTCTGCATATTTTATGATCATTTGTTCGAGTGAAAAAATGAAAAGTTTATTATACTTTTGAAGATGTAACCCTATGGAGAGTGGAGATTTTGTTTCATATAGATAAATTAGATTGAGTTCAATAGAATAAAAAATTTAAATACTAGATTTCAAGAGTTTCAATGATGTTTTATATATATATATATATATAATATATATATATATATATATATATATATATATATAATATATATATATATATATATATGAGGAAGGTGGAAAAAGAAGTCACGGGTCTAGTTCCGAGTTGCGAATTTATTCCTGATCAGTTTTGCTCTACGCTTCCTCTGAAGTAGCGTAGAGCGAAACCGGTCAGGAATAAATTCGCAACTCAGAACTAGACCCGTGACTTCTTTTTCCCACCTTCCTCAACTTGTCACAACGTCTCAGCATATATATATGTATGTATGTATATATGTATATATATACATATATATATATATATATATATATATATATATATATATATATACACACACACACAAGTGGACGCAGGGTAACGCAGGAGTGAATATTCTCTAACGTTTCGACGGATGTCTTCCTCAGAGAGACTACAGACTATCAGATTTTGTGGACAGTATATACCCCAGTAGCCAATCAACCACTAGCCAATCAGCGGGCTCCATTCCCAGACGGCCGGCTAGATGAGCCAATACTGGGGTATATATTGTCCACAAAATCTGATAGTCTGTAGTCTCTCAGAGGAAGACATCCGTCGAAAGGTTAGAAAATATTCACTCCTGCATTATCCTGCGTCCTCTTGCCACCTTCCACTCATATACATACATATGTGTATATATATATAATATATATATATATATATATATATATACATACATATACTCGTACATATTCTATTTTCTCCCTCTTTATTTTCTTTCCTCGACTGTTTTCTTCAATCAATCTCATACCCACGTCGCTCTCTTTCCTCCCCTCTCCCTTTCCTCTTATCGTTCCTTTCCCCCTTGCTCTCTTCCTCACCATTCGTCTACTCTCTCTCGTTTCTCTAAATCGTTATCTCTTCCTATTCAATGATTTCTTCCATCACTTCTCTTCTTTTGTCTCTCTCTGCCTTTGTTCGAGATATTTCAGAAAGTAACAGCAAAACTAAAAACATATTAAAAAAATAAACTGAAGAAAGAAAATCGGACCTCCTTTGACTGGCCTGGGAAATGGGAAGTTTTCTTAGGGAAGAGAGTTCCAGAGCCTCTATACGGAAGGAGAAGAAAAGGCGAGACGTTTCGTAGTTTGTTCTTTAAAGGTTAAGAGATGAAGGAACGAGATTAAAAAGGAAAATAGTAATAACTCGAACAACTTCTTCCCAGGAGAGTTCTTGGGCCAACTCGATCTTGCTTCCCATCACCCAGTCTCACTCCCTCACTCCTTTAACTCCCTCATTTACTCAATTCCTTCATTCCCTCACTCCCTCACCCCCTCAACTCCTTCATTCTCTCACTCCCTCACCTTCTCATATCTCACCTCCTCATTCCCTCACTTCTTCACTCCCTCACTACCTCACTCCCACTCCCTCACCACCTCACCCTCTCAGCACACTCCCACGCCTCCTCACTTCCTCACATCTTCACTCACTCCTCCTCACTCACCTCCTCACTCACCTCCTCACTCACTCATTTCCGCAATCCCACGCCTCACTCATCTCCTCACTCCCACATCTCCTCACTCCCTCACTCCGTCATTCCTTCAATTCATCACTCCCTCGGTCACTCTGATCCTCCTCCCACTATCACTTACTAAACTCCCACATCCCTCCCTGTCTCCCCCAAACTACTCCCTTTATACCCCACCACCTTCGCTCAACCCTTCATCTCCTCAACTTCCTCAATCCCCTCAATTCCACTCATCTCAACTTCAGCCTCCTCACCCAATTCACCCCTTTAACACTTCGCCCCTACAACCCCTCTCAAACCTCCCCCTTCCATCTCCATCAGCCGTCCTTCAGTCTATTTTCGTCCATTTTCTCACCCCCCCTCCACACACACGCACTCCGCCTCTCTCTCTCTCTCTCTCTCTCTCTCTCTCTCTCTCTCTCTCTCTCTCTCTCTCTCTCTCTCTCTCTCTCTCTCTCTCTCTCTCTCTCTCTCTCTCTCTCTCTCTCTCTCTCTCTCTCTCTCTCTCTCTCTCCCTCTCTCTCTCTCTCTCTCTCTCTCTCTCTCTCTCTCTCTCTCTCTCTCTCTCTCTCTCTCTCTCTCTCTCTCTCTCTCTCTCTCTCTCTCTCTCTCTCTCTCTCTCTCTTTCTCTCTCTCTCTTTCTCTCTCTCTCCACACCCTCTCACTCCTCGGTCCTCTCCCCATCCCCTTCACCTCTCCCTTCACAGCCCTTCCTCCCCCACCAGATTACAATTTCCATCACTTCGTTGATCTCCACTTCATTGATCTCCTCTCCAGTCTTTTGCGATCTCCTGGTCACTCATCTCCGGTCTGTCTCCTGCAGGAGCAGGGAGACGTGTTGATCTTGCGAGCTTCGACGCCCCTCCCCCTCCCCCTCCCCCTCCCCTTCCCCCTTCCCCTTCCCGCTGTCAGAAGGGAGGCGCCACTTGGGGAGGTAACTAAAGTCGCCCCTCATGTACAAGAGCATATAGGTCAAAATCGGCTAGCGAGGACAAGACTCTTGCGTTTATAAGACGAATAAAATTTCTCCGCGTTAGCCAGAACAAATTATCTACAGTGAACAACTATTTTTTTTTTTATAAAATATTCTAATCTCACAATCCAGTAGTCATCCACCTAACGCCATCTAACGTTAGCCATGACAAAATTGATAAGGTGTGCCACAGTCTTAAAAGGTCAGGGGAATGGTAGATGCGGTTGGTCGGATATGACGTAACAGGGAAAAGGATGGTGATTGGAGGATAGGGGAACACGTCATGGCTAACGTCATCATCTTGACTGATGTCATCATCCTAGATTCCCGAAATTAGAAAGAGGTTGAATTTAACGAATGATAAATCAAGCTAGAATGAGTGATGTATGAGTGCATAAGTGCATGCGTGCGCGCGTGCGTGTGTACGTGTGAAGTACCAAAAAACCCTGGACGCTACAAATCCAATCATTCTTACGTTAGTGATTGGATCTTTCTCCAATGGTTCCACATGGACCTTTACTACTAACAATGAACTTCAGAGAATCTCAGCCCAGATTAAAAGACTATTCCCATGGGATTCGAACCCTAGACCACGCATTACGAGTCAAGGACGCTACCATCGCGCTAGTACAGATGTCTTAAAGAGGCTGCTTAAACCTGCACTCTTGACATCAACTTGCTCAGCGATGCACTGCAGTCTTTTTCGTTGGAATATTCAGGAGACCTTAAATAGTGAACAACGACAACTCTCAGCGTCTGATCGAATCCATCTTCAACGACCAACTTCCAAACACACAAACCCCACGATTCTGACCTGTACTACCAAGGACATAGGAACGCCAGCTACAAAGATTAGCCTCATCTACTCCTAAACCTTCAGAATACACGACCTAATTCTCAAGAAAAAAATACCGTCAATTTCTATTTTATTTACTGAATTCAAGAAGTCGATGTCATCTACAGGTTTGATGACATCGTCGATGTCTCGGCAGTACCACACCTCGAATATTGGAATGACTTTCATAACGTTTTTTATACAAACTATTGTACCATTTTCACGAAGGCACAAACAAGAAACACATGAAAATAAATAACAACATAGCTCTTATTAGATCAACACTTAACAAAGATACTAGGATCGCTACAAAACTAGTGACTCGTCGTCTCATAACGGCCGAATCTGTGATCATATACTAGAATTAACCATACTCTCAAGCAGTAAACGAGATCACACAAAACCAACGAAAAATCCATCGTACGCCGTCCATGTAATCGCTACTTTCAGGTACGCCTGATTGTGAATCACAGCTCCCGTAGGGTGACCTCTCTCAGTGTAAATATCATATATAAAACTATGTATCCACAAGTTGTAAGTGGCCTGACATAGAGCTTCCTAATCCTTTTTACACCCTGATGATGACCGATGATGGTCGAAAGACGTTTTGGGGAATTGGAGATAGTTTTTGGACTATTTCTCAACAGCCTAACGCCTTTCCACAACCGTGCTGTGTGTACATATAGATATTCATGGATTCCTCGAGGTCACTTTTGCGTGCATGTATATATATATATATATATATATATATATATATATATATATATATATATATATATATATATATATATACTGTACGTGAATATATGCATACATATGTACATACATGCACACATTCAGACACATATATACATACATACATACGTACATATACATATATACATTCATACATACATATATATACATGCATGTACACATGCGTAAAGACATGCATACCTACATAATGTGAATAACCTATCACGGATAGACGCCCCAAATCCAAGCCGAGGTGGTGGGAATAGAAGAAAATGTATTCGGGGTAATCTGCCATAATTAGACATCTAATAAACTAAACAAAATATTACTGTACGAGAATTGTGTCGCGTGCCTCGGAATAAAACCCGGTAATCGGTACAATAAACCCATTAATTTCGTTATCTTGGACAAATAAATTTAGGTCGGAAAAATGGAGTATTAGTCGACACTACATTTATGAGAGGGACGGGCCTGGAACAGTCGCTATTATTTCATCTTTTTATTTATTTATTTATTTATTTATTTATTTATTTATTTATTTATTTATTTGTTTATTTATTTATATATATATATATATATATATATATTTTTAGCTTTTAATCTTCTGAGTTGATCCACTGCAACTTAATCAAGTTGTCTGACGAATCAAATTAAACAAATCAACATAAGATTGAAGATAAATATGAGTAAATAAACATAAAAATACATAGATAATATATAGATGTATATGTAAATGGATGGATAGATATTGATAAAAAGGATAATCTATTCTACGCTTCCGAGTTATCCACGGATTTCCTCGTTGTCTTCAACCAAGACATCTTCGGCATTTCTCTGTTCTCGATCTTCGGTTCCTTGGACGTCTACTCCTCAGCCCCAATTCGCCCTTCCCCCCCCCTCCATTCTCCGGGTCCCCTCCCCTAACTTCCCCCCTCTCCCTCCTCCACTTCCCCCCTCTCCCTCTCCCACTTCCCCCCTCTCCCTCTCCCACTTTCCCCTCTCTCCCTCCCCCACTTTCCTCTCTTCCACCCCACTTCCCCCACTTCCCCCTCTTCTTCCACTTTCCCCCTCTTCTTCCACTTTCCCCCCTCTTCCACCCGCTTTCCCCCCTCTCCCTCCCCCACTTTCCCCCTCTCCCCCATTTTCCCCCCTCTCCCTCCCCCCCTTTCCCCCTCTCCCTCCCCCACTTTCCCCCCTCTCTCTCCCCCACTTCCCCCCTCTCCCTCCCCCACTTCCCCCCACTCCCTCCCCCACTTCCCCCCTCTCCTTCCCCTGCTCCTCATGCACGACACAGTTTCGCTTCTTTGTCGTCTCTTTTCACTTTCCCGGACAGACAATATTGTCCGGCAGTTATTCATGCATACACTGCCATCCGCTTCCTTTCTCCTCCTCTTCCTCCTCCTCCTCCTCTTCCTCCTCCTCCTCTTCCTCCTCCTCCTCCTCCTCTTCCTCCTCTTCCTCCCCCTCCTCTTCCTCCTCTTCCTCCTCCTCTTCCTCCTCCTCCTCTTCCTCCTCTTCCTCCTCCTCCTCTTCCTCCTCCTCCTCCTCTTCTACTTCTCTTCTGCTTACGCCTCCTTCTCCAGCTCCTCCCCTTATCCTCCCCCTTGTCCTTCTCCACCCCTTCTCCTCCCTCTTCTTCCCCCTTTCCTGTCCCCTCTTCTCCCTCTTCTCCTCCTCCTCCTCCCCATTCTCCTCCTCCTCCTCCTCCTCCCCATTCTCCTCCTCCTCCTCTCTCTGCTCCCCTCCCTGCTCTTCCTCCCTCCTCCCTCCCTCTTCCCTTCTCCCTCCTCCTCCCTCCTTCTCTTCCGCCTTCTCTTCCCTCCTTATCTTCCTTCTTGCCTTCTACCTCCTCTTCCCTCCTTATCTTCCTTCTTTTCTTTTCCTCCCTCCTCCTTCCATCCTCCTTCTTTCCCATTCTCCTTCCCTTGCTCCTATTCTTCCTCCTCCTACTACTCCTCCTCCTCCTCCTCCTCCTCTTCCCTCCCCTCTTCCTCTCTTTTCCTCCTCCACCTCCTCCCCTCTTCCTCACCCTTTTTTCCGCCCTAAACAAATACACCACCACATCCACCACCACCACAACCTTCAACCACACCCTCACTCTCCCACCCTCGTCCCTTTTCGCTCCCTCACCCCCTCTACCCCCATTTTCGCCCCCCCTCTCCTCCCATATTCTCGCCCCCCTATTCTTGCCCCCATTCTCACCCCCCTATTGTCGCTCCCTATTCTCACCTCCCTATTCTCGCCCCCCATATTCTCGCCCCCCCCTCTTCTTGCCCGCCCTATTCTCGCTCCCTATTCTCACCCCCTATTCTCGCCCCCTATTCTCGCCCCCCCTATTCTCGCCCCCCTATTCTCGCCCCCCTCTATTCTTCCCCCTCTTATCCTCATCTTTCACCTCAGCCCCACCCACCCCAACCAGCAATCTCTCTTTTACTCTCTCTTCTTCGGTCTTTTCTCTCTACCCCTCTCCCCTTCCCATCACCCCTCCCCTCTCTCCTTCCTATCTCCCCCTCCCTCCTCCCTCTCTCAATCACATCTTCCCCTCCCCTCTCCCCTCTCCTCTCCCCCCCTCCCTTCCCCTTCCGCTCTCCCACTCCCCTCCCATTCCCCTCTCCCCCCTCCCCCTTCCCCTCTCCCCTACCCCTCTCCTTCCCCTCTCCCCTTCCCCTCCTCCCTTCCCCTCCCCCCTTCCCCTCCCCCTTCCCCTCCCCCCTTCCCCTCCCCCTTTCCCTTCCCCTCCCCCTCCCTTCCCCTCCCCCTCCCCTCCCCCTTCCCCTCACTCTGCCCCTCCTTCCCCCTCTCCCCCTCTGCCCCTCTGCCCCTCCTTCCCCCTCTCCCCTTCTCCCCTACACCTCTTTCCTTCCTCCTTTCCCCCTTCCTCCCCTCTCCCCCTCCCTCCCCCTCTCCTCTCCCCCTCCCTCCCCCTCTCCTCTCGAGGCCCTCCTCTATTTCCGCCTATTTTCTCCTTCCCTGTAATCGAGTCCCGCTTCTGCTCCCGCTGCTGCTGCTGCTGCTGCTGTCTCGGACACTCCGCGCCCCCGGACAGGCCAAGACGCGTCCGCCTTCCCTTCCTTTCCTTCTTTCCTTCTTTCCTTCTTTCCTTAGATTATTCGCCCTTTCTGTCCTTCAGTTCTTCTTGACTAATATCTTCCTTGACTTCTTCCTTCCTTGGCGTCTTCTTTTATTTCCTCCCACCTTTCCTTCCCTCTCACCTTTCCTTCCTTTCCACCATTCCTTCCCTCCCATCTTTCCTTCCCTCCCATCTTTCCTTCCCTAATGCCTTTCCTTCCCTCCTTCCAAAATTCCTTCCTTTCCACCTTTCCTTCCCTTCCACCTCCTTCCTTTCCACCTTTCCTTCCCTCCCATCTTTCCTTCCCTCCCACCAAAATTCCTTCCTTTCCATCTTTCCTTCCCTCACACCTTTCCTTCTGTCCCATCTTTCCTTCCCTATTACCTTTCCTTCCCTCCCACCAAAATTCCTTCCTTTCCATCTTTCCTTCCCTCCCACCAAAATTCCTTCCTTTCCACCTTTCCTTCCCTCCCACCAAAACTCCTTCCTTTCCACCTTTCCTTCCCTCTCACCAAAATTCTTTCCTTTCTACCTTTCCTTCCCTCCCACCTTTCCTTCCCTCCCACCAAAATTCCTTCCTTTCCACCTTTCCTTCCCTCCCACCAAAATTCCTTCCTTTCTACCTTTCCTTCCCTCCCACCTTTCCTTCCCTCCCACCAAAATTCCTTCCTTTCCACCTTTCCTTCCGTCCCATCTTTCCTTCCCTCCCACCTTTCCTTCCCTCCCGCCTTTCCTTCCCTCCCACCAAACTTCCCTCCCTCCATACGTCTCCATCTAACTCTCCGCCCATTCCTCCTTCAGGGAGGAGGAGGAGTAGGAGGAGGAGGAGGTGCAGGAGGAGGAGGAGGAGGAGGAAGAAGAAGAGGAGGAGGAGGAGGAGTATCAGCAGCAGCAGCAGCAGCAGCAGCCGCCCATGATAATAATTCTCTTGTTTGTCCAAGGCGGACGCTTCCTTCAGAAGTTCTTCCTGAGGAATATGAACTTGAACGGGAGTCGATTTTTTCTTTCTTTCGTGAATTTTGTTTATTGTTTCTTATTGCATTAAGAATTACATACAGTTGTATCTGTTTTTGTTGTATTTTCTTTGTCTATAATCGCGTATTTTCGTTTTTTTTTTTTTTTTTTTTTTTTTTTTGTAAAAAATAAAGAATTTTTTTTAATTGGACACTTGCAGGGGAGTCGCAGGGTCCACGAGCTTCGGGATGACCTGAGGTGACCCAGCCGGCGGAAACTAATGAGTTTGTGTGCTGGGGGGAGTCAGAACCCCTCCTCCTTTACATCCCCCCTGCCCCTTCCCCCCTTACTCCCCCCCGGGGGGAAAACTTGTTGAAAGTGAGAGAGAAAAAAAAGTGAGATATCTGTGGTTGTTCAGAAAGTAAAGAAGTAGAGAAAGTTTGAAGGAAAAAAATTCTAGATTAGTGACTCGATCTGCCGAAGAGAGGAGGCTGCAGCGGACATAGGACAAGGATGAAGAAGTCGTCTTCGAAGGCTCACGAGGCGAGACGAAGATTCGAACTGAGATCCATGAAAATGGAGGAAACGAGAGGGTCTAGAATTTATTCATTTATTCATTCGTTTATCAATATACTCATCTATTCATTTATATATTTACTTCCGTATTTGTTAATTTCATGGAGATGTTTAATGTGCAAGGAAAAATTAGGAAGAATATTTTCATGATACATATCTTCT
>NC_134805.1:21826162-21838662 GCF_046742065.1 Oratosquilla oratoria
ACGAGTTGTGGAAGATGGGGAAGGGTTGTGAATCGTAAGGGGTTGTGGAAGGTGGATAAGGGGATGTGGAGGGTCAATGAGGGGATATGGAGGGTGGATGAGGAGTTTTAGAGGGTGAATGAGGGATTGTGGAGGGTGGATGAGATATGGAGGGTGGATGAGGAATTGTGGAGGGTGGATGATGGGACGTGGAGGGTGGATGAAGGGATGTGATGGGTGGATGAAGGGATGTGGAGGGTGGATGAGGAGTTGTGGATTGTGAAGGAAGAGTTGTGGATTGTGAGGGGTGTGTGGATGGTGGAGGAGGGGTTGTGGATGGTGGTGGAGGGGTTGTGGATTGTGAGGAAGGGGATGTGGAGGATGGAGGATGGGTTGTGGATGGCGGAGGAGGGGTGGTGGATTGTGAGGAAGGGGATGTGGAAGGTGGAGTAGGGATTGCGGATTGTAAGGGAGGGGTTGTGGAAGGTGGAGTAGGGGTTGTGTATTGTAAGGGAGGGGTTGTGGAGGATGGAATATAAAGGGTGGAGGACGGATTGTGGAGAGTTTGGGAGGGTAGGGTGAGGGGATTTGAGAGGGTAAGGAATGGAGGGGAGATATATGGAGGGCAGGAGGAGTGTGGAGTGGGTTAGTGGTGGTTGGGGTGGGCGGGGTGGGCGGGGTGGGTGGGGTGTGAACCTACACTCCGTTTATTCTTGAGCTCGTATCCTGATTGTTATGACCTTGGCTGGAGGTCGTCTTCAGCAAATCACTGAAGCGACTCGTTACTTTCAACTTCAGTAATTGTCTTGAAGTCTTGTCATAATGAGGGAGATTTCTGAAGCTCGATGAAAAAGAAAATGAAAAATGAAATCTCACTTGGCGGCACATCGAGAATGGAGGAACTGGACATTACTGCCGAAAGAATTAATTGGTTTTATTTTAACCCTTTTGGGGTTTCTAAGAGGTTTGTCAAAAAATGAAAACAACCTCGTCAGCGCACGCGGACGCACACACACACACACACACACACACACACACACACACACACACACACACACACACACACACACACACACACACACACACACACACACACACACACACTGCGAGATACAATGGCAGGACACCACGAGCATAGCTCCCCTTCCCGCAAAATACAACTAGGTAAATACGCACACACACACACACACACACACACACACACACACACACACACACACACACACACACACACACACACACACACACACTCACACACACACTCACACTTTCGGTGGCGCGGTTGGTCGAGTCTCCGACTGTCACTACGGCGGCCGGGTTCGAATCCTGCCCAGGGCTGAAATAATTTCTTTATCGCTGCGCTTCAGGTCGTTACTCCAAATCTCGTGGGCGGGGATTTCGGGGTGTGTGTGCGTGTAAGTTCACAGCATTACCCATAGATCGGTCATACGAGCTCTCAGCTCTTTTCCGGGGGGGAAATAGCTGTCGATCACGAGTCCAACACGTGACCAGAATACCATGGTAGTGAATACCATGGTGGTGAATAGACACGAGCATGCGCAAGTTGCAAAAGAAACTACTTAATGATGGCTCATTAGGAAGATGCGATCTGAACTACCTCCTTCCTCTTTTATTGTCTGCGAGCGTCTTGTCCCTCATCTCTGCATGTTTCTCTCTCTATCTATCTATCTATATCTCTATCTCTATCTCTCTCTCTCTATCTCTCTCCTCTCCCTCTCTCTCTCTATCTCTCTCTCTCTATCTATCTATCTACCTCTGTCTATCTATCTGTCTATCTATCTCTGTCTATCTTTCTATCTATCTATATCTCTATCTCTATCTCTCCTCTCTCTTTCTCCTCTCTCTCCTCTCTCTCTCTTTCTCCTCTCTCTCCTCTCTCTCTCTCTCTCTCTCTCTCTCTCTCTCTCTCTCTCTCTCTCTCTCTCTCTCTCTCTCTCTCTCTCTCTCTCTCTCTCTCTCTCTCTCTCTCTCTCTCTCTCTCTCTCTTCTCTCTCCCTTCTCTCTCTTTCTCTCTCTGCGGATGACACAAAGTTTGGAGCAAATGTCGCGGCACCTGAAAGTGTAGAAGTTCTTAGGTACGACTTAGAGAAAGTGGAAGGGTGGTCTGAGAAGTGGCTGAAGCCATTTAATCTGGGTAAGTGCAAGATCATGCATATCGAACGCGCAAGCCAGAGGACAGACTTTTCTCCTCTGAGTCATGACACAGCAAGTACAGAACTGGAAAAAGTTTTGGGTGTCTTGATTAGCAGCGACCTCAAGTCCTCAAAACAGTGTATAGAAGTAGAAAAGAAAGCACAGAAGCTTTTAGGTTACATCAGAAGACAGTTTCGTTACCTGAACCAAGAAATAGTCTTGACGCTTTACAATCCTCTGATTCGTTTCCATCTGGAATACGCCGTCCAGTTCTGGTCGCCGAACTTGAGGATGGACGTGCAGAAGCTAGAACGAGTTCAGGCACGAGCAACGAAACTTGTTCCCGTCATTAGACCCCTGGGCTACCAGAGGCGTGTCTCAAGGCTTATGGGCTCTTTTCTCTGGAAACCAGGAGATTCCGAGGACAGTTAATAGATGTTTTCAAAATACTTCAAGGATTCGATAACATGGACTGTCGACATCTCTCCAGCTTGAACGTGAATGTCACTCGCAATTAAGGGTGGGAGCTCAGTCACCCTCGTTACTCTCGTGACAAGGTCGGTGACTTTTTTTTACATATAAAATCTGCAACACTTGGAACAGACTGCCAAAGATCGTGGTAAACGGGTCCTCAGCAAAGCAGTTCAAAAGTCTGTTAGACAAGGTGCTACATACACTAGTGAAACTACTAGTGTGAATCCCCAGTAGCCTTTTAACGGAGCCCCCTCGGTATGGGCTATAAAACTTTTTGAGATACTGAGATTCCTTGTAACTCTCTCCTTCTCTACCTCTCTCCCTCTTTCTCTCTCACTTTTTTTTCTCTTTTTCTCTTTTTCTCCCTCTTTCCTCCCTCTTTCCTCCCTCTTTCCTCCCTCTTTTTCTCCCCTTTCTCGCTCTTTTTCTCCCTTTCTCTCCCTCTTTTTCTCCCTCTTTCCCTCTTTCTCTCACTCTCTCAATCCCTCTCACACTCTCTCACTCCCTTTCTCTCTTCCTCTATCCATCTTTCTCTCTCTCTCTCTCTCTCTCTCTCTCTCTCTCTCTCTCTCTCTCTCTCTCTCTCTCTCTCTCTCTCTCTCTCTCTCTCTCTCTCTCTCTCTCTCTCTCCTTTCTTTCCTTCTTTGTTTCGATTTCCTGTACACACCATCTGTTCAATTTGATACGATAGATAACAAATGAATAGATTTCATCACAAAATAATTGAATGTACAAAGGTAACTGTGGAAGAGGGAAATGTAAAGCAGTAAAAAGCTTTCTTTCTTATCCATGACCTTTTCGAAAGACTGATATCTCATGGGCTGAAGCAGCTTTTTTAAGCAATTTTTTAAAGTAATTTCTAAGCAATTTTTCTTTTTCTTTTTACAAAAGCGTTGCATGCTTTAGGACAGTGGTTTGAAAATAGGGGTAATCAAATTACCCTACTAAGGGGGGGGGTAATTAATTACCCAGTAAAATCTTTCGCACTCATAGTGGGTAATAAGTAACTACATTATTGAAATTTATTATTTCCAAAAGAGAGAGTAATTGCAGTATCTGTATTTGTTACATTACCTTTCTTTTAACTGATCAATCGAAGCTAATGAAGTAATACGAATGGTGCAAAAAATTTGTGAGTAATAACAAAAATCCTGTGAGGTTATGAGCTCGCTGATTTTGGGGGAAATTGGTTCTAATGCCCGAAAGTAAGTGAAGGATTGTAGAGGTCAGAGGAATTTATGCTGAGGCAAAGCCCAAGCGCACACGCACACACACACACACACACACACACACACACACACACACACACACACACACGACTCGATGGGGCAGTGGTAGCGTTCGCGGCCGCCACTATGGCGGCCCGGGTTCGAATTCCGCCCATGGCTGAAATAATTTCAGTATCGCTGCGCTGCGAGTCGTTACTCCAACTCTCTTGGGCAGGGAGTTGGGTGCGTACGTGCGTGTAAGGTCACAACATTGCCCATAGATCGGTCATATATGAGCTCAGAGCTCTCATCGGGGAGGGTAATAGCAGTCGATCACAAGTCCAACACGTGATCCAAGACCATAATGAATTTTATACACACACACACACACACACACACACACACACACACACACACACACACACACACACACACACACACACACACACACACACACAGTCACACACACACACAGTCACACTCTTAGTTACATACTTAAAAAATGTTTTAAAGCACCTTTCTTGTTCACATTGTTTCCAAAGCATTGCTTTGATAATTTCTGTTCCTTCAAACACTCGTTGTATTAAGCTTTGAAATTGCTTGGTTCCAGACAAAATAAACATACAATTTGAGTGAGACACGGAGAGATTTCATCGAGAGACCTTAATCGGAGATGGTCTTTTATCGAAACGTCACCTTTCAGAAGTCTATGAGCTCCCCTCAGGTGAATTAAATCCACTGGAAGTAAAGAGGATGAAATATATAGTTGGAATAAGGTACATGGAAGGTCTTTCTTACATGAAACGCCTTTCTTACATGAAACGCCTTTCTTACAAAAGAATACGAAGAGACAAACAGCAACAGAGTAATTAGTCCTTACGGGGCTGCTTGCGAATTGAAAGGAAGTGGAAACAGTTAAGAATCACTAATGTGATTTAAGTGTATGAGCTCACGATGCTGAGAAGTAAGTTAGATTTTGACTGGACTCTGTGTTTTTTTTTTTTTTTTTTTTTTTTTCTTTTGTCAATTGTATTTGAGCTCACATTTACAATGCGGTTAAAAAAAAATTGGTTTTTGATCTTTTATATATTAGTTTCTAACCACTATTTCTAGTGATATTACTACGGTCCACAATAGAATAATCATCTATGTTCATATCAACGAAGCCATGGAACATTTTAAAGACTTCAATTTAATCACCGCGCATTCCACGCTTGGATAAGCTGAATAGATTATGTTCATTTAGACGCGCTTCATGTAGTTTATTACATAAACGAGGGATCATCTTATTGATCTTCCGTTGTACCATTTCTAACTTGTATGTCTTTTATAAGATATGGAGACCAAAACTGAACACAGTATTCGAGATGAGACAAGAGAATTCTTGTAAGGAACGCTCTTCATGTAGTTTATTACATAAATGAGGGATCATTTTATTGATCTTACGTTGTACCTTTTCTAATTTGTCAGTCTTTTATAAGATATGGAGACCAAAACTGAACACAGTATTCGAGAAGAGACAAGAGAATTCTAGTAAGGAGGGAGTTCTTTGGCGAGCTAGGAAACAGAAGAAGAACGCTTCTGCTTAATCAGAGCCGTTAGTCTCAGGGACAGGTGACAGCGGGCCACCCACAGCGTGAACAAATGAACGCATTAAATCTACCAAATTAAGAAAAATTAGTTCCTTTGCATGCGGGGAGGGGGAGAGGGGAAAGGAGGGGAAAGGGAGAGGAGGGTAGGGGGAAGGAGGGGAGGGAGACCTTTGTAGCTAGAAAAATTAGATCTAGGCGGAATCTTGATACATGGACGCCATCAATATTTCGGGTCTTTGGTATTGTAGGGAGGAATTATGATTCGCTGGCTATTGTAGGCTGGGTAAAGAATAGGCTCCTGTGTTGGGACGGGGCGATACAAGAAGTTACTCTGAAAAAGAGTCGACGAAGATTTATTCTCTTTTGGGTCCAAACTATCTACGCCTTCCGGTCTCAGAGTTAGAAGAAAAAAAGGATTGCCTTTCCGGTTTTAGCCAGAATAAAAGGACGAGTGACACCCACGAAGGTCTAATGGATTAACTAAACCGCATTACAGAACCCTTCCTAAACACACACAATTTACGAGATTAAACTGGGTTTGCGCGTCCACCCCTAAACCCCTAAACCATAGTCACGCACTCCCTTGACTTAGTTTAATGTTTCCGCTGTCAGAGGAAGCTCTTTCAGCAGAATAAAATCCTCTGGATCGGAACCACTGATGGACACATACATGCATAGAGGTTCTGCAAGACGAATAGCAAAGCTGACTATTTTCAAAACCCATCAACACCATCATAAGATAAAAACATAAGAATGAAGGAGACTGCAAGAGACCATAAGGCCTACACTAAGCAGTTTCCGGACCGGGCCCAAGAGGTTTCTGCAAGACGGACAGCGAATCTGACTATTTTCAAAACTCATCAACACCATCATAAGATAAGAACATAAGAATGAAGGAGACTGCAAGAGACCATATGGCCTACACTAGGCAGTTTCCGGACCGGGCCCAAGATAACTTTCTACCAACTTCGACTGTATTTCTTACACATTTTTTTCACACTTGGAGAGCTGACAACCGGCGACTGATCTCCTTGTCCCTAAAACTTTCAGCACTCCTAAGTTTCTTCCCAAAGAGATCTGCCGGAGGGCCCGTGGACCGTTGCCGGTAACTGTGGGGGTGCGGATTTTGAGGCAACAGTTAATCAATTTCCCAGGATCCTGAAGGATGTTTAGGTCCTCCTTGGATCCCGACTAAACATTCTTTTCCGTTGCCCAGACGAAGACGTTCAAATCAAAACGAAGTTCTTCATGATAGGTCACTCAGACAAAGATGGCCGTTAAGGAAATGAAAATGAAGGAGAGTGGTGAGGAAGGGGAAAGAGGGGGAAGACGGAAGGGGGAAGGAGGCATAAGGATGATGGATAAGGATAAGCAAAGAATAAATGGAATGTCTATGGAAAGGGGAGGAATGATTGAAGTGCATGTTAAAACGTTCATCATTGGAAAACAAGCAAATGGTTGATAATACTAGATGGCCTTGCGCTCATAGCAAGGAAAGCTTCTACAGTATATAGATGCACAGATGCTCTCTGTTTTTTTTTTCTTGTTTTTTTTTTGCACAAATGTATGAGATGTACCAGCGCAAACTCTCACACAGACAGAAACACACACACACACACACACACACACACACACACACACACACACACACACACACACACACACACACACACACACACACACACACACACACACACACACACACACACACACACACACACACACACACACACACAGAGCAGGTCACTACGAGTATAGCTCTCTTCCCGTAGAATACAACTAGGTAGGTAAATACACACACATACACACATACATACACACACGCACATATGAAAGTACATACTCACGCATACACATGAATATGAAGCTAGGTATGATAATTACAATAAGAAACAGGGCCCCACGAGCGTTGCGCATATACACGCATGCAAGCACTCACGCACACACACACACACACACACACACACATTTTTATAAAAGTATTTTTCTTTTTCCAAAAACTAACTTCGCCTTTATTCTTCCTTCGTGGCAATTCCATTCCATCTAACAGATCAAACTATTATTTGATATATTCCTGTCAGTGACAGAACGCCGAGGAGTTATTTCTCTCTTTGTACATCCACGGCTTCCGCTCTCTACTCTCTTTAACCCCCCCCCCTCTCAGCTTTATTTTTTCCGGCGAAGTCATCTACGACCAAAAATCGAGCGAGAGCGACCAGCCCGGGGAAGCCTCCTGACCATTTCCCCACGGCTGTTCTCTCGTATCTCGCAAGACATCTCCGGATGTTGTCTTCTCCCTCCAAGACATTGAGACAGGAACCCCCGGAAATTGGGTCATCTTAGGGCGCATTTCTCTCCGGCCAGTGGCCTGGTATGACCTCCATTCCGCGTAGGATACTAAGGGTAGCCAGAACAGTGGGGAAAGGGACCACCAGGTTGAGAAGGACCGTGACCCCCACACACTCTTCCTACCGAGGGGGTCGTCACGGGAATGAACGAAATAGCCTGGCGACAGACGGAAGGAAAGAGAAAGGGGTCAACCCAGCTTAGCCTACCAGGACCCGCCCGACCGGGGGGGGGGGGGAGTCCTTCTCCTCCTTGGGCAGAAACCGCGTCTCCTCTCCCCCTCTCCTTCCCCCCCCCTTCTCTCTCTCTCTCTCTCTCTCTCTCTCTCTCTCTCTCTCTCTCTCTCTCTCTCTCTCTCTCTCTCTCTCTCTCTCTCTCTCTCTCTCTCTTCTTCTTCTTCTTCTTCTTCTTCTTCTTCCTCTCTTCCTCCTCCTCTTACTCTTTCTCTTTCTTCCTCTTTCTCTCTCTTCCTCTTTCTCTTCCTCTCTCTTGTCCTCTCTCCTTTCTTCCTACTTCTTCCCTCCCTCTCCCTCTCCTCTTCCTTCCTCATCTTCCTTTTTCACCCTCTACCTCGGTGACACCCCTACGAACCAGAGCTACGTATGAATTTCTTGTGGTTAAGGACTAAACTCCATTCAAAGAATATTAAATCTATTTTTCGATTGATTGATTTTTATTTTAATTAGTTAATTGCTTTTGGAATACTACTTCCTTTTTGCCATACTCTTTACGATCTCTATTTCATCATCTCTGACTGCATCTAGGCGCGATGGTGTCCCCCAAGGGATAGAAGCGATGGTTATTGCCGGCGACGAAGTGCCCTCACTCCTCCAACTTTCCACCCTCCCCCTCCCCCTTCCCCTCCACCTCTAGATGATCCTTCATTCAAACGTGAACCGTCTTCCTCAAATGTGGAGATTTTCCTCAACCTGCAGTTATTCGACTGAAGAACCCCCTTCCCTCCTTCCCTCCTTCCCTCCTTCCCTCCTTCCTTTCCACCTTCCCTCCTTCCCTCCTTCCCTCCTTCCTTCTTCACCTTCCCTCCTTCCCTCCTTCCTTCCTCTCCACCTTTCCCCTTCCCTCCTTCCCTCCTTCCTTTCCACCTTCCCTCCTTCCCTCCTTCCCTCCTTCCTTCTTCTCCACCTTCCCTCCTTCCTTCCTCTCCACCTTCCCCCTTCCCTCCTTCCCTCCTTCCCTCCTTCCTTCTTCTCCACCTTCCCTCCTTCCTTCCTCTCCACCTTCCCCCTTCCCTCCTTCCCTCCTTCCCTCCTTCCCTCCTCTCCACCTTCCCTCCTTCCTTCCCCTCCACCTTCCCTCCCTCCTGCCTCTGCATCTTCCATCTCACTCGAGGGCGGGAGCTCTGCCAAGACATAAAAACAAAGACTTGCGGACGAGGAGGAGTTTATGCCGCCGCCGCTGCCCCCTTACTACCAGCACGACAAGAAGCAGCAGTGTCAGGACAAAAGTGGAGAAACAGAATACGCAATATATATATATATATATATATATATATATGTATATATATACATATATATATATATATATTAACAACCACAATGCATTTTAATTCTAAGCCATCAAGGCCGACATGCAGAAATTGAAATGTGGTACTGCCTAGTTGGTAAGTCACTGCCGCACTTGTCATGAGGATGCCTGGTTCAAGTCCTTGGCAGTACCACATTTCAATTTCCGCATATCGGCCTTGATGGTTTAGAATTGAAGTGCATTGTGGTTGTTAAAATGTATGTCTAATCACTAGTACCCATTCAGTGTTATACATATATATATATATATATATATATATATAATATATATATATATATATATATATATAATACACACACACACATTTATACACATTGTATGTGGCAGATAGAACAGCCACTCCATCAGACCTGTGAGTCGGCCTGCATAGTTGGACAAAGACGTTCTTCACTACTTTATTGGCATATGCTGATACCAGAAGGGTTCTAAGCTGAAACGCGACCAAAAAAAAAATGATAATGATAATTATAAAAATAAACGAGAAAATATATCCGTATTGGTAAGAAAGGTAAACAGGAATCCATTCATACCTAAGGGAGGAAATTGTTGTCTTCTTTGTCTTTAACTGTTACCAGATGCTGAGACTGTACCGCTCCAGAAGGCGGATCGGGGGGGGGGGAGCTTGTCCTCGGCCCTGTCCTCGGCCCTGTCCTTGTCCTCGGCCTCGGTATAAACCTCTCTTACGTCCTCTTCTCCCCCTCGCCCTCTCTCCCTCCCCCTCGCCCTCTCCCTCTCTCCCTCGCCCTCTCTCATCCTCGAGGTTAACCTCGAGGCTCGCATTACTGACCACTGTAGCACTTGTTTGATATCATCTAAGAGAGGAAGGGGGAAGAATGAGGAGTAGGAAGAGGTCTAGAAGGAGGAAGAGGAGGAGCAATAGGAAAAGAAGGGCGAGGACTAGTAGGAGGACTAATAGGAGAAGGACTATGAGGAGGACGAGGAGGAAGAGGGGAAGGAGGAGGAGGACAAGGAGGAAGAGGAGAAGGAGGACGAGGAGGGGAAGAGGATAAAGGTGAAGAGGAGGACGAGGGCAAAGAGGAGAAGAACGAAGAGGGAAAGGAAGAGTTTGAGGACGACTAGATGGAAAAGGATGACCACGTATAAGAGAAGGACGACTAGGTGGAGAAGTCGTGGAGAAGGTGGAGGTGGAGTTGGCCATCTGCTCCTTCCCAGAGATTCAGGAGGACTTACTTGACCCTCCGCAAGAGATTCTACGACTCCGAGGGACTTTGAGGGCGACTTGGCCGAAACTTTCCTCCAGAATTTTCCGGAAGGAGGTGGCCGGCCCCTCCCGATCTCTGGGAGGAAATGTTAAGGAAGGCGCTAATGCGGGTTGAGACCTGGAGAGGGGAGCGGACACTCCCTTGTCCCAAAAAGTTGGAGAAGGAATGGCGGCGGCGGTGGTGGGGGCGTTGGAGGGGGTGGAGGGGAGTTAGTGGCAGTGGTGGTGGGTGTTAGTAAGTGTTGGTGGTGCTATAGGATTTGTTGTTGTTGTTGTTGTTGTTGTTGTTGTTGTTAGGTAGTCTACACCGTCAGTGGGTTGTGACACCAGATGTAGGAAGGGGACCGATCACCGTCTCAGGTCAAAGATCCTCCACCCAGAATATATTACGTTTATGTCTGTTTGTTCTCTCAGTGATTCTCATGCTGGCGAGTGTACACTGAGCCGCCTGGCAAAGTGGACGCGTTGTTTGTAATGCCCAACCTGTGATGTTGCCTTCTAATTGTTGTGTAGTGGCCACAGTGGAGTTTAATTGAAGTGTAATTTCTGTTCTGTGTAGTTTCAGTTCCTGTTTGTGTCTTGTTCTTGGTCGGAGGCAGCCAAGAACCACTCCAAGGCTCTGGGCTACCTGGAGTTTTGTAGTAGAAACTCTGTGTGTTTTGTTTGAAGTTTGATGTATTTTTCTTCGCCGCCACTGGTGATGAATAGTTGGTCTGTATTTTGCCTTTGTGGAATTAGTTTCTTTGTTTTATTTTCTCTTCTATTTTATTTTATTTTTTATTTCATCTTATCTTTTTGCTTATTTTTTTATTCGTTTATTTATCTATTTTTGATATATGAATTCATAGGGACAGGGTTTTCGTTATGCTGATACATGCATTCCACCAGGATTTTTAATCTTGTGACCAACATTTTTTCATTGTTTAATCAGTCTTCGCCAAGTTAGTGAACAACTAAAGACCAATTTAGTCCCTTGAGGAAGCACTCCAGCTACGACTGCATCGTTCACTTGATCTTTCACGAACTCGACCTCGCCCTCGAGGAGGACTCTCGTACGACTGTCATGTACAGACTCTATGGAGAGTTTCGAGGCCAAAGGGAACGACGTAATAGGAAATGAGCGATGATTTTAGACTCGTTCACTTGTAATTTCAATGACAGGTTTTCAAGCTTCGTTAGTTTCGTATTATTTCGCACGCAGGGAGTATCGATTCTTGGGTATTAAGGAAGGGTGAATGAAAGTGGAGTATGTGGAGTGGGATTGGATTTATGTCCTGGACTTTGGCTACCTCCCTTGTAAGGGGGGAAAAGCCCCTGGTACATGGTATATGGTATTATCTAATATGTTTATTAATTAGTATAAATAGTTATCTGTTTCTGTTTATGTGTTCACCTGTTTGATAATGTATCTATATCTACTCTAACATATCTTTATCTGTATTTCAATTCATTTGTTCATTCGGCTGTTTATTTCTCAGTCTTTTGGACTTCATATCTATGAAAAAAATGAATATATCTTAGTTACTGACATTTTATCTTTTTACTTTTCCAGGTGAGCACTCGACCCCCGAATCATGTAACTAGAGTCGACAGGAGTCCGCTTCAGGTAATTGATAAGATCAAGGTTCTTGGATCAATCAGAACCGGTTCTAGACTGGGGAATATGTCGATATTCACGAAATTTGACATTCGCGATATTTGAAGTTCGTGGAACCTGAAATTCGCGGAACGGGGTGCAGTACGCGTTCCTTCTCGTGACTCGTGGAAAATAATATTTTATTTTATTTTTATTTTTTTTCATTGATTCTCTGCTTCTTCGGATCGGTGACGTTAATCGCAGATTAGGTCGGAAGGGTTTAACTTTAACTGGACCCATCACGTGAAATTTGCATTAAGCCCTCAATATTTTTTTTTCTTATTCTATTTTATTTTATTTTATCTTACTTTATCTTATTATTTATTTATTCACTTATGTATCTA
>NC_134805.1:21843662-21851162 GCF_046742065.1 Oratosquilla oratoria
GACTACAGCATGATTTGGCTCTCGTAGTACTCAGGGCCAAGGTAACGTTATCGTAATGTGATCATTCTGGCTGACTTTGGATGATGGACTGTATTAGTAATTATCGCAATGGCTGGTGTCTGTGATATCGCGATAAGGGGATCAACATCATCACATTTACGATGCGAATAGACCTATCAACTCGTAAAGGATCCTTCTGCATCGTAAACTTACGACCTAGAACTACGCGCCTCTCACAGACCCGTTGAAGACGTCACTGTGGTAGTTGGAAGTGGAGGCGACTGTACATAAGTTCTTGTTACTTTGACTCGCTGCACAGAGGTTGTCTAAAGTCTCGCTCTATATGTTTATTTTAATTTATATATAAATCATCTTTTGCTGTTTCACAGTCCTTCCGAATGACTAACGATGACTGCCACGTGCCCAGGCTGTCGTAGCTCGAGGGGCAAAGGTGGCCTTAGTCAAACGCCTCCCTCCTGGTTCAGTTCCCTCACCGTTGGTCATGCGTGGGAGTGGGATGGAAAAGGAAACTGTTTCGATACCATCCCCCCGGTGGTCGTACGATCCGTTGCGTCATGCTCTTCATTATGGAGTGAGTGAGTGTGTGAGTGAGAGTGAGAGTGTGAGTGATAGTGAAAGAGTGATTGAGTGTGAGTGTGAGTGAGAGAGTGAGTGAATGAAAGAGTGAGTGTGAGTGAGAGAGTGAGTGAAAGAGTGAGTGTGAGTGAGAGTGAGTGAGTGCGTGAGAGAATGTGAGTGGGTGAGAGTGCCACGGTCGATCTATTGATTCAGAGTGCCAGCTGCCACGAAACTCCAACTGGGGGGCAGGGGGGAGGTGCTCCTACCCCACCCCCAGCCCCCGCGAAGCTGCACCGCAACTGCATCTGAAAGGCCCACTTGTCAGCTGTTCTGTCACAGCTGGGGCTGCTCTCCCGCGAAGCTGCTCTTCAATCGCTGTCTCGACACAGCTGCTCTGGTGTCTTCCTTGAAGGACTCCGAGATATACTGTATACGTTCCCCGGACGCGATAATGTCGCCCGGCTACTTAAGGTCCGGCTCTATGACGTCATTATTCGTGTGACGTCATGATTAATGTGACGTCATGAATCGTGTGATATTACTGCGATGCCATGTCATGAATCGCGTGACGTCATGATTCGGGTGACGTCATGATTCGTGTGGCGTTATGATTAGTGTGACGTCGTGATTAGTGTGACGTCGTGATTAGTGTGACGTCATTATTTGTGTGACGTCATATGCGAGTATACTCTTGAGTGACGTCACCTGTCATGACGTCATATATGACGTCACATGTAATGACGTAAACGTCATGTCCAGAAGCGCCACAAGATCCGTGGTTACTAGGAGGGGCTTTTAATCAGCTGATTAAAATCAGCAGGAAGTAGCCAGAATAAAGCCATACAAGTTGGTCTCCGAAGTAAAAGATTATGGTCACTTTTGTTTCTGTGTGGATGTTTTAATTTTTTGGTAACGAAAAATTTATATATATATATATATATATATATATATATATATATATATATATATATATATATAATATGTAATTGGCAGCGACATCAGTCAGATAATTTTATGGCCGTCGCGTGCAGGACTCGAACCTACCACTCAGGCGCCAGGTTAAAGCGCTGCACAGTACTCTTACTGGCGCCTGAGTGGTAGGTTCGAGTCCTGCACGCGACGGTCATGAAAATTATCTGTATATGTATAAGTTATTATATATATATATACGGATTATGAAGTTATGAATGTATATAGAATTATATATACAAATGTATGTAGGCTTGATGGAGATCATCTAGATCAGGGTTTCTCAACCTTTTTAGCCATATCGCCCCCTTTTGCAATTGAAAAAAAGGATCGCCCCCCTTAATTGGAAAATTATAATAAAAATTATTGCAACAATGATAAACAACTAATTTAAGATGGTTTACTCACTTTGTGTTTTAATGAGATCCTTGGGCCCAGCTGGTGCTTCTTACCTGCTAGATCTTTTATATTAGGATTAAAATTTGTCAGTTTCAATCTGATGTCTCCTCGAATGCATATATCCATTTTGTTTCTTTCGCCCCCCTTGAACTCAAAAATCGCCCCCTGGGAGGGCAATATCGCCCCCGTTGTGAATGACTGATCTAGAGGTTTAAAGTCGTCAAACTGCCAACTTCACCAAAAAGTGTTGTGTTTTTATTCAATCATGTCGCAGTTTGAGCTTCATTAGTTGAGGTATACACGCTTGAGCGCGCACACACACACATACACACACACATACACACACACACACACACGCACACATACACACACACACACACACACACACACACACACACACACACACACACACACACACACACACACACACACACACACACACACACACACACACACACACAACGTATACGAATACGTACACACACACACGAATACGTACACATGTACACTTAAAACAGATACGCACACATGCACACACATGCACACACATGTCTGCATTACTAATGTATGTTACAGTTTATGGATTAAAGATTGAGACGAAGAGGCTTTTCGTAATTCATCAGAGGCATTTCATAAATCATCAAAGAAGTTCATCATGATTTACAAAGACGAAACTCCAGAATGTATGAAGGAGGCATTCCATAATTCATGGAAGAGGTATTTAGTGATTTATTGAGGAGGCAGTCTGTAATTCGTTGAAGAGGTACTCTCTACGTAAAGAGGTACTCCATGCCTTGTTTTAGAGGCACTTCATGATTTATTCAAAAGAAACTCCACACTTCATTAAAGAGACGTCCATCATTTACTAAAGCGGCACTCCATAGTTTATTAAAGAGTCAGGTCTAATGTTGGAGGAGGAGGAGGAGGCGTGGGGAGGAGAAGTGTGGGGACGATGACGAGGAGTAGGAGTAGGTTGGGGAGTAGGAGTAGGGTGGGGAGGAGGAGGAGGGCGAAGAAGAGAAGAGAAGAGAAGAGGAGGGCAAGGAGATGGAGGAGGAGGAGGAGGAGAAGAACAAAGAAAAGGAGGGTGAGGAGGAGAAGGAAGAGGAGAACGAAGAAGAGGAGGGTGAGGAGGAGAAGGGCAAGGAGGAGGAGGAGGGTGAAGAAGAGGAGGAGTAGGGCAAGGAGGTGGAAGTGGAGGAGGAGGAGGAGGAGAGCGAAGAAGAGGAGGAGGAGGGTAAGGAGGTGGAGGTGGAGGAGGAGGAGAGCGAAGAAGAAGAGGAGGATGGCAAGGAGGTGGAGGAGGAGGAGGAGGAGGAGGAGGTGGAGGAGGAGGGCGAAGAAGAGGAGAGGCAGGAGTTATCGACGATGTGGAGAGTGTAGAGGACACGGGAGAGAGTGGCATTGATGGAGAATGTCACGAAGGGCGAGGCTCCTCAGATGTTGGAGATGAAGAAGGGGGTCAGTGTCCGCCGTAATGGTGGAGGAGAGGAGGCGAGTGGCGCTTAATGATGGAGGGGCTTTGTTGGAGGTGATGGAGGTGTCAGGAGTGGTGGAGGTATGGCCTTGAACAGGGGCTGGCTAGGCGGGCAGTCCAGGAGCCTAGCAACCATATCAACAAGTAAAGATAAGCAAATTTGTATGAATATAGATGGATGGATAGATATTGCATGTACGGACAGGTATTTGTAGATAGTTCATTGGATGATGGTTGAGTTCAGAGAAAAATCGAACAAGGATACGTACTCACGCACGCACACATACACAGACACACACACATACACATACACACACACACACACACACACACACACACACACACACACACACACACACACACACACACACACACACACACACACACACACACACACACACACACACACACACACACACACACACACACACACACACACACACACACACACACAAGTCAGGCAGAAACAGACAGACAGACAGAAACATAAATACACAGAACAACGAAGCATCAAAGCAACAATGAGCAAGAGTACAAAGATGTGTTTGTGTTTGCCAAAGGATAAAAGCTGAAGTTTGAGGATAAAAAGAGAATAAAAGATAAAAATCAAATAGAAATGTCGGAACGCGGCGGCGTGGACTGAGGGGGTCGAGTCTTCGAAAAGCCCGCGAGACACAATTATGTGTCGACATGGACGAAAGTCAACAAATATCAGGGGAATGGCCAGACAAGAGGAGCCGTCGTCGACGTCGTCGTCGTCGTCGTCGTCGTCTTCGTCTTCGTTGTTATCCTCTTTGTTGTTGTCTTCGTCGTCGTCGTCGCTTTTGCTGTCATCGTCGTCTCCGTTTTTTTTTTTTTACAGTCGTCTACATCGTCGTCTTCGTCTTCGTCGTTGTCTTCATATTCGTTGTCGTCTTCGTTGTCTTCATCGTCATCTTTGTTATTTTCGTTGTCTTCATCATCGTCTATGTTGTCTTCGTCGTCGTCGTTGTCTTCATCGTCATCTTTGTTGTCATCGTTGTCCTCGTAGTAGTCGTCGTTGTCTTTGTATTCGCCGTCATCTTTGTTGTCGACGGTCGTCGTCATCGTCATGATCATTATTACTATCACCACCAACATTACCATCATTACTATCATTACTTTATTATCACCATTTTCATCATCACTATCATTACATTTTCTACCACAACTGCCACCATCGCCAGTTCTCTTCGTAGTTAATTACATTGTTATTATTTTTGGTCTGTTGTTGTTAATGCTGATTTTTTGCTGAAGTTACTGTTGCTTTTATTGCTGAAGTTTATATTGCTTTAGTTGTTGCTGCTGTTGCTGTTGTTGCTGTTCTGTTCTTAGGTCATTGACCTCATTTTGCAAGTGCCACTTCAGTCAACCCGACATGACCCAAGTTGGCACTCCCGAAGACCCAAGCAGCCTCCGGAGGATGTGTTTGTACTCTCCATGGGTGCCGAGGTCGACCTCAAATAGTGCCAACCGAGGATCAGGTATCGGGGAGTGAGCGGTGACACGTTTGAAGACGGCGAGAGCCTTCAGAGACGTTGACCGCCTCAACCACACGTTTTTATTGTTTTTATTGTTGAGGTTCCTATCCCTCCCTCATACCCTCGGTTTCTCCCGAGGTCGTGCCTCGTTTGAATGGAATCGTCTGTCCTTAGAGCCACATCGGTCGCCGAGTCGACGGAGGTTAAGTGGGCGACTTGGTGGCCGGTTAGCTAAGCCCTGTTGACATGGGGCTAGTTTAGTAGCCGTTAGCGCTAGATCAAAGTTGATTTACCCGGCAAGTAAGTGTTCACACTAGGATAGTTTGGGGGGCAAGTTGGCTCGCTTCCTGTTGACATTGGGCAAATAAAAGAGTAGTTTGCAAATCACTAGCACTAGTCCCGTGCCAACGAGACATTTGGAGGTTGGAGGCTGGGTGATTTAGGGACTTAGTGAAGACCATCCCCCAACTGAATAAAATCGCCTGGCCACATGGAGGAACGAAATGGAATAAGAACGTCTGCTTCTTGGGGAGCTGAACATACTCGCTGGCCGTTCGCGTGTGGTCGTCGGTAATGCGGTAATTGGGTGTCCGGACATGAACGTTCGGCAGTCCGCTTGTGTTCGGGAGATCTTGACACGCGTTCGTGCGTCGAGATTGCGTCACGTGTCAGCAGTTCCAGGTCAGCAGCGTGCCTCGTGCAAGATTGCAATCTATATATTTATAGCCCACCGATCGCTACACTTTTTTTCACCAAGTAAAAAAAAAAGAAAAAGAAAAAGAGATAATGAATGTAGCAGGAATGGTGCAACCACTATCCTTAATTAGTTAAAATCTCAGAACACTCATGAAATCTTCATTAGTTTGAATTTACTTTAAAAAATATATACATGTATATATATATATATATATATATATATATATATGAGGTACGGTAAAAAACAGTATAAAGGATATCTATGCTTTTAGCCTATGCAGTTATTATGAATACAGATTCAGTTTTTTCGAATGGATTGGGTGACATGCTTTGTCTGCCATGATAATTATACTAAAAAAAAGAAGGGTGGGGGAAGGGGGAGGACTGAGATTCAGCGATCCAAGCTAAATAATAACCGTATAGCGTTAACCAGAATAAAATATTTAAATGTCCAGATCTGGGATCTCTAGCCCGATAAGAGGCTACCATCAGTGAAATGGTTTGGTGATAATCATAGCGAAGTTAGGTTAGTGATGATCATAATGGCTATGGTGATGGTGAATGTAGTGATGACGAAACTATGAGGATGGTGATTTTGGTGGAGGTGGCGATGATGATGGTGATGATGGTGGTTGAATTAGTATTGGTAGTAGGCTAGGCCCAGTGGTGACGATGGTGATGGTGGCGGTGGTGGTAATGGCCATGATAATGGTATGGAGGTGATAATAACGGTAGGCCTACTAGTGTTGGTATTGAGGTTTTGTGGTATGAAACGAGTACTCTTTCCCCCATCCAATTTCCCACGCCATTTGCTCGGCACAGTTACGTCATTCGCAGCATCCTCCTCCTGATGGATCTCGGTCGTCCTGTGTGTTTACCCTCTCCCACTCACGCGCCGCTCTTCCCAGCCCGAGATCAGCTGATTCCCCGCTGAACCGTGACCTTGAGGATTCCTTTCTTTTTGGACATTGTCATACAGTCAGTCTCTTTGACTTTCCTCCTTTCCTCTCTTTCTTCCTCCCCTCCCCTCCCCCCTCCCCCCTCTCCCCCTCCCCCCTCCCCCCTCTCCCCCTCCCCCCTCCCTCCCCCCCCCCTCCCCCCTCTCCCCCCTCCCCTCCCCCTCCCACCCACCCCCACTACCACCCCCCATTACCGTCCCCCACTATCACCACCCCCACTACCACCACCCCCACTACCACCACCCCCAGTACCACCATCCCCAGTACCACCACTACCACCACCACCCACACTACCGCCATCACCCCCACTACCATCCCCCACTATCACCACCCCCACTACCACCACCCCCACTCACCACCACCCACACTACCACCACCCACACTACCACCACCCACACTACCACCACCCACACTACCACCACCCCCACTACCACCACCCACACTACCACCACCCCCACTACCACCACCCACACTACCACCACCCACACTACCACCACCCCCACTACCACCACCCCCACTACCACCACCACCCCCACTACCACCCCCCCATTACCGTCCCCCCATTACCGTCCCCCACTATCACCACCCCCACTACCACCACCCCCAGTACCACCACTACCACCACCACCCACACTACCGCCATCACCCCCACTACCATCCCCCACTACCACCACCCCCACTACCACCACCCACACTACCACCACCCACACTACCACCACCCACACTACCACCACCCCCACTACCACCACCCACACTACCACCACCCACACTACCACCACCCACACTACCACCACCCACACTACCACCACCCACACTACCACCACACACTACCACCACCCACACTACCACCATCACCCCCACTACCATCCCCCATTATCACCACCCCCACCATCCCCCCTCTATCACCACCCCCACTACCACC
>NC_134805.1:21856162-21868662 GCF_046742065.1 Oratosquilla oratoria
GAGAAGTCAAAGATGAAATAAATTAGAATAAAATAGAATGTCGTCTTTGGCTTCTGGATTTCTGGATCATCCCCTTCCCAGTTCCTGTTTAGTTGATAGTTCTCTTGATACAGTGTATTATTTTATGTCCGGACGTGTGTGTGTGTGTGTGTGTGTGTGTGTGTGTGTGTGTGTGTATGTACGTGTGCGCTTGAGTTTGTTGGTATTATTGTCATATGGTTACATTCGGTGACAGAAGCTACAACATGAAATGCCTGACGAAAAAAAAGACCAAAAAAAAAAAAAGAGCAGAAATATAGAAGAAGAAGAAATGACTAGATAAAAAGGGTTAGTGAACAAATTCTTGGACGTCCGGAAATCCCCAAAAGTCCTCTTCTTGAAAAAAAAAAAAAAAAAAAAAAAAAGGAAACTCAATGACCATCGAATAGAGGGGACGCGTGACCTGGGACCTTGAAGAACCTCTGGGAGCTCCTGAAGCTTCTGCAGTCTTGCGGCAGCTGGAAGAAGAAGATCTGTCGTGACCGGCGACTCCAATATCCTATGCGGCAAAGGTTGTGGGGAACCCGCACCAGATGGAGACACGCGTAAAAGAAAACGGGTTTCAAGGTTTCGATTAATTTATTCTTTATCCTACATTTATTTATTTATTTTTTGTTTATTCATATATTCATTTATTTAGTTAAATACCTAGTTAATTTATTTATTTATTTGAATTATTAATAAATTTATTCATTTAGTTGAATTATTAATTTGTTTATTTATTTATTTATTTATTTATTCATTTTTTGTAACACGAATCTGTTCTGCGGAAACTTAGACTCGGTGGAAGGCCTTAGATTATTTTTCTTGGTTATTTATTTATCAATTAATTTCTTTATGAATTCATTAATTCATTTATTCACTTGTTCAATTAAAAATTATTTATTCATGCAATAATTCGGTATTAACCAAAATAAATTTGTGTATATGTGCGTATGTGTGATTCACCATGGTCTTAGATTACGTGTTGGACTCGTAATCGACAGCTGTAACCTTCCCGGATTAGAGCTCAGACCTCATATATGACCGATCTATGGGTAATGGTGTGACCTTACACGAACACACACACACCCAACGCCCCGCCCACGAGAATTGGAGTAACGGCTCGCAGCGCAGCGATAGTGAAATTATTTCAGCCCTGGGCGGGATTCGAACTCGAACCGCTGTTACTGCGCTATCAATATATATATATAAATATATATATATATATATATATATATATATATATATATATATATATATATATATAGCAAAAGTGGGCAGGAATTCTTCTTTTATACATGTTGAATTAAATTTGACCGCAGCTGGGGCTAGAATCAACTTCTTGTTGATAGACTCAAGTTTTCTAATCAAAGATCTCGGCTCATCGGGGAGGCGGAATTAAATGCCTTTGCACGACGTTTCGCTCATCTTTGAGCATTTTGAAGTACAAGATATATTTGGTACAAAGCTGATACAGGTTAAATACAAACTAAAGTGGTAATTGGGAGAGGTTACAATAAATGTGGGTGAGATTTTGTCCATGGTGGACTCGGTGGGAATCAGTCCCTTGTTCTTCTGGTGTTGCTTGTAGTGTGGGCCTTATGTCCGAGGGATGAGCTGGTGATATTCTGTCCGTTCTTCTTTCGGAGTTGTGTGTGGTGGTGACTGAGTGTCCATCTAGAGTGGCCAGAGCCAGAGGTCACTCACGGACACTCAGTCACCACCACATACAACTCCAAAAGAAGAACGGACAGAATATCACCAGGTCAGCCCCCGGACATAAGGCCCACACTACAATCAGCACCAGAAGAACAAGGGACAGATTCCCACTGAATCCACCCATGGACAAAATCTCCCCCCCCCCATTTATTGTAACCTCTCCCAATTACCACTTTAGTTTGTATTTAACCTGTAACAGCTTTGTACCAAATATATCTTGTACTTGAAAATGCTCAAGGATGAGCGAAACGTCGTGCGGTAGTATTTTATTCCGCCTCTCCGATGAGCCGAGATCTTTGATTAGAAAACTTGAGTCTATCAGCAAGAAGTTGATTCTAGCCCCAGCTGTGATGAGATTTAATTCAACATATATATATATATATATATATATATATATATATATATACACACACACAAACCATGGGAGGACATGTATAAACACGCAGTTTCGTGTTAAGCCGACATGTGATTGGCAGAGGTGGCCACAGGTTAAGATGGCGTTGGGGGTGGGCTGGCAGATGGTCTCAGGTGGTTCCTCGACTCGTTCCCAGGCCACGCACATCCAGAAAATAGGTGGTTCAACTTGCCGGAACTGGCTTCGAGCTGTCTGCAATTTGTTTATTAATTTGTTTATCTATTTATATATTTATCTGTTATCTGTGTATTTATATTTGCTTATTAACTTTATCTATATACGTTTATCTGTTTGTGTATTTGCATTTGGTGCTTCGTCAAGGTAACAAAGGAGATGTACAGTGTTGCTAGATTTGATAGGTAGATGTAGTACGTAGATGTAGATGTTTGAAGTAGAGAGAAGGAATAGTACAAGTTAAAGAGTTGTCAACCTTCTTTTATTATTGGAGGTCAATCTCTAACCACAAAATAACGCTACGTAACTCTGGTCCGTAGGGATGTTATTAAAACCCATAAAATATTGGTTGTATTAAAGTAACGGTGTGAGTATCTCGTTCGGGTTTTGTTTGTTTAAGGAGTGGCCGATTGTCGCGTTTCAGTATGTTCTTGTAGAACAACTAGTATTAAGATTAGCATGTACTTGTAGAACAACTAGTATTCAACTAGTATTAAGATTATTTCTCGTACAATCACTTGTCAAAAATTAATATTATTAGAAAAAGTGGTATGGATAGGTAATACAAATCTAGCTGAGAATCGTATTTTTTCAATTGATGGAACAAAAAAAATATGCCCTCAGTTAAGAAATTTTGGAGTAGAGAACGTGCGCCAATTGGCTGGTTTGTTTCTACCCCACGTCCAACATCCCCTGTGACGTCCTCTTATCCTGGGCTATCCGGGCATATAGGGCAAAGGTGACAGTCTAAGTTACAGCTAGTTGTCTCCTGGCTGCGTTGTGAGTTCATCTTTTGGAATTAATGGAATTCTTAATTTGGTTTCTAAACGCTTGTAAAAAACCACAAAATTATAATTTTGAACTAATCTTTTGATTTAAATTTTAACTCGTTTTGTTTTATTTTTTTTCTATTTTATTTCATTTTAGCTAATGCTATTGTATTTGATTTTGATTTATCTTTTTTTATTTCATTTTATTTTGTGTTTTTAGGTTGTTTCCAGTGTCATTCACTGTTGTTCTCATAATAGATATTCATCATGTAATTTTGAAGTGGCCATTATGATTTTTTTCATTTTCGTGCAGGCAATACCCTGTGATTCTTTATACGTAATATGTGTTAATTATCAATAGTTACAAACCTTTAGTCTTATTGGCAGAATCATCAGTTTTATTCTCTTTGTATATTTGTACTAACTAGCAAAGTCTTGTTTGGCAAAAGAAATTAAGCGAATGTCATTATATATATATATATATATATATATATATATATATATTATATATGTGTGTGTGTGTGTGTGTGTGTGTGTGTGTGTGTGTGTGTATGTGTATGTATGTATAAACAGATTATCTATCAGGAAAAATAAAACTGTTGCGTTTTGTTCATACGAATTGCAGAAAAAAACAACAACGAGATGGTAGAAGGGAGAATGCCCAAACACTCAGGATAGACTAGGGAATAAAAATAGTTTAGGTTATGCGACGAAAGAAAAAGTTTGAGAGGTAGGGGAGAAAATTGAGGGACAAGGATTGAAACACTCAGGGTAGGGTAGGAAAGAAAATGGCTGAGGGTACCCGTCGAAAAATAACAACGAGGGAGCCGAAAGCTGGAAAGGTCGAAGGCTCAAGGTAGGATAGGAAAAGAAATAGATGAGGATATGCGACCGAAAGAAAAAAGGGGGAACATAAAGCTGTAGGGGCGGAGAGAGAATGACCTAGGATGTGTAAAAACATAATGAAAAAATAGAAAATATAATAAAGATAAAATAACATAAAGATAAAGGAGGAGTGTTGAAGAAAGGTCAGCAGGCATAGGGTAGGTCGGGAAAAAGCGGGACTGAAGTTTGGAGGGTCAATAACGAGGGGAAATGGGATAGAAGCAGAAAGTGAGGGGAGACTAGGCTAGCATACTATTTGCCTTTGCTAGTTAATTTGAGTAGAAACGACTTCAGTAACAATATTCTAGACTTCCGTTAAAACACCTCAACAATGTGTCTTAACATTCTTATTCTAGGTATAACTTTGCTTCGTTCGTCATTTCATTTGTCACATCATGACGCAAGAGTGATTTGACATTTGGAAGTTTGAAGAACAAAAGACCGTAACCGAAGACATTTCTACTCAAACGAAATAGTAAAAAGCAAGTAACATGCTAGCGAGAAATACCTAGCGTGCCATCACCTCGAATGCAAGTGAAAACAGAAGAAGATTTCGACTCGAAAAAGAGGGGAAGAGGTAAACAGGGGGAAGGTGGGGGAGAGGGAGGTAGAAGAAAGAGGTAAGGGGAGAGGAACAAAAGAGGAATGGAAAGGAAGAGGTAAGGAAGAATAGGGGAAGAAGGCCAAGGGGAAGACAAGAAAGAATAGAAGGAAGAGAAGGCAAAGGACAAAAAAAAAAAAAACGAGGAAGAGGGAGTGGCTGGAGATGAAGTAGAGAGGGAGGTAGTGGTGGTGGAACTGATAGTGGTGGTGGTGATGATGGTAGTGATGATGGTGGTAAAGATGGTGGTGATGATGGTGATAGTGATGATGGTGATAGTGATGGTGGTGATAGTGATAGTGGTGATAGTAAAGGTGGTGATGGTGATGATGATGGTGATAGTAAAGGTGGTGATAGTGATGGTGGTGATAGTGAAGGTGGTGATAGTGATGGTGGTGATAGTGAAGGTGGTGATAGTTATAATGGTGATAGTGAAAGTGTTGATAGTGATGGTGGTGATAGTGTTGAGCTGGTGATAAGGTTGCACGTGGTAGTGATGATGGTGATAATGTTCGAGGTTGTGGCGGGTGTTGGTGTTAGGAATGGTGATAGTGATAGTTGAGGCGGTGGTAGTGATGGTGATGGTGGCGTAAAAGAGGAGATTGAGCAGGCGGAGAACTGAAATTGCTGGTTTATGGGAACAGCGATTAGCGAGTGGAGTTATCCAACTTCATGAGCTTCCCTACACGTTATGACAATGCTAACAAGCTCATGTCACAGCCCAGCGAGAGGTACAGGGCACAGGCAAAGAGCTTGTCCAAGTGTAGATAAACAGAGATCTATTGGTGTGCACACGCATACACACACAACTCGTGGCGCAGTTGGTAGAGTTCCCGGCTGCCACTACGGCGGTCCGGGTTCGAATCCCGTCCAGGGATGAAATGAATTCAGTATCGCTACGCTGTGGGTAGTTACTCCAACTCTCGTGGGCGGGGAGTTAGAGGAATGTGTGTGTAAGGTCACAGCATTACCCATAGATCGGTCATATATGAGCTCTGAGCTCTCTCTTCCGGGAGGGAAACAGCTGTCGATCACGAGTCCAGCACGTCATCCAAGAACATGGTGAAACCATGGTGAATCACACACACACACACACACACACACACACACACACACACACACACACACACACACACACACACACACACACACACACACACACACACACACACACACACACGTACGTACGTACGTTTTGGGATGGATGTATTTTTTGTCTGAAGGGTGTTAAAATGCAAAGAGGATTAATAATGAAAATGTTGTGCATAAAATGGAAAGCATCACTAGACGTAAAACCATGCCCCATAGAAAGTTTAGGAAAATGGGTATTAGCGTATGAGTTATGTACAATCGGAGTTTAAGACTCAAATGGGATGAAGCCTTGATGGGCGAGTGTCTGTGTACAGCTTTGGTCTCTGTTTGCTTGTTTCATTGCTTGTTTGTTTACTTACGTAAATGGCTCGCAAGGAGTTACAATCCTAAAGCGTGACAGCAGCACCTTCGTAGATAATTTTATTGAGGTAAATCTCCTTTCTGCAGAAACTGAACTTTGTTATTATGTTGAGTATGAAATATATTGCGAAGACTTTATATTTAGGTTAGTTTTGTCTCGTTTGTGTGGCCGGGAATTACGAAAGTGGATTTGTAAATAGGGTCATATTCCTGTAGTCAGGTTGATTTTTTTTTTTTTTTTTTTTTTTTTTAAACCAAGTATTTTATAGAGAAATGTGTAAAATTCTATATCAAAAATATATTTGTGAAGTAGGCTAAATAGAATAATTGGAAACGAGGTTCTGAGATAGAGAGCACAAAGTAGGGACAGTAGATCAGCATTTTTGAGTGAAGTTCGTGACCGTGGTCAGTAGGGGTGTCCCTAAAAATGTTGACCTATGCGGGGTCCAGGTCAAGTCAGGTCATGCTTTATCCGTGTCAGGTCACGCTTTATCCGTGTCAGGTCACGCTTTATCCGTGTCAGGTCACGCTTTATTCGTGTCAGGTCACGCTTTATCCGTGTCAGGTCACGCTTTATCCGTGACAGGTCACGCTTTATCCGTGACAGGTCACGCTTTATCCGCGACAGGTCACGCTTTATCCGTGATAGGTCACGCTTTATCCGTGATAGGTCACGCTTTATCCGTGACAGGTCACGCTTTATCCGTGACAGGTCACGCTTTATCAGTGTCAGGTCAACCTCCCCCCCGTGCGTGACCTGTTACCGTCCCCAGTTCGCATCACGTGCCCCGCCTGCCTCACGTTTTCTTTATCATGGGTCACAATAATGACGTCACGTTTTCGTGTTTATACTTATTTTCGCGTCGCCTTTTTTCTTTCTTGCGCCATTTCGACGTCACGTATCCTCCAGCACGCTTTGTGTAAATTTTCCTCTTTTTTTATTCTTTTACTGCTGGGGTTCTTGGGGGTTGTCGGGTACTCTCAACCGAATAAAATCGTCTGGCGGCATCTAGAATGAAGGATTAACCCATTCAACTCATGTCAGCCGCTTGTGGTGTAGATACGAAAAACCGGATATGGTAGGCCTCGCGCCGGCCCGTACATCCGAATATCATCTGATGCGGCTTGACCGCGCGAGGACTGACGTCATATTTTTCTGGTGTTTAATCAAACATTTTGGTGTTTTATGATTTTTTTTATATTTGACCAAATCACAAGAATCTTGTCATCGGAGTTTAAAGGGTTAATGTCGGTGTTACACTATGCAGCGGCGCCAGATACGACTGTGTAATGAACAAGAGAAACTTCCCTGTCGCCAACAAGAAGAAGCCGCAACGGCGCTGCCGGACAGTGTGACATGAGTTGCTTTGTCATGATGGCTAGTAGTAAATCACGTTATCCCACGCCCTAAAAGGACTCCTTGGGGTGCACAAACTATAACGTTTTCATTTTCGGAGGATGTTCTTAGACTGAATAGAACCACCAGGTGACACTTATACATACATACATACATATACCAAGGCTTTTTCCCCCTTACAAGGGGGGTAGCCAAAAAGAAAAAGGCATAAAATCACTTATAATAGAGTATATAAAACGTGTGTACGGGGTAAGATTGACCAGGAATAAAATCGCCTGTAGACAGTCGTGATAGAATTGTTAGGGGCTTATAGTAGGGATTAGGGTCAAGGGATCTGTAGTGACCTTAGGTCAAGGAATCTGTGATGACCTTGTAACAGATTCTGTTTTATTGTCTCTGTTTTTTTTTTTTTTTTTTTTTTCTTGTCTCCGTCTCTCTGACCGTCTCTTACGTGTCTGTTGGTCTGTCCTTTAATGTTTCTCAGTCTCTGTCCCTCTGTCACACACACACACACACACACACACTCTCTCTCTCTCTCTCTCTCTCTCTCTCTCTCTCTCTCTCTCTCTCTCTCTCTCTCTCTCTCTCTCTCTCTCTCTCTCTCTCTCTCTCTCTCTCTCTCTCTCTCTCTCCCCTTCCCCTTCCCCTTCCCCTTCCCCTTCCCCTTCCCCTTCCCCTTCCGTCCCTACCTCCGTTTCTGCTTCTGTCTGCCTCTGTCTCGTTCTCTGTCTCTTGTCTGCCACTTCTGTTTCTGTGGATCTACTTCTGGATTCGAAGACTCGATTCTCGGTGCTTGACCTCGATGCTCGTCCTCAAGGCTCATCTTTAAGGCTCACCTTTAACGCTCATCCTTGAAGGGTCATCTTGAGCTCAATTTCGAGACTTGATCTCGATGCTAGTCCTTAAGGCTCGTCCTCAAGGCTGATCTTTGAGCCTCGTCTTTAAAGCTCGTCCTTGATCTTTGATCTTGAAACTGAGCCTCGAAGCTCGACCTCAAACCTTACCTTTAAAGCCCATTTTTGAAGCTTAATCTTGAAGCTCGACCTTGAGGCTCGACCTCAAACCTCGACCTCAACCTCAACCTCGACCTCAGCCCTCGACCTCATTCTCGACCTCACCCTCGACCTCAAACCTCGACCTCAACCTCAACCTCGACCTCAGCCCTCGACCTCATTCTCGACCTCACCCTCGACCTCACCCTCGACATCATTCTGGACTTAAACCTCGACCTCAGCCTCGACCTCAGCCTCGACCTCAGCCTTCGACCTCATTCTCGACCTCAGCCTTCGACCTCATTCTCGACCTCAGCCCTCGAACTCATCCCACGACCTCGACTCTCGACCTCGACCCTCGACATCGAAACTTTCTTTACTCCCCCTAATCGTTAACAGCTAATTCGTCCTTTGCTCCGCAGACTCGTCTGCGGAGGAGGAAGGCAGCGTACGAAGTGGGGGAAAGAGGAGGGAAAATTATTCGGAGCATAATTTCATCGAGGGCCAAGCGTCAATTTGCCACGCCCGTGATTTCAATCTCCATAGCTTCATTCCCTCGCTCCTCTCCCCCTCTCCCCCCTCTCCCCCTGCCCTTTCCCCCCCTCCCCTCTCCCCCTCCCCTCTCCCCTTCCCCCTCCCCTCCCCCTCCCCTCCCCCTCCCCTCCCCCTCCCCTTCCCCTCCCCTTCCCCTCCCCTCTCCCCCCTCTCCCCCCTCCCCTCCCCCTCCCCTTCCCCTCCCCCTCCCCTCTCCCCTCCTTAACTCTCATCTAGCTGGACCACACCCAGATTCTCCAGATCTTCTTGTCTTTGGAAACTTACCAGTTGTTGATGACCAGCCAGCTGGTGTTCCCTGCTAGATGGTATTCTCTGTCAAGTGACGCTGTTTACCAGGTGGCACTAGTCAGATGGTACTCACTGACGGTAATTCCTACTGGTGCACATCACCAGATGGTGTTGCTAACTAGGTTAGATGGCATTCCAAACCAGCTGGCAGTCCTACCCAGATTGGATTCCCTTTGAAGTAATATGTACTAAGCTCGCAACCATCTGCCATTCAGATGGTGTTTACCCAAGCATTTAACACACTTTGCCAGATGGTAACCGCAAGAGTTGGAACTCTTAGCCAGATGGCTCTGTCGTCCATCAGGCACTCCCAGACAGCCAGACAGACTCCCAGTTAATTCACTTTCCCAGATGAGACTCCCAGACAAATGACACTCCCAAACCAGACAGTACTCCCAAACCAGAGGTCACGACAAGCCACATAGCACTCCCATATTCACTCCCACTACCACTCTCAATGCAGCTAAGTCTCCTCCCTCAACTCCCTACTCCCAGATACTCCCCACCCCCTTCCCACACTCCCTTCACTCCCTATACTCTCCTTAACCACACATACTCTCTGCTCGGGCAACTTTGCCGAAGTCTGTTGGATTTAATCAAATAGACTTGATTAAGGAGAGAACTTTTGGGTCAAAATCTCATTTTAGCAGAAGAAATGGAACAAAAACTAAATGGTCTAGTTCTGACATTAGTATGGTAAATCGGTGAACGTACAGTCTTCTAGAGGAATATATAAGAATGGTGTACGGTTACATGTATATACGAGTATTTACGAATATGTGTATATATGTATGTATGTTGTAATATATATTCATTACAATGCATCCTCATCAGGCTGAGTGGAACAGCGGAAATACGAGTATTTTAACTTTTATCGCGCAGACTTTTGGCTCAAAACAAAGTTGATGATGATCATGATAATGATAACAGTAACTAATGATGACGACGAGGAGGAGGAGGAGATGGATGGATAGATAAATTGATAGATGGATAGATGGATGGATGAATAGATGCATGGACGGATAGATAAATGGATAGACAGATGGATGGATGGATGGATAAATGGATAGATGGATGCATGCGTGTATGAATGGGTGGACGAATAGATGGATAGGTGGATAGATAGATGGATAAATAAATGGATAAGTGGGTAAAGAATGTGTAGGTAGATGGATGGATAATGGATAAATGGACGGCTAGGTGGATAGAGGGTAGATAGATGGGTAGCTGGATAGATGAATGGATATATAGATGAATAGATGCAGGAATATGTGGATAAATGGATGGACAGATATCTAAATAGATAGATATGATAGTAATAAAAAAAAACTCCATTTCCCTTTTCCCCTCCTCCTCCTCTTCCTCCTCCTCCCTCTTCTCCTCCCTCTCTTCCCTCTTCTCCTCCTCTCCTCCCTCTTCTCCTCCTCTCCTCCACTTCCCTCTTCTCCTCCTCCCCCTTTTCCTATTCCCCTCTTTCCTCTTCTCCTTATCTTTTCCTCTTCCCTTTTCTCGTCTTCCCTCTTACCATCCTCCTCCTCCCTCTTCTCCTCCTCCTTCCTCTTTTCCTCCTCCTCCCTCTTCTATTTCCTCTTACCCTCCCCTTCTTCCCTCTTCCCCTCCCCTTCTTCCCTCTTCCCCTCCCCTTCTTCCCTCTTCCCCTCCCCTTCTTCCCTCTTCCCCTCCCCTTCTTCCCTCTTCCCCTCCCCTTCTTCCCTCTTCCCCTCCCCTTCTTCCCTCTTCCCCTCCCCTTCTTCCCTCTTCTCATCATCCCTCTTTTCCTCCTCCTCTCTCATCTCCTCCTCCCTGTTCCCTCTTTTCTTCTTCCTCTTCTCTCCTCCTCCTCCTTCTCCTTCCCTTTTTCCATTTTTCCTCTTCCCTTCTTCCTTACTTCTCATCTATTCCTCTTCCCTTCTTCCCTACTTCTCATCTATTCCTCTTCCCTCTTCTCCTCCTCGTTTTATAATCCTCCTTTTCTTCCTTGCCCTCTTTTTCTTCCTCTTTCTTCTCATTCCTCTTCCTCCTACTTCGTCTACAAACGAAACGCCTTCACGTAATGCAACTGCCATGTGTGTGACATAAGGCCATTTACACGCTGATATGAATAATAGTGGCGGGCAATTACATGTCTTTACTTGAGAAAAAAGAAGAAAAAAATCGCCAAAGAATTTCTCGAGTTTTGTACTTAGCGTCATAATTGGCCTCTGTTTTAGTGACGGAGAATTCTTTCTTGATTTATGTTATAAAGCGAATCTTATCTTCTTTCTTGATGGCTAATGTGATAATCTGTCATGGGAGGCACATCGAGGCTCGTGTAAATGTAATATTGTAGTTCTACTCTATGAGGTGACATTTGTTTAGTGTGTATGTATGCTTGCAGTGAGTGTACGTGCGAAAGCAGGCGCACGCATACATACACTCGCACAAACTCGCACACACACACACACACACACACACACACACACACACACACACACACACACACACACACACACACACACACACACACACACACACACTCGCACACATACACACACACACACACACACACACACACACACACACACACACACACACACACACACACACACACACACACACACACACACACACACACACACACACACACACACACACACATATACTCGTACTTAAAAAACTCGCACTCTTACATTCACACAAACGCGCATGACCACACCGACCGACCGACTGACCGACCGACTGACTGACTGACTGACTGACCGACCTACTGACTGACTGACCGACCGACCGACCTACCAACCAACCGACCGACCGACCTACCAACCGACCGACCGACCGACTGACTGACTGACTGACTGACTGACCAACCTACCGACCGACCAACCTACCGACCGACCAACCTACCGACCGACCAACCTACCGACCGACCAACCTACCGACCGACCAACCACCGACCGACCGACCGACCTGCCAACCGACCTGCCAACCAACCGACTTGGCATCGACCTGCCGTCGACCTGTCAACCACTTCTTTCTGTATGATGACGATCGTGAAGATCCTTCTGCCCGCAAACCGTGTAAACCCAACGAAGGTAACAAGACTTCACACTCTTCTCTCAAGTGCCCCCCCGTCTGCTTTACTCGATGGGAAGTCTGTAACTATTGAACTCTTCGCCACCCAGAGATGTGTGTGCGCGTGTGCGTGCGCCTGTGGGGGAAGGGGGATGGGGGGTGGCTCCAAGACGAACTAGCCAGGCAGAAGTTGAGATGCCTGGTATGAAGTGGGGAGAGA
>NC_134805.1:21873662-21876162 GCF_046742065.1 Oratosquilla oratoria
GTGTGTGTGTGTGTGTGCGCGTGCGCGTATGTGTGTGTGTGTGTGTGTGCGTGCTATATAACAGAAAGAAAGAGAGAGGAGGGGAGAAGGAGGGGAGGGGAAAGGAGAGGGGAGAGGCAGGGGGAATGGAGGAGGGGAGGAAGGGTTGGAAAAAATGAAGATCTTTTGCTTCAAGATATACATATGCAGATGCCATAATCCCACCTGGAAAACGGGGTGGTCTAGTCAAGGCGTACCTTTTTGCCCCGAATCTGCGAGAAAGAAAAATCCTGAAAAAGGTGTAGTGTGTGCGTGCGTGTGTGTGTGTCTGTGTCTGTATGTGTGTGTGTGCGCGCGCGCGCGCGTGTGTGTGTGTGTGTGTAAGTGCGTGTGTGTGTGTTTGTGTGTCTGTGTCTGTATGTGTGTGCGCGCGCGCGCGCGCGTGTGTGTGTGTGTGTGTAAGTGCGTGTGTGTGTGTTTGTGTAATTGGGTGGGTGTGGGTTGGGAGTGAAGGTACAGTATTAGTTCCTTTGTCGCCTTTTACGACATATAGAGGAACACTGTACCGGTATCCTTGTCCCTCGCCACATAATTTGTTTAATTCTTTTATCAGCTAGAGGTTGCTTTTGATTGAAATCGCTTAGCCTTAAGGCAAAACAAATTATTTTAGGTGTACCATTTGGAATACTTTAACCTTAAAAGATTAATCGAGATAGTTTTATAAGAGTTTAACTTCTTGCTTGTTCAGTGGAGGTGTAATTGTCCATGAGGACAATACCACACCAGGAACATAAGAACACAAGAACATAAGAATGAAGGAGACTGCAAGAGACCATAAGGCCTACACTAGGCAGCTCCGTATCCATCACCACCTGTCATCCCCATCCATAAAGTTGTCTAATCGTGTAGTCACAAAAGTAACAGAAGAAAGGATTGAGATTGATAGCAGAATGGAAGGATTGTAGATATCAGCTTTCTTTTTTGAGTTGAAACGAGTCGCCAACTATAGAAATATCCTGAGTGACCCTGGTCCATAGGGGTATCACTATTTTTCGTTTCCATTTCCAATTCCATTGTTATTGTTATTGTTATTATTATTAGTGTTATGGTTATGGTTATTGTTATTGTTATCATCATTGTTATTGTTATTGTTATTGTTATTCATCACAGCCTCCATATCCTCCACTTACCTCCACAATTCACCAACGGACCTCTGCCCCAGGACATCGTCTTCTGGTTTGTCCGAATCATTTTCCGTCATCGCTTACATTCCCGGTCCAAACCCCGGACCCCAGACTCCTTCTCCACTTCCTCCTCCTCCACTTCCTCCTCCTCCACTTCCTCCTCCACTTCATTCTGCACCACTTCCTCCTCCTCCACTTCCTCCTCCTCCACTTCCTCCTCCTCCACTTCCTCCTCCTCCACTTCCTCCTCCTCAACTTCCTCCCCACTTCCTCCTCCTCAACTTCCTCCTCCACTTCATCCTCCTCCACTTCATCCTCCTCCACTTCATCCTCCTCCAATTCATCCTCCTCCATTTCATCTTCCTCCACTTTATCCTCCTCTATTTCCTTCTCCACTTCTTCCTGCTTCCTCTCTTCCTCCTCCTCCCTCGCCACCTCTTCCCCCCTCCTTAGTTCACATTATTGTGTTCCCAGCGCCTCTTCATCTTCTGTCCTCTATTCTGTTTTTCTCCTCTTCCTCCTCTTCCTCTTGTTCTTCCTCCTCTTCTTCCTCTTCCTCCTCCTCTTCCTCCTTATTCACCTCCTGCTCCTCCTTCTCTTCCTCCTCCTACTCCTCTTCCTCCTCCTCTTCCTCTTCCTCCTTATCCTCCTCCTCTCCTCCTCCTACTCCTCTTCCTCTTCCTCCTTATCCTCCTCCCCTCCTCGTCCTCCTCCTCCTCTTCCACCTCCTCCCCTCCTCTCCCCCTTCTCCTCCTCCTCTTCCTCCTCCTCCTTCTCCTCCTCCTTCCTCTTCCTCCTCCTCCTCCTCCTCCTTCCCGCCGTTCTCTCTCGTCCTCTTTCTCCCATCAATCACTCTAACTTCTCTCCCGCCCTCCCTATTTTCTCCTCTCGTGGAGTTCACGCCTCCATACTCCTTTCTCTCCGATGCACTCTTCTCCTCCACCTTCTTCGCCTCCACATTCTGTTTTCCCGCCTCCACCGCCACCAGCCGCCTCCTCCGCCTCCACTTCTCCACCTGCTTCTCTTCCTCCAACACTTCCTCCATCATTACCTCCACTACCATAATTTCTGGCTCCACCACCTCCACCAACTCTGCATCCACCACCTCCATCTCTACCACCACCACCACGTCCATTTCCACCACCTCCAGCTCCACTTCCACCACCTCCACTTCCACCACTTCCACCTCCACCTCCACCACCATCACAGCTGCCTCCACCACCTCCACCTCCACCTCCACTCCTTTCTCCACCAACTCTGCCACCTCCCTCCGGCATTCCGATCCAGTGCTTCCCTCTCGTTGACAGCAGCCCATAAACCCAGGCGGGGCGGGTCTC
>NC_134805.1:21881162-21898662 GCF_046742065.1 Oratosquilla oratoria
CTTGATAGTCACTTACACTGTCAAACGGTTTGCCAAACCCGGTTTGTCAAACAAGTGTTTGATGTTTGACCGTGGGTATTTGGTTGTCAAACATGTTTGACAAACGTGTTTGACAACCAAGTACCCCACTCACATGGTAATACATCACTTCAAACACTTGTTTGACAATATGACAAACCTGGTTTGACAAACCGTGTAAATGATACTTTAGGCCCAATTAAAGTTGGTGGTTTCCTGAACAAGAACAAGAACGTTTGATGAGAGACAGAGTAACATGGTCACCTTTTGTCCAACTGAAACTTGTTCAAAACCTTCGGGTATCGTTGATGTGGGTGAGATGAGTGAAGGGCTGACGTATACCTTTGCCAGGTCCACTCCCTCCCCCTTACTTTTAGGAAAAAGGGCCTTTTGGTATGTGATGTACCATGATGATTATAATTCCACCCTATTTTAGTCACAGGATAGAAGGATTAACCTTTTCCCAGTTGAAGAAAGAGGGTCATCTCTATTCTTTCCTTACGTGTTGCCAGGCGATTTCATTCAACTCTGGTGTCACCTTCTGAATACCAAAAGGACAAATGGACCGATTGGAACAAGATTCATTACTGTAGAAGTTGAGTAAATACTCGTGAGTTTTGAGAGATAGATCGTGCGGTCTTCGGTCATGACTTTGGAGTTTGGATGTCATCATCACGCCCCCCCCCCCTCTCTCTCTCTCTCTCTCTCTCTCTCTCTCTCTCTCTCTCTCTCTCTCTCTCTCTCTCTCTCTCTCTCTCTCTCTCTCTCTCTCTCTCTCTCTCTCTCTCTCTCTCCTCTCTCTCTCTCTCTCTCTCTCTCTCTCTCTCTCTCTCTCTCTCTCTCTCTCTCTCTCTCTCTCTCTCTCTCTCTCTCTCTCTCTCTCTCTCTCTCTCTCTCTCTCTTTCCTCTCTCTCTTTCCTCTCTCTCTTTCCTCTCTCTCTCTTTCCTCTCTCTCTCTTTCCTCTCTCTCTTTCCTCTCTCTCTCTCTCTCTCTCTCTCTCTCTCTCTTTCCTCTCTCTCTTTCCTCTTTCTCTCTCTCTCTCTCTATCCTCTCTCTCTTTCCACTCTCTCTCTCTCTCTCTCTCTCTCTCTCTCACACACACACACACACACACACACACACACACACACACACACACACACACACACACACACACACAGAGAGAGAGAGAGAGAGAGAGAGAGAGAGAGAGAGAGAGAGAGAGAGAGAGAGAGAGAGAGAGAGAGAGAGAGAGAGAGGCACATACGTATGCGTCATTATCTTTCCCGTCCGTCCTTCCCCTTCCTCTTCTTCGTTTTTCTTTTATCTCCAGACGGGGGGAGGGGGGGGACGAAACCCCCTTCGCCGCCCATCTTTACGTCCTGCATTGCAGCCATTCGCTGAGCTATTGGAATGTGCAGAGCTAGTAGGATTGAGGGGGGAAGTGAGTGAGTGAGTGGATGGATGGGTGAGTGAATGAGTGATGGAGAGAATGAATGAGTGCTGGAGTGAATGATGGAGTGTGTGAATGATGGAGCGAGTGGATGGATGAATGAATGAATGAGTGATGGAGTGAGTGGATGACGGAGTGAGTGGATGAGTGAGTGAGTGAATGGTAGAGTGAGTGAGTGAGTGGATGATGGAATGAGAGAATGATAGAATGAATGGTGGAGTGAGTAAATGATTGAAGGAATGAGTGAATGAATGAGTCAATGGTGGAATGGGTCAATGATGGAGTGAGTGAATGGTGGAATGAAAGAATGATAGAATGGATGGTGGAGTGAGTAAATGATTGAGTGAATGAGTGAATGAGTCAATGGTGGAGTGTGTGAACGAGTTAGGGTTAATAAGGAAGAGGAGGAAAAAGGAAGACACAGCCTTGAATAGGAAGAGACAGTGGCAGTGGTAATGACGGAAAGGTATTTAGTGAGGGAGGGAGGTAGTGAGTGAGTGAGTGAGTGAGTGAAGTAGCGAATGAGTAAGTGGTTGAGGACGGGAGAAAGGGAAGAAGGGATATACACAAGCAGGGGAGGAGACCGCGGCAACGGCAACGTTTGAAAAAAAATGTGGATGAGAAAAAAGGAAAAGAGAGATGGAGGAGGAGCAAGAGGAGGAAGAGATTAAGGGATGTGAAGGATAAAATGGGAAGAAAAAGAGGAAGAAGAGACGGTGGAAGTAAGGGAGGAAGAGGCGATGCAAAAGGAGGAGGAAGAGATATTGGAAGAGGAGGATTAAGTGGAGAAGGTGGAGGAAGAGGTGGAGGAGGTGGAGGCAAACAGGAGCTAGGACTGTGTACACAAATAATCCGTTTTTTTTTTTTTTTTTTTTTTTGCTCGACACGTAAACTGGTGTAAGTGATCACATTACAGTAAGGCCAAAATGCAATCTTGTTATCACAGACACCTCCCCCCCCCTCGTTCTCTAAAAAAAAGGGGGGAGGGAATGGGGGGGAGAATGAAAGAAGAAAACGTTCTGGACACACAGTGTGATGGCACAGAAACGTTTGGAAAATGTAAATAGGGAATGCAAGTGGGCCAAAGGGTCCCCGACAGTGCCAGGAATGGCATCGACTCGCATCGGAGAGTTTCCGGAATTGTCCTAATCAAGAATTACCATCAGCATGGGCACGTTAGCTAACACTCTCACTCTCTCTCTCTCTATCTCTCTCTCTCTCTCTCTCTCTCTCTCTCTCTCTCTCTCTCTCTCTCTCTCTCTCTCTCTCTCTCTCTCTCTCTCTCTCTCTCTCTCTCTCTCTCTCTCTCTCTCTCTCTCTCTCTCTCTCTCTCTCTTTCTCTCTCTCTCTCTCTCTCTCTCTCTCTCTCTGAAAGAAGAAGTGTAACGAAAGAATATAGTAGAGGAGACACATTGTGATGAGAAAACTAAAGGACATGAGCTGAAGAAGGTTAAGGAGCGAAAAATAGTGAAAACTGAAAATAGGAAAGAAAAGGAAATGAAAGCCAGAGGATAAAGGGTAATGAGAGAGGACATAGGAGGAAATGAGAGAAGAAAAAAATAAGAGGTGGAAGAGTTATAGGAAGAGGAGGAAGGGATGACATACAGTGAGAGATAAAACTCCAGAGAACGGAGCGAGGAAGGAAGAGGAGGAGGAGGAAAAGGAAGAGGAGGAAGAGGAGAAGGAGGAAGATGAGGAGGAGGAGGAAGGGGAGGAGGAAAAGGCGGAGGAGGAGGAGGAGGAGGAGGAGGAGGAGTAGGAAGAAGTGAAAGGTGAAGTGAGGAGGGGGAGGAGACGTGTGCGCCATTTTAGTTGAAGGATTCCAGATGAACTTTTTCAGATCCGAACCCCGCCCTATGATGAAAAATATCGACCGATGTACAAAGTGATTAGAGATAGAAAGCAGAATGAAGATATTGATGAATAGATCAAATAAGATAGAAAGTAAAAGAAAACAAAAGTAAACCAGTAGATAGATGTAATTAAGCAACATACGTACATGCACATACCAAAGGCTTTTTCCCCCTTACAAGGGAGGTAGCCAAAAACAAAGGCATAAGATTCGCTCCCACCCATGTAACAAGATAAACGAAATAAACGAATGAAATTGATGAATAAAATGAATATAGACAAACAAAAAAACAAACAAAAAGGCAAACGAAACATAAAAGTGAATAAGGAAAACTGAACAAACGTCTTGTTCAGTTTGCAGGTGATCATTTGATCAGGGTGACGCGATTTAGATTTTATTCTGGTTAGCGTTGGACGGTTTCCGTCAGTTCAGGGAAACCCTTGTCACACTCGGAGGCGGAGTCGAGGTCGGGTACGACGCCGGAGGGTGAGGCCAGAGGCCGGAAATGAGGCTAGAGGCCGGGACTGGGGCTAGAGGCCGGAACTGGGGCTAGGTGCCGGGACTGGGCCCAGAAGCCAGGATTGGGGGTTAGAGGCCGGGACTGGGGCTAGAAGCCGGGATTGGGGCCAGAAGGCGGGATTTTGGCCAAAAGCCGGGATTTTGGACAGAGGCCAGGACTGGGGTTAGATACCAGGACTGGGGCTAGAGGTCGGGACTGGGGCTAGAGGTCGGGACTGGGGCTAGAGTCCAGGACTAGGGCTAGAGGCCGGGACTGGGTCTAGAGCCCGGGATTGGGGCTAGAAGCCGGGACTGGGGCCACAGGCCGGGACTGGGGCCAGAGGTCGGGACTAAGGTTAGAGGCCGGGATTGGGGACAGAAGCCGGGATATTGGTCAGAGCCGGGAATGGAGCTAGAGGCCGGAACTGGGGCTACAGGTCGGGACTGGGGCTAGAGGCCGGTACTGTGGCTAGAGGCCGGGATTGGGGCTAGAGGCCGGGTTTTGGGCCAGAGACCGGGATTTTGGTCAGAGGCCGGGACTGGGGCTAGAGGCCGGGACTGGGGCTAGAGGCCGGGACTGGGGATAGAGGCCGGGACTGGGGCTAGAGGTCGGGATTTAGGCCAGAGGCCGGGATTTTGGCCAGAGGCCGGGACTGGGGCTAGAGGCCAGGATTGGGGCTAGAGGCAGGGACTGCGGGTAGAGGAGGGGACTAGGGCTAGAGGCTGGGACTGGGACTAGAGGCCAGGATTGGAGCAAGAGGCCGGGATTTTGGTCAGAGGCCGGGACTGGGGCTAGAGGCCGGGAATTGGGGCTAGAGACCGAGTTTGGGGTTAGAAACTGGGACTGGGGCTAGATGCCGGGACTGCGACAAGAGGCCGGGGCTTGGGCTAGAGCCCGGGACTGGGGCTAGAGACCGGGACTGGGGCTAGAGGCCTGGACTGGGGCTCGAGGCCGAGACCGGGGCAAGAGACCGGTACTGGGACTAGAGGTTGGGACTGGGTATAGAGGCCGGGACTAGGGCTAGAGGCCGGTACTGGGACTAAAGGCCGGGACTAGAACTGGAGACCGGGACTGGGGATAGAGGCTGGGACTGGAGATAAAGGCCGGGATTGGGGTTAGAAGCCGGGATTGGGGCTAGAGTCCGGGATTGAGGCTAGAGGCCGGGACTGGAGCCAGAGGCAGGGACTGTGGCTAGAGTCCGGGATTGGGGCCTTAGGCCGGGACTGGGGCTAGAGGCCTGGATTGGAGCTAGAGGCCGGGACTGGGTTTAGAAGCCTGGACTGGAGCTAGAGGCAGGGTCTAGGACTAGAGACCGGGATTGGAGCTAGAGGCCGGGACTGGGGCTAGAGTCCGAGACTGGGGCCAGAGGCCGGGACTGGGGCTAGAGGCCGGGACTGGGGCTAGAGGCCGGGATTGGGGCTAAAGGAAGGGACTGGGGCTAGAGACTGGGATTTGGGCTAGAGGCCAGGACTGGGGCTAGAGGATCTGACTGGGGCTAGAAGCCGCGATTGGGACTAGAGGCCGGGACTGGGGCTAGAGTCCATGATTGGGGCTAGAGGCCGGGACTGTGGCTAGAGGCCGGGACTGGGGCTAGAGGCCGGGACTGGGGCTAGAGGCCGGGACTGGGGCTAGAGGCCGGGACTGGGGCTAGAGGCCGGGACTGGGGCTAGAGGCCGGTACTGGGGCTAGAGGCCGGGACTGGGGCTAGAGGCCGGTACTGGGGCTAGAGGCCGGGACTGGGGCTAGAGGTCGGGACTGGGGCCAGAGGCCTGGATTGGGGCTAGAGGCCGGGACTGGGGCTAGAGGCCGGGACTGGGGCTATTAGCTGGGATTGGGGCCAGAGGTCGGGATTTTGGGTAGAGGACGGGACTAGAACTGGAGACCGGGACTGTGGCTAGAGGCCGGGACTGGGGCTAGAGTCCGGGAGTGGGGCTAGAGGCCGGGATTGGGGTTAGATTCCGGGACTGGGGCTAGAGACAGGAACTTGGGCTAGAGGCTGGAATTTGGGGTAGAAGCTAGGATTAGGACTAGAGGCCGGGCCTGGGGTAGAAGCCGGGATTGGGGCTAGAGGCCGGGACTGGGGCTAGAGGTCGGGATTGGGGTTAGAGGCCGGGACTAGGGTTAGAGGTAGGGACTGGGGCTAGGAGCTAGGATTAAGACTAGAGGCCTGGACTGGGGTAGAAGCCGGAATTGGGGTTAGAGAACTGGACTGGGGCTAGAGGCAGGGACAGGGGCTAGAGGCCGGGACTGGGGCTAGAGGACGGGATTGGGGCTAGAAGCCGCTATTGGGACTAGAGGCTGGGACTGGGGCTAGAAGCCGGGACTGAGCCTAGACGCCGGGACTGGGACTAGAGGCCAGGACTGGGGCTAGAGGTCGGGATTGGGGCCAGAGGCCGGGACTTGGGCTAGAAGCCGGGATTGGGGCCAGAGGCCGGGATTGGGGCTAGAGGCCGGGATTGGGGCTAGAGGCCGGGATTGGGGCCAGCTGTCAGAACTGGGGCTAGAAGCCGCTATTGGGACTAGAGGCTGGGACTGGGGTTAAAAGTCAGGACTGGGGTTATAGGCCGGGACTGGAGCTAGACGCCTGGACTGGGGCTAGAGGCCGGGACTGGAGCTAGAGGCCCGGAATGGGGCTAGAGGCCGGGACTGGGGCCAGAGGCCGGGATTGGGACCAGAGGCAGAGATTGGGGCCTGAGGCCGGGATTGGGGTAGAGGTTTGGATTGGGGCTAGAGTCGGGGATTGGCGCCAGAGGCCGAGATTTTGGTCAGAGGCCGGGACTGGGGCTAAAGGCCGGGGCTAGGGCTAGAGTTGGGGACAGAGTCAGGAGGCCGGGATCAAGTCACGAGGTCGGGGTTGAGGCTAGAGGCGGGGACGAATTCGAGGCCGAAGGTGGAGGCCGAGGCCAAAGGCGAGATCGGAGGCGAGGCGCGAGGCCGGAGGAGGCGAGGTGGTGTCGTAGGAGGCGGAGGAGGATGATCAAATCGAAACTGCAAATTGAGGTCGCCAACTCGTTCAACAACTTTTAATTACTCGAGGAGAGGTTGATGTTGATATCTTTGTTGCGCTCCGTAATTTCCCTTTATTCGCCTTTTTTTTCCCTTAAACTTTTCCTTTGTTAAGTTGCCTTTACACCCCAACCCCTTTAAAGACCGCTTCCCACCTCACCTCAGGAACTACGGCTATGATTTTCATTTGATAATCTCCCCCTCCCCCCAATAAAAAAAAAATAAATCAAAGGCTTATCTTCGATTAATGAAAATTATTTTGTCTTTTTTTTCACGTCCGATTTTTTTTTTTTTAATAATAATGAAACCACTAATGCCCTTGAAACGCCAATCGAGGCTTAATTCGATGTTTTTGGGACAAAACTGAGATAATTCAAGGTGGCAAGCGTAGATGTGGGAATTGACGTCTACAAGAAAGAACTGAAAAGCAATCTGGGAAAAGCAAAACATTTGTATACAAAAACACTGATCATAGAAATGTTGCCAGATAGGTGTGCATATATATGCATATGTATATGTATACATATGTGTATAGGTGTACTGATAAGAACACAGGTACGTGTGTTCACTTATGCAAAGTAGACCACTTGGTAAAAAGAAACTAACGAAGCAGAGCGCTTTCGTATATTACATCTTCAGTGCATATGTATATGTATACATATGTGCATAGGTGTGCTGATAAGAACACGGGTACGTGTGTTCACTTATGCAAAGTAGACCACTTGTAAAAAAGAAACTAACGAAGCAGAGCGCTTTCGTATATTACATCTTCAGTGCAAAAAGTACATAGTTAAACAGAAATACATAGTTGATATATACATGAAAAAGGAACAAGGACAGTGTGTGTGTGTGCGTGTGTGTGTGTGTGTGTGTGTGTGTGTATGTGTGTGTGCATGCGTTTGCAAGTGTGTTTGCGTGCGTGCGTGCATGCGTGTGTATACATGTTCGCTATTCCACGTACGAATATACGTATATAATGTCTCGTGGCGGGACTGATTTACTGCGTGTTGTCCACGCCCTCATGGACAACCTAATTTATCACTGGACATACAATTTACGGCGGGGCGGCCGGAGGTAGTCGGGCCTCATACTTCCTCTTCAGGAGGTCCTGACGAAGAAGCCGACGAAGGGGAAGAATGGGATAGTGCTTTACTGCCATACAACCCTTGTTAGCATTTTCACACGGAACAACGCGCGAACACATGTACGCCTACTCGTGTACACACGTACTCATGCACACACACGTACGTATGCATATGCACACACGCACACTCGCATGCACATACACACATACACACGTACACATACATGTGCTTATGCACACACGCAAACTCGTATGCACATACACACATACACACGTACACATACACATACACATACGTACATAGGTACATGCACACACCTACATGCTCAAGCACATTCACATACAAACGCGCGTGCGCAGACGCATGCATACATACACACACATAGACACACACATACACACATAAACACACACATACACACACACACACACACACACACACACACACACACACACACACACACACACACACACACACACACACACACACACACAAACAAACAAGAGTGAGAGTAAGAGTGAAAGTGAGAGTTGGAGCTAGGTCGAGCAAGAGCTAGAGAGTATAAAAAGATCAATGTAAACATTACATCAAGGAGGCCTCTGACCCATATTCTGGGTATATTGCTATACAAACATATATACCACTCCCACATATTACATAATGCAATATCCGCTGTACTCGCTATAAATGGAGCCATCGGTACGGATATATGTTTACTTATTTAACACTTGTCTAAATGATTCCATACAAATGTCGCTGTCAATCGAGAGAGTGTGGAATTACATGCGTGTGTGTGTGTGTGTGTGTGTGTGTGTGTGTGTGTGTGTGTGTGTGTGTGTGTTTTACCATACAGTAACAGGTAAATAAGATTTATATGAAATAGTAATTTTTTTATTATCTTAATTATTGTAAATGATTGTTTGGGACACCGTTTTCTATCTATGTTTATACATGAACTGGATTTCGTAACAAGGTAATATTCATATTTTTAATAGATTTTATTTCATCTTGATTTAATTTCATATATATATATATATATATATATAAATATATATTTCATCTTATCTAATTTTATTTAACTTTGTTTTACTTGTAAGAATGTTATAAGTGATCCGATAAACCTTACAAACGATGCTATATGACTTCTTGAACCAAAATTTTCTCTATTTTTACGAGAAAAGATTTGTTGATAAAATGTTTCTTCAATTTTCTTCAGCCTCTTTTTTTTTTTTTTTTTTTTATCCTTCCGACTCAGAATAGGAGGGTGCTAAGGCGAGGGTTCTTCATACGAATAAAATCGTCTGACGGCAGGCAGGTAGAACAAATACATTAAAGTCAGACCCGGTGGAAACAACCCATTGGCCATAGAGGTAGTGATGTTCTTCCCCCTTGCTGATTAAAATCACGTGCCGACAACTAGAACAAATATACCGAATATCGTCAAACGGAAGAAATGAAAGTGGAAGGACAACTCGTCGCACGACGACGACGACAGACCTCGAAGTTCGTCTGACGAGAGCCCCCCCCTGTCCCCCTCCCCCCCGCCCCCCTGAGGGATCGACAGCCGTTGCCTCGCGGGGCTCAGCCGACCGCGCCCCCCTCCCCCTCCCACTCCCACTCCCTCCCCCACCCTCCTCCTGTTTGTCCGACTGGGAGGGGACGGGAATGAAGGGGATGTGGAGGGGAGGGAGTGAGGAGGAGATGGTGAGGAAGGGAATTAAGGAGATTTTGGGGGGAGGGGAGGGGAAGAAGGGAGAGAAGGAGAGATTGAAGGGAGAGAGGGAGGAGGGGAGGAAGAGTGTTAGTAAGGATGAGATGGAGGAGGGAGGGAGAGAATGGAGGAGATAATGAGTAGGGAGGGAGGAATGAGGGGGGTAATGGAGGCAAAGGGGAGTGATGGAAAATGGAGGGAGGACGGAGGAGGGGAGGGAGGGAGGTCTGATGGAGGGAATGGCACGGGATGGAACTGCAGGGAAACTCTATCAATCTATCTATCTATCTGTGTCTAAATCTATTTTCCTTTCTGTCTATATCTACCTACCTGTTTAACTATCTATCTCTATCTCTTTATGTTTCAGTCGAATACACTCACACACACACACACACACACACACACACACACACACACACACACACACACACACACACACACACACACACACACACACACACACACGGATACAGACACAGACACACACACACACACACACAGACACACACACACACACACACACACACACACACACACACACACACACACACACACACACACACACACACACACACACACACACACACACACTCTCTCACATAAACACACACACACACACACACACACGCACACACGGACACACATACATACACATACACACACATACACACACACACATATGTAATGGAACCATTACTGATAACAATCTACAACTCTTTGGTACTAATCTGTACATCTTCACATACACAACATTAAAGAAGATATTTGGTTGCTGGCATTGATACTCTTTAAGCAGAAGACCCCCAAACCTCACTGTGCTTGGTCTTGGCTAGCTCACGTGGTCTGTGTAGACCCATTTTTGTGCCACCATAGACCCTGAAGCCCATGCCGAAGAGTGCGAAGTAATTTTTTTTTCTCAAAAAACAAACAACAAAAAACAGTCGACTCGAAGATTAATGTTTTGTCTGGGCTCCGCCTTCCATATCTCATCTCGTTTGGTGCTCCAGTATTTCAATGCCTTCCATCGTCACACACCGAGCCCTTCCTCTCCCCCCCCCGTTCCCCCCTCCCCCTCCCTCCCCCTCCTCCTGCCCCCTCCTTTTCCTCCCCTCCTTCCCTCCCCTTTCCTCCTCCCTCCCCGCTCCCCTCCTCCCCCTTTCCCTCCCCCCCCTTCCCCCCTCCCCCATCCCTCCCCTCCCCCCCCTCCCCCCCCCTCATTTCCTCCTCCCTCCCTCCCCCTCCTTTCCTCCCCTCCCTCCCTCCCTCCTTCCTCCCCTCCTCTCCCTCCCTCCTCCTCCCCCTCCCTCCTCTCCCCTCCCTCCCCCTCCTTTCCTCCTCCCTCCCTCCCCCTCCTCCTCCCCCCTCCCTCCCCCTCCTCCTCCCTCCTTTCCTCCCCTCCCCCTCCTCCTCTCCTCCCTCCCCCTCTCCCCCTCCCCTCCCCCTCTCCCTCCCCCCTCCCTCTCCCCTCCTCTTCCCCTCCCCACCTCCCCCTCCCCTCCCCTCCCCTCCCCTCCCACTCTCCCTCCTCCTTCCCCTCCCTCCCTCCCCTCTCTCCCTCCCCCTCTCCCCTTCCCCTCTCCCCTCCCTCCCCCCCTCCCTCCCCCTCCCTCCCCCCCCCCTCCCCTCCCTCCTCCCCTCCCCTCCCCTTCCCTCCTCCTCCCCTCCCTCCCTCCCTCCCCCTCCTCACTCCCTCCCCTCCCTCCTCCATCCTCTCCCTCTCCCTCCCTCCCCCCTTCCCATTGCTCCCTCCCTCCCTTCCTCCCTTCCTCCCTCCCTCCCTTCCTCCCTCCAATGTTCCTTCCCTCCTATACTCCTTACCTCTTCCTCCCTCTCACTTCCTCCCCTCCTCCTCCCTCACTCCCTCACTTCTCCTCCATCCTCACTTCCCTCCTCCCTTCCTCCTCCCTCTCTCCTCCCTCCTCCTCACTTCCCTCCTCACTCCCCTACTCACTCTCCCCTCATTTTCTCCCTTCTTCCTCTCCCCTCCTCCTCCTCCTCCCCTCACTCCTTTCCTCACTCTCTCTCCTCCCTCCTTCTCTCCTCTTCCTCTCTCTCTCTCTCCCTCTCTCTCTCTCTCTCTCTCTCTCTCTCTCTCTCTCTCTCTCTCTCTCTCTCTCTCTCTCTCTCTCTCTCTCTCTCTCACCCTCCATCTCTTCCTCCTCCTCTCCCTTCCCTCCCTTCCTTCTTACCTCTTTTCCTTCTCCCTTAGACAGATGAAAGAGTCCTTTGGCGGCAAAGAAAGGGACAACGCGACGCTGAATGAAATCGACAGACGCCAACCAGAACAAAAGCTTTCAAGGTGGCCACTAGGGAGGGGGGCTTCGTGAGTGACTGGGGGAGACCTTGAGGCTATCCAGCTTCCAGGGGGAGAACTCAAAAATGACTGAAACCTTCTGACGTCACCCGGGACACATTCCAACGTTGTTCTTTTGATGTTCTTCTGCTTCTGGAGCTAGAATCCAGAAGGCAGCTCCATCGTCGTTTCCGCCCTCCTCCTCCTCCTCTTCCTCCTCTTCTTCTTCTTCCTACACCTCCCCCTCCCCTCCTCCTCTTCTTCTTCCTCCCCTCCTCCTCTTCCTCCCCCTCCTCTTCCTCCCCTCCTCCCACTCCCTTCCTCCTCTTCCTCCTCCCCTCCTCTTCCTCCCCTCCTCCCACTCCCTTCCTCCTCTTCCTCCTCCCCTCCTCCTCTTCCTCCTCCCCCTCCTCCTCCTCCTCCCCCTCCTCCTCCTCTTCCTCCTCCTCCTCCTCCCCTACTCCTCTCCCCTCCTCCTCCTCCTCCCCTACTCCTCTCCCCTCCTCCTCCTCCTCCCCCTCCTCCTCCCAATCCCACTCCTCTTCCTCCTCCTCGCCTCCACCTCCCCTCCTCCTCCCCTCCTCCCCTCCTTCCCCTCCTCCTACTCTTCTCCTCTTCCTCCTCCTTCTCTTCCTCCACCACCTCCTCCTGCAGAAGCACCTCTTCCCCCCAATCTCTCCTAATCTGCGCAAGGTTTGCAACATCGCATTTTAACTTCACTAATCACCTAAACTCTTAAAACCCCTTAATCCTGATGTGGGACGTTATTTTTAACCTGGCCTCGCCCTCCTCCCTTTTTTAGAGAGGAGGGGAGAGTATAAGGTTGTCTTGATGTTGTCGTTATTCTTGTTAATTCTATATGTGTTGGTCTTACCCTCGTTAACTATACATTAGTCCCCCATCCCCCATCCTTTCATCGTCCTTATATCTTCATCATCATTGTTATTTCACTCGTATCAGACGTTGTCACCATCTCCATCACAATCTTCACGTCCACCACCATCACCAGCATCTCTACCAACACCAGCTTCTCTACCACCACTACCAGCATTTCTACCACCACTACCAGCATCTCTACCACCACTACCAGGATCTCTACCACCACCACGAGCATCTCTACCACCACTACCAGCATCTCTACCACCGCCAGCAGCATCTCTACCACCACCACCAGCATCTCTACCACCACCACCAGCATCTCTACCACCACCACCAGCATCTCTACCACCACCAGCAGCATCTCTACCACCATCAGCATCTCTACCACCACTACCAGCATCTCTACCACCACCACGAGCATCTCTACCACCACTACCAGCATCTCTACCACCGCCAGCAGCATCTCTACCACCACCACCACCAGCATCTCTACCACCACCACCAGCATCTTTACCACCACCAGCATCTCTACCACCACCAGCAGCATCTATACCACCACCACCAGCATCTCTACCACCACTACCAGCATCTCTACCACCACCAGCATCTCTACCACCACTACCAGCATCTCTACCACCACTACCAGCATCTCTACCACCACCAGCAGCATCTCTACCACCACCACCAGCAACTCTTCCACCACCACCATCTATACCACCACCACCACCAGCATCTCTACTACCACCCCCAGCATCTCTTCCACCACCAGCAGCATCTCTACCAGCACCACCAACATCTCTACCACCAGCATCTCTACCACCAGCATATCTACCACCACCAGTAGCATATCTACCACCACCACCAGCATCTCTACTACCACCATCACCACCAGCATCACCAGAAACCACCTCTCCATGGCTCTCAGAATCCCCGAAGTGGTCCGTAGAAAACCTTGATCGAGAACCTCCAGTTTAGCTTTATTCCAATATTCCAGTAACCTTCGTGTTCTCCGAGAAGCTCTGCATTTTTTTCCATTGACTATCGCTCTGGAATTTGATATTCTTGGAATCAAACGAATTTATTTTTCTTTGTACTGCCGGCAGGTTCTTAACGGAAAAAATGGAACAAGGTGTTGGACAGTTTGTTTCAGGAGTTGTCAAGACTCGAAACGTGGAGGTTCCAGCTCGATGACATGTTGCCGTCCGCCAGGGATTGCTTATTTTCGCCTTGTGGTTCTCGATCTGTGTCTTCAGGCAGAAAGGATACAAGCTCATAATTTCGCCTTGATGTTGTTGACTATCTTCGGTTTGGATTTTTTTGGAAACTTTTTGTTTATTCATTCATTTGTTTATCTATCCGTTATTCTTTTATTTACTTGTTTGTTTATTTATCTAGTTATTTATTTATTTTCTATTTACGTTTAGTTTGGCGTTTTCCAAAAATAGTTACAACCAGTGTCAACGTCCTGCGGATGATAATGTTAGGTTCAGCACCAAAATCTCTATTTCAAGGACATTGATGGACTCCTGAGGATTATCCCGTACTAGTGAGACCCCCAGTGAGCTGAATACATTAATAATGGCTTCAATCCCAATCAAAGTTTACACAGTGTGCTCGGTATTGAGAAGGCTATGGATGCCGCGTTACTGAATACATTAAGGTTCTGTTTGTGTAGAGACTAATTTTGATGGAGCCTTTGATGTTGGGAGCTTGTGTCATAAGGTGCCAGTTGGCGGTTCTGTGTCTCAGTCGGATGCGAGCTGCTTCGGCAGTCGGGGTGGAAGATGATTTACAGATTTGAGGGGTTAAGCATGATGGCAGGGACGGAGTTCTTTTTTCACGTGGAGAATACAATGGAGAAACAAATGTGAGGGTAGTATTTTTGTCCATGAAGACAACCTTAGGATATGAAGGTCCTCTAAGATTTAGAGGTCTTCTTAGGATATGGAGATTCCCTTAAGACAGTGTTTCCCAACCTTTTCGAAATGATTACCCCAAAATTCAATTTCGCAGTTATCAATTACCCCACTGAACATATACCCGGTAATATTGGATGTTTTTTTTTCGCGGTCACCTGATGAACTGCATGGGTTATATAGCCCGCTATTGGCTGTATATATCTAAAGATCCAACACAAATGCAAACTTTTCCAGAAGTGTACAGTGTAGTGATCTATATGTAATTGGAGAGAGTTAAACTGATTGAGTTGGTCAGGGTACCTCTTCTCACACAGAACATCCATCACCCCAAAAATATGGGTCCAATACCCCACTGGTGTAATTTACCCCGGGGTTGGGAAACTGCCTTAAGATATAGATGTTCCCTTAAGATATAGCTGTTCCCTTAGGATGTGGAGGTTCTTTTAGGATATGGAGATCCCCTTAGGATGTGGAGGTCCCCTTAAGATATGGAAGTTCCTTTGGAAGTGGTCCCCTTAGAACGGGATGATCCCCGTGGGATATGGAGGTTCCTTAAGAATGTGGATGTCCCCTTGGGATAAGGAGGTCCCCTTAGGATATGTAGGTTCCCGTAGGATGTGGAGATCCCCTTGGGATGTGGAGGTCCTCTTAGGATATGGAGCTTTTCTTAGAATGTGGAGATCCGCTTAGAATGTGAAGGTCCCCTTGGGATAAGGAAGTCCCCTTAGGATGTGTAGATTCCCGTAGGATGTGGAGATCCCCATGGGATGTGGAGGTCCTCTTAGGATATGGAGATTCCCTTAGAATGTGGAGATCCGCTTAGAATGTGGAGGTACCCTTAGAATGTGGAGATTCCCTTAGAATGAGGAAAAACCCTTAGGATATAGAGGTTCCCTTAGAATATCCCCTTAAAGTTGGAATCGCATAATTCCAGGTCCCTTAAATAAAAGGCAGAGTGTATCGTGGTTTTCATTCACATTTTCAGGTTGGTACCTTGAGATCAGGGTCACGCCTCTAAGGTAAATAAAATCGTTTGGTGTCAACTATAACAAAGTCTTTAAGGAGCGTCGTTGTAGAGAAGGAGATCAACGAGACATTTTTGGCGAAAGGGTCTCAGGTAAATTATTTGATGTTTGACAAAGATATCGTAGCAAACGGGGTTAAGGTGGCGATCAAGGAAAAAATTAAGAAAATTTTAGCAAGTTAGAATAAAAGGGCGAAAAGGATGAGTCTGGTGAATGCTTCAATTAACAGCCGTTTTGGCTTAAGAAAACTTTAAACTTCTTGAAGAAAGAAGGAGGGCGGTGGTAAATATAGTCCGTGCAACTTTCAAACATCCTTTTCTCTTTATAAAAGAGGTACAGTTTGTTTTTTTTCCTGTGCCAAAATAGACGGGTAATTGGGGCTGGATCTGCAATTTGTGTATTTAAACGCCAAACCTTAACTACCACTTGTCCTGGCTGTCCTTCAACCCATCCTATACAACACGTCATACTTACGTTACATCAAAGCAGCCAGTCAGAAAGAAACTTGCTCACTACGTCATGTCCAGATAACCAATCACAGCAGCTGGAACAGTCGTCCCTTGCGACTCTTAGAAGCACTTCACATTTTTTATTTTATTTCATTTTATTTTATTTTTCTATTAATTATTGATATGTATGTTTCTTTCTTGGGGTGGAACGATAAATTTAATCAGAAAGGTTTTATAACAAACTACACTTCTTTTCTTGTCATTAGTGAAATTATTCCAGGAAAATTTGACAAAAATATAGGAGAACCATCGTTGCTTTCGGTAGAATTAGTGAAATTACTCCAGGAAGACACCATTCTCTCTCACTGTCCTCCCTCACCATTCTCCCTCATTATCCTGTGGGACTATCTCCAACACTTGGTAATGACCTGTACACTTCTCCAACACCCGCGGCATTCAATTACCAACAGATCCAAGAGCCTCAGGCGACTTCACCAAGTTTCCTTCCGCCAGCCTACCTTTCCCCCTACCTTTCCCCCCTCCTTTAACCCCCCTCTTTCCCTCCCACTCCTCTACTCTCTCCCTCCTCCACTCCCCTCCCTCTCCACTCTCATCTCCCTCCTCCACTCCCCTCCCCCTCCACTCTCATCCCCCTCTTTCCCTCCAACTCCTCTACTCTCTCCCTCCTCCACTCCCCTCCCCCTCCACTCTCATCCCCCTCCTCCACTCTCATCCCCCTCCTCCACTCTCATCCCCTTCCTCCACTCCCCTCCCCCTCCACTCTCATCCCCTTCCTCCAATCCCCTCCCCCTCCCCCTTCACTCCCCACCCCTCCACTCTCCTCTCCCTCCCCCTCCACTCTCATCCCCTTCCTCCCCTGCACTCCTTCCACTTCCCCTCCTCCACTTCCCCTCCTCCACTTCCCCTCCTCCACTTCCCTTCCTCCATCCCCTCCCTCCATCTTTTCCTTCCTTTGCTTCATCCCCTACCTCCCTTCTTCCATCTTCCTCTCTTCTTCCATCTCTTCCCCCCTTGTCCTCTCTTCTCTCTCCCTCTCCTACCTCTCCTCCTTCTACGAGTACCTCTCCCCTACTTCTCCTTTCGTCTTCCCTTCCTTTGTCAGTAATTCTTTTGTTTCTCCAGACTTCCCCTTCTCTTCGCTTACATTCTATTTACCTTTCTTTGCACATCTTTTCCTTTTCTTTCCTTTCCCTTTCTTTCCCTTCCCTTCCCTTCCCTTTCTTCCCATTCCCTCCCCTCCCCCCTCCCCTTCCCTTTCCTTTCCTCCCTTCCCTTCCCTTCCCTTCTCTTTCTTCCCATTTCTTCCCCTT
>NC_134805.1:21913662-21928662 GCF_046742065.1 Oratosquilla oratoria
CTATGTTATATCCACATGAATCACGGTTTTGAATGTAGTCATTCATTTATTCATTTACTTATTTATTCATATATCAAGTAGTTAATTTTTTTTATTTTTTATGTATTTATCTATGTTATATCCACGTGAACCACAATATTGAAGGTAAACCAATCAGAACGTGAGCGATGGAGCCAAATCTTTTGAATGAACAAATCTAACAATTTAGTGATACGATTAATATAGTTCACGTGGACACTGTGTCCAGGTGATTCTATTCAGATGTGTGTGTCCAACAGAATGAAAGGACAAATGACAAGTGTGTGAATTCCATTGGTCAAGCATAACTATGATGTTATATGCTAGTATGTGTATGTGCGTGTTCGTGTGCATGCGTGTATGTGCGTGTACGTGCGTTGCCAACAATATGAAAGGAAAAATTGCAGATGTGTGGAATTCATTGGTGAAGTATAGCTGTGGCATACATGATAGTATGTGTATGTACGTGTTCGTGTGCGTGCAGGTGCGTATGCGTGTGTGTGTGTGCATGTGCCTGCGTACGTACGTGTGTGATCACACAGGCAGGCAGACCCATAAAAAGACCCGTGTTTTGCTGTAGGGAAGGAACAGAGGCAGAATAGGGATAAGAATAGGAAAGGAAAGAAGGGAGGGAAAGAGAGGGAAAGGGAGGGAGGGGGAGAGGGAGGCTGGTAGGTAAGTCAGGGAGGGGAGGAAGAGGGATAAGAGGGAAGGGTAAAAGGATGAACAATAAGGAAATGAGGAAAAGGGGAAATGAGGAAAAGGGAGAGGAAGGGAAGGCGTGAGGGGAGGGATAGAGGTAAGGAAAGCTGGACAGTGAAGGGAGGGAGGAGATAAAGGGAGGGAGGGAATGAACGTCCTTGCCTTTCGTCACCGATAACCAGTGCTTCTATCCTTGGAGACGAAATCGCGCCGAAGAGGTTTGTAAAAATAAAGAAAAAAAAAAAAAAATGGACCAGAACCAGAATGTAAAATTGAATGGCATTCTTCTTAAAGTGGAGATTAATCTCTTATAACAAAAGAATAATACGTGACCCTGGTCCATATGGGTGTCGCCAACGTCCTTAAGTGAGGGAGAGGTGAATAAAGGGGTAAGAGGGGATAGAAGAAGAGGAGAGAGTTGAGAGGGAAGAGGGAGAGGTAGGAGGAAGTGAAGTGGAGGGCAGGGAGAGGTAGAGAAGGAAAAAAGGAGACAAACAAGAATGATAAATTGTAAGAAAAATAAAGAATCAAAGGGATGTGGAGAAAGAAAAATGGAAATAAGACAGAATTAGATAATTGGGAAAACGAAAGAACAAAGAAATGAGGTGAAGAGGAGGAGAGGAGAGAGGGAATGGGGAAGGGGAAGGAAAGTGTGAAGGGGAGTGGTTGTGGAATGGGGAAGAAGAGGGGAGAGTGAGGGAGGAGAGGGTGAGGGAGGAGAGAGTGAGGAAGGAGAGAGTGAGGGAGGAGAGGGGTGAGGGAGGAGAGGATGATGGAGGAGAGAATGAGGGAGGAGAGGGTGAGGGAGGAGTGTGAGGGAAGAGTGCGGCGAGGGGGAGGGGAGAGTGAGGGGAGGATGAGGGAGGAGAGGATGAGGGAGGAGAGAGTGAGGTGGAGGAGAGAGTGAGGGAGGAGAGGGTGAGAGAGGAGAGGGTGAGGGTGGAGAGAGTGAGGGAGGAGAGGGTGAGGGAGGAGAGAGTGAGGGAGGAGAGAGTGAGGGAGGAGAGAGTGAGAGAGGAGAGGATGAGGGAGGAGAGGGTGAAGGAGGAGAGAGTGAGGGAGGAGAGAGTGAGGGAGGATAGAGTGAGGGAGGAGAGGATGAGGGAGGAGAAAGTGAGGGAGGAGGGTGAGGGACGAGTGAGGCGAGGGGGAGGGGAGAGTAAGGGGAAGATGAGGGTGAGGGGATATTTGAGTAAAAAGAACAGTGCAAAGAGGGAAGAGGAAGGTAAGATGAGAGAGAGAGGAAGGAAAGGAAAGATAATGGGAAGAGGAGAGGGCATAAAAAAGAAAAGAGAATGGAAAAATATATGGACAGGAGTTGGAAAAGGGAGAGAGGGGGTGTAAGGAGAAAGAGGAAGAAGAGAGGGAAGAAGAGCGAGAAGGAGAAGAGAAGCAGACACAAGAATGAGAAGGAAGGGTGAGGAGGAGTGGGGTGGGGAGTGGAGAGTAAGAAAGAGAGACGAGAACGAAGATAATCCGAGGGAGAAATGATGAAAGGAAGAATGAAATATAAAGACAAGAGACAGAAGAACGTGAACAGAAGCGAGTTCACAACGAAGGACACAGACAGCTTCGGCCAGGCAACCCGTACGCTTCGGAAACTTCGTAAACGAAAATATGCATATTTATTTATTTATACATTTATTTATCTAACCGTATCTATGTATGTATTCATTCATGCGTTCGTTCTTTTGGTTATTTATCCGTACGCTGTGGAAACTTATGTACTCGTAAACGAAAATATACATATTTATTTATTTATACATTTATTTATCTAACCATATCTATGTCTGCATTCATTTGTTCGTTCATTCTTTCGGTGATCTATCCTTTTTTCATTTATGTATATTTTCAGGCTAGGACATGTTCCTCCATATCTGCGCTCAAAATATTCATTGTAATAATAAGAATGAAAAATAACTTTGACCACGGGAAATGGCGAACAGGTATGAGACCCTCGAACCGTCCAAAGAGTTTAAAGAACCAGAATAAAATCGCCTGGCGCCCCCCGAATTTAAAACAAACTCAGGTCAGAATAAAGATTTCTTAAAGACAAATCAAAATTTCTTAAAGACAAATCAAAATTTCTTAAAGACAAATAAAAATTTCTTAAAGAGAAATCAAAATTTCTTAAATACGTTTCCAGGGTGATGGGGTGACAAGGAAAAATTCCAATTTCGGCTCCTGAAGGGTGATAGGGGGTGGAGGTGGGGATGGGGGGTGTTGGATTGGCTTGGGGGGGGTGATAATCAGCAAATTAAAATCGTTTCGTCTCAGCTGGATTGGTTTCCTGGGCGTCTTCTGAAACTCTCTGTTGGACGGTTTAAAGAGTTTCCATTATTCTTCAGAGTTGAAACGCTTTTTTTCAGATCAGACACATCACGTTAGATTTGTTCAAAGTTCAAACAGTTCCCCTTTTTTCGCTGTTATTGTTTTTGTTTATCCCTTTTTTATTTTACTTTGTTTTGTTTTTTAGTTTGAGCAGTTCCCGCTATTTTTATCTAATTGAAAGTGTTTTCCGCTTTCTTTTTAGTTTTTTTTATTTTAAAAAGTTTTTTGTTATGTATTTTCTTTTTCTTAGGCAAAGCTTAACCTTTATGACTTTAGGGAACATTTCAATCAAGACAGTTTTGTTTTGTTTTTTCAAGCAAGAGATGTTTTTACCTAATCACAGATCGGGGCTTCAACTAAAACAACGCTGATAAAGTAAGATTTTGATTCTCCCCCTCAAAAAAAAAAATCCGGATTATATTTCACCTTGAATGGAACCCGGGCGAAGGTTGTACATTGTAATTCCAGGTGCCTTGTACTTCCAGGCCCCTTCTAGTTCTAGGCTGAGCTCGTTAGTAAGATAAGGGCGCCTGGATCTAGTTAGGAAATAAAAAAAAAATATTATTTCTTTGTACTCCGTTATAGTTTTATTTTGTGTGTATATATATATATATATATATATATATATATATATATATATATATATATATATATATATATATATATGTATATGCATCCTGATTTTAAGTAATCACAAAATATTGGCAAGTGATGTATCCACGTTTTTCAGTGATGTTGATTTACTACCACAAGTTCAAGAAACAGGTGTAATGTGAAATTTTTTTGGTTTCTTTTCAATCCAAAGGCCTTTGAGGGGTTGGGGGGGATCGGAAAAGGAGCCTTGGCTTTTCTTGTAGACAGACCCTATGGTGAGAAGTAGCTCTCTGGCATAGACTCTCTCTCTCTCTCTCTCTCTATCTATCTATCTATCTATCTATCTATCTCTCTCTCTCTGTCAGTCACTCTCTCTCTCTCTCTCTCTCTCTCACACACACACACACACACACACACACACACACACACACACACACACACACACACACACACACACACACACACACACACACACAGACATACACACACACACAAACACACACACACACACATACACACACACACACACACACACACACACACACACACACACACACACACACACACACACACACACACACACACACACACACACACACACACACACACACACACACACACACACACACACACACACACACGCGCGCGCGCGCGCGGTTGGTAGAGTCTCCGACTATCACTACGGCGGTCCGGGTTCGAATCCTGCCCAGGGCTGAAATTATTTCAGTATCGCTGCGCTTCGAGTCGTTACTCCTACTCTTGGGCGGGGAGTTGGGTGTGTGTGTGTGCGTGTAAGGTCACAGCATTACCCATAGATCGGTCATACGAGCTATGAGCTCTCTTCCGGGAGGGAAATAGCTGTCGATCATGGGTCCAACACGTGATCCAAAGACCATGGTGAATATGTAACACACACACACTCGCTCGCTCGCTCACTTTCCCTTGGGAAATGTATGTGTATTTTTCGGAAGGTGCTTCCGTTTCCAGTATTGGAAATTTACGAATTACAGAAAGACTTCGGATTAGAGAGAAGGACCTGCATCTGTAAAGATAACGTAGTTCTTTCTATGGAAGTTTCATAGGAAGTATATTTTTGCTGTTGTGTTGATGTTGAGGCGATCTTAATATGACTGCCCCTAACTTGTGTTTTGTCAGTAATTATAACCGGCGATTTTATCTCTGGGGAAGATATTACACTGATAAGGCAGAGTTATAGGTTTGCCACAGGAGAAGGTGAAGGAGGACATCAGGACGAAGGAAGAGTAGAAATATATATATATATATATATATATATATATATATATTATGTATGTATATATATATATATATATATATATATATATAATATAATTTCCACCTATTTGAGAGAGATCCATTTTCTAACCATGCAGGAACGCTGCTTGACTGGTCCATATGGGATATGACTGAAGTCTTTAGTTATTGACTACATAAACCTCCCCTAGGCAGTACCTCGTGGAAGAGCGGACGAATGGCGAATAGTAAAGAAGAAAAATTGCTGATCAATAGCCGACAGCTCCAGGGGTTCCGATATTGCTTTATTACGTTTGACTTTGAGCTATAAATAGGTCTGGAGAGAGAGAGAGAGAGGAGGCGCCTCGTCTCGGGCCCCCATGGCTCTCTGCGTCCGTCATGTCAACTTTTGAATGGCGGTGTTGACTCTGTTTGGGGGAAAGGGAAGGGGAGGTCAGTGACCTCCCTCCTGGTTGGGTAGGGGAAGGGGGATGACCTTGGTTGACCTTGGCGCGCTATGTATGATTCGGGAGTCAGGGAGACTCGGAGAAGACGGGATGTGGGAGGTGGGGAGTGAGTCAGTCAGCAAAGGCGAGGAAACCGGGGCCAGAGTAAGTCGGTTAGAGTCAGTTAGGGAGAGGGGAGTAATGTCAGTCGGAGGAGCCCTCCAAATGCTGGCAACAGTCGGTCCTCCGGCATTCCCATAGATCTCTCCGGAAAGAAACGTTATATATATATATATATATATATATATATATATATATATGTATATGTATATGTATATATATATATATATATATATATATATATATATATATGTATATGTATATGTATATATAAAATACAATATACGATGTATATATATATATATATATATATATATATATATATACATATACAATATACGATGTATATATATATGTGTATATATATATATATATATATTTTTTTTTTTTTTTTTTTTTTTTTTTTAGTAATACTGTGGAACTGTTTCTCTTCCATTCCCTTGTAGTATTAGTAGGAGGAGGAGGAAGAGGAAGAGGGAAGTAGTAGCCGAATGTCAAGTCTATATAAGGAAATGAAAACTTTATGACAATCTTGGCCACAGTCCGAAGATGGCCCCTCGAACACTCAAAGAAATATCAATAAAAATATAGATGCACAAATAGAAGAGTACTTGAATAGGTATACAAGTAAACAAAAGACAAATGAATGAGTCAATTAAGCAATCCTAAAAACATAAAAAATTAATTAATGTACGAAGGAATGAATAAATGAATTAATGAATGAATCATGAATGTCTGAAATGTCTCCTTTCTAAATGCCTTTCTTCTTCTTCTTGCAGGTACGGATGACTTATTTGCTCGAATCGCATCGAGATGGGCGACGCCTGGTAAGCGCAGAGCTCCCGCCGTCTTCCGTCCCTGAGGCATTGCCCTACATCATTTTTTTTTTTTTTTTTTTTTTTTTTTTTTTTAACGACACGTATCTCAAACCCCAGACGAAGCTGGTGTACTTTGATATAGTTTATTTGCATCTTTGAAATATTGCACAGGTATCTATACGCATATATGTATGTCTGTGTATGTGCATATATATATATATATATATATAAATATATATATATGTATATGTATATATATGTATATGTATATATATATGTATATATATATGTATATATATATATATGTATATATATATGTATATATATATATATATGTGTATATATATGTGTATATATATGTATATATATATGTATATATATATGTATATTTGTATATATGTATATATGTATATATATATATATATGTATGTATGTATGCATTCATTATGCATATATATATATATATATATATGTATATGTATATATATATATATATATATATATATATATATGTATATATATATATATCCGGAAGAAACATTTATATATGAACTATGGAAATTGCCTGCCGCTCTAAACCCATGTCTGCTGTTGTTTAATTCAATTTTCTCAATTTCTCCTGCTCCTAAATTATTTTTTATTTTTTCTTCTATTTTTTTTCTTGTCATGATCTTGAGCATTTTTTCATGATATACTCTCTTATCAAGACGGAGTTCATCTTGTGTTCAAAAGTTAAGAAAAAAAAATCAGAAGACTAAGTAAAACTAAATTTGCGTAAAACTGGGTCATTGTAAGCAGCGACGAAAAGGAGATCATTCTTAAAGCCAACAGACGACAGCCTTGAAGCTGATAGTCTTGCTGGTTTGACAGTGTCTGTAGCTTCTGCCCAATAATGTATTCATGAACCTGACTTGTTGCTTGTCAGTAAACCAGGTTTATGTACCTGACTCCTGACCGACACTGCTGACAGATTGTGTGTATATTACACGCGTGGGGGTTGACGATTCGCTGACGACGACTGACGTTCAGTGCAAATTTTGTAAACATGTGTCTGACATGTTGAAGACATTGGCTTACGGTTTTTGTGTGTATATTACCCGCGTGGGGCTGACGATTCACTGATGACGTCTGACGTTCAGTGCAAATGTTGTAAACATGTGTCCGACATGTTGAAGACATTGGCTTGCGGTTTGTTTCCATGTTAGATTCATGTACCTGCCTTGTTTCGCGCAATGTCAGTTACTTTTACTTTTAGTTGTATTTTGTTTCTGACTTGTTAATTGGTATATTTATCTTTCTGACTTTTCGCTAGCCGATTCAACATGTGCCTAGTGTGTTTGTAAGAATATTCCTCTTAGCATTTCCATGAAGATGACCATTATCCACTTAGAAAGTGGATATATGCGGGGTTGGAGGGTGCATGGATTGGATCAGTTGAGGGTGGATGAAGAGTAAAATGTGGATGGGAGAGTTGAAAGGGACATATAAACATAAGATATATGCAGAAACTCGCTCATGCGCGCACGCCTACGCACGCACGTACGCAAGCACACGTGCACACGCACGCACGTATGTGCATATATAGTATATACATATATAAATACATACGTACATACATAAATTTATGCATACATGCCTTATATATATATATATATATATATATATGTGTGTGTGTGTGTGTGTGTGTGTGTGTGTGTGTGTGTGTGTGTGTGTGTGTGTGTGTGTGTGTATGTGTGTGTGCGTGTGTTTGCGCGCGCAATCATATCAAATTACTGCTCATCCGGTTGGCGTCCTTCAAGTACCACTGCCCCCAAATCCTCCTCCCTTCAACTTGACACCGAAGTCCGAAAACTGCGCGCAGTCTAACTGCTGGTGATAATAATCAGTCAGAGAGTCTAGATTTCATGTTAAAACATGGCAATGAAAATTGAATTAGATCAGTTGAATAGATAGGAAATAAGATAGATACAAGAATAAAGCTAAGTATGGGTCAGGCGATTTTATTCAGCTGGATGGGAACCCAGTTAGGCAAGTGCTCGCTCCCCCCTCCCCCTCCCCCTCCCCCTCCCCCTCGACTCGTTGTTGTCAGTCATAACAACATAAATGAGCAAGTGTCAATTTTTTTTTCCTGTGGGTAAAAATACTTTTTTAAGCTTCATATATAATCTATTTTCTATTCATCTATTTTTTCTATCTTATATTTATTTATCAAATGATCCAATTCTTTATTTGCTTGCCAAGTTATCTATTTATTTTTGGTGGGGCCAGTGATTTAGGAATCCAGTGTCTGGAGGTAAAGAACTGGCAAAGGTTTTATTAAGTTTTAGGAAGTTTTTGACCTCGTACGCCTGTGGTAAGCACCCGCATGACGTCATGTAGTTCTTTTGAAGTTGCATGACGTCATGCAGCTGCATTGAGCATCTACATGACATCATTTAGCTATTTTGAGATTTTACATGACGTCATGCAGTTGTATTGAACACATGCATGACGTCATGCAGTTGTGTTGAGCACCTGCATGACGTCATGTAGTTGTTTTTATGTCTTGCATGACGTCATGCAGTTGTATTGAGCACCTGAATAACGTCATGTAGTTGTTCTGATGTCTTGCATGACGTCATGCAGTTGTATTGAGCACCTGCATGACGTCATTTAGTTGTTTTGATGCCTTGCATGACGTCATGCAGTTGTATTGAGCACCTGCATGACGTCATTTAGTTGTTTTTATGTCTTGCATGACGTCATGCAGTTGTATTGAGCATCTGCATGACGTCATTTAGTTTTTATGTCTTGCATGACGTCATGCAGTTGTATTGAGCATCTGCATGACGTCATTTAGTTGTTTTTTATGTCTTTCATGACGTTATACACTTGTATTGAGCACCTGCATGACGTCATGTAGTCGTTTTGAGGCCTTGCATTACGCCATGCAGTTGTGTTGGGCAACTACATGACGTCATGCGGCCGTTGTGAGCTGTTGCATAATGTCATGCACCTGTTCTCCGCTGGAGCATGACGGGAACTTTGTTTTCCGCTTTGTCATCGGCCTCCCTCACTGGCGAGTCTCGATCTCAGACACAAGTAGTTTTTCTTTTCATTTTTTCTTTTTTCTTTTTCTTTTTTATTCGTATTTTTCATAGTCATGTAGCCATTCATTTCACACACTTCTTTTGTTTCTGTGTGACCTATTTTTATTTTTTACATTTCTTTCCAATTTTAGACTTCATATTTTTCATGTCTTCCTTTGTTTTTTTTTTTGTTTTGTTTTTTTACTCCTACTTTTTTTTTTCCTTCTCTGTCTCTTCTTTTACAATCTATCTTGGCCGATTTTTTTTTTTTTTTACGATTTTTTTTATCTACTTAGACATTTCCTTAACCAGTCTCTCTATTTTTTGTGTTTTATTATTTGCCTTCTGGCGTGAATGTACTGTGTCTTGCCGCATTGCTTCTAATCAAGGACAGTGAGTGGGATGCAGTGATGACCCGTCATCCATGAGGAGCTAAGGTGGGAGGTAGGAAAGAGTGGTGGATGGGAATGGAATGGGTGGGAGTAGGTACGTGCCTCTGACTTGGCTACCTCTCTTATAAGGGGGAAAAACCCTTGGTATATAAATATCTGTATATATGTATATATATATATGTATATATATATATATATATATATATATATATATATATTGCTTTGAGTCTCGAACGACTTCAGGTCTATGACTGAGCAAATTACCAAAGTTTTCTTGTCATATCAAGATTAAATTACACATTTAAACTCAGATTAGTTCATTTGAACTTGGCTGAGATATCCCTCCAAATTGGTGTCAAATAATTTCTTCATAATTCTCCAACTTCAGTGAATTATTTTTTCCTGTGAATAAATGTTTTCTTCGATTGAATGTGTGTACAGTACATGATGAGGGCTCATGCTCCAACAGCTAACATTAAATTTGTTTCCCAAAATTATGTCCGTGAAATGATTAGATGAAAGTGAATGGTTGAATATGTGAAAGATGAATGCACAAACAGAATAATATTAAGCGAAATAAGATGAAGTGAATTGACAAATTTGTGTGTGTGTGTGCGTGTGTGTGCGTGTGCGTGTGTGTGTGTATGTGTGTGTGTGTGTGTGTGTGTGTGTGTGTGTGTGTGTGTGTGTGTGTGTGTGTGTGTGTGTGTGTGTGTGTGTGTGTGTGTTTTGTGTATGTATGTGTGTTCTGAAGTTGAAATCAGTTCTTCACTCCTGGGTCTAAAACGAGTCTCTTCACTTCAGGAACTGAAATCAGCCCCTGTCTTCACTTCAGGGACTGAAATCAGTCCCTATACTTCAAGTACTGAAAAGGCCCCTCCACTTCAGGGACTGAAAATATTCCCTTCATTTCAGGGATTGAAATTAGCCCCTGCCTTCATTTTAGGGACTGAATTCAGCCCTTGTCTCTGTTTCAGGGACTGAAAATAGCCCCTCTACTTCTGGGACTGAAATTAGCCCCTCTTCTTCAACGACTGAAATCAGCCCCTGCCTTCACTTCAGGTACTGAAAACAGTCCCTCTACTTCAGGGACTAAAATCAGCCCCTCTTCTTCAGGGACTGAAATCAGCCCTTTCACTTCAGTGACTGACTGAAATAAACCCCTGTCTTCACTTCACAGAGTGAAATTAACCCCTACCTTCACTTCAGGAACTGAAATCAGCCCTTGTCTTCACTTCAGGAATTGAAAACAGCCTCTCCACTTCAGTGACTTAAATCACTCCCTGTCTTTACTTCAGGGACTGAAATCAGTCCCTTCATTCACCTCAGGGACTGAAATCAGCCCCTGTCTCCACTTCAAGGATTGAAAACAGCCGCTCCACTTCAGTGACTGAAATCACCCCTGTCTTTACTTCAGGGACTGAAATCAGCCCCTGTCTTTACTTCAGGGACTGAAATCAACCCCTTTCTTCATTTTAGGGATTGAAATTAGTCCCTGTATTTACTTCAGGAACTGAAATTAGATCTTGCCTTACTTCAGTGACTGAAATCGCACCTGTCTTTACTTCAGGGACTGAAATCAGCGTTGCCCCTCTGCAACATCGATGGCCACCTCTCGCGGTCCCATAATGCAGTGCAAGTCACCTGTGGAGTGTCTGGAACTACTTCCAATCATTCCAGATCGTAAAATGTTTCAGTTCCAGATCGTAAAATGTTTCAGCGACGTCATTAAACAGTGACCTTATTATCCCATTACGTAATGACGTCATCAAATTAGGCTGATATTATGACAAGCTTTGGCGTCATTCTGTGGAGTCAAATTTATGACGTCAGTTTCATGTGACGTCAGGAAACTGGGACGAAATTTGACGTAATACTATGACGTAGTTTTAAGATATGACGTCATAAATGTGACGTCATTACTGTGGGTCTTCTCTTGGTGAATAAAATCGTCTTACGGCAGCTGGAAGCCGAACAACAAGAGACCTGAGACGCAAAGAACGAGAGAGAGAGAGAGAGAGAGAGAGAGAGAGCAAGCAAGCAAGCAAGCAGAGTTGTGGGGACGGTGGTAGAACTGGTTTTGTTAATTTTTCATTGATTGATCTTGGTTGTTTAATTATGTATTCAAATATTTTATGATCAATCATTTAGATATTTGATTATTTACTTAGATATTTAATTGTTCAATTATTAATGATTAGTTAATTTATATAAATATTCAATCAGTAAAATGTCAAAAAATCAAGTTATTTATTTTGTTAGTATTAATCTCAAACTTATTTCGCTATTTTGCAATGTTCTCCTTCCCAGAGATTAATATAAACAAGTAATGTTAGCCAGAAAAATGTCTCTGAAGTGTATCATCGTTGTGAACAGTACAGTTGTGTGTGATGGAGTTCTGACGATGCCTCTGTTATCGGTTATCGATTATTATGTTCAGCAAATACACACTCAAACACAAACACATAAACACAGATGCTGCGCACACACAATTATGCACACGTATACACACGCGTACAAGTATACACACACACACGCACACGTACACGTACACACATGGGTACAAGTACACATAAACGCGCACACACACACACACACACACACACACACACACACACACACACACACACACACACACACACACACACACACACACACACACACACACACACACACACACACAAGCTTTGAAGTAAAGAATCCCCAAGAGTAAAGAAAAATAATGACATCAAAATGAGGAAGAAAAAGTCGAGACCAAAGGAAAAAAAAAAGAAGAGAGAGAGAGAGAGAGAGAGAGAGAGAGAGAGAGGGAGAGAGGGAGTGAGGGAGTTTATACTGAATTATCTTAAGTCTCTAATCACCAAAAAGAGGAAGTGGACAACTTTCATGACTTTTTTCAAGCTAAAGGCAGACAGTTCTGTACCGCTTAATGAGGAGATCCTGTTCAGTAATAATAAGTCATGACAAGTCACGATCAGTCATAGTAAGTCACAATAAACCGTAATAACATTCCATGATAAGCCATAAATCATAACACGTCATAAAAATTCGTAAAGACAGTCATAGGTTATGATAGGTCATAATAGCATGCATTAGGTCATACTATGTTGTATGAAGTCATTGTAGGTCATGGTAATGTTTCGTTACTCATGAAATGTCCTCTATTTGGCTACTGGAAGTTGAGAATCGTTGAGCGAGTCTACTCTTCTGGTCATGAAGACACGATAACGAAGAGCAAAGTTATTTCAACCTCATTGGCAAAGCTCGCCTTCTTTATTCTTCTTCGTCCCTCTCATCCTCACGTCTTTTTTTTTCTGTTTTTTTTTTCATTTTTTCCTTCGCGTTTTTTGAGTTCGTGTTTGCCATCAACTTTGTCGTTTTCTTCGTGTTCTTTTTGTATCCGACTTTTAATCTTCTTCATACGAGCTCACACGTCTTCAAAAAAATTCCTCTCAAACTTTCAAACATGATTGTATTTGCATGCGTGCGTGTGAGCGAGTGAAGATGCATGTGTGCATGTATTTGCGTGTGGATGTGCGTGTGCGTGCGTGAGCGTGCATACATACTCGTCTATCCATCTATGTAAAAAAAAAGTTTAGAAAAGAGAAGTGAAATCTGATGTGGGTAGGGATATATGTAACATCACTTGTTAAACTGTTACATTCTTGACATTAAACCCTAAACATAGCACTTTGGTCGCAGTTCGCGTAATCAACATACACTGTTAATCGAGACGGATAGGCTTCGGTTATTGTACAAAGCCTATATTCCCTTCAGGCTGAATAAACTCCTCTGGCTTTGGGTCCAGCGAAATGAGATGTCCATTGGATCAAGTACGAAACGTGTATTGATCTCCTTCCGTCTCTTAATTGACTACGGTCTTTTAATTACCCGTGAGGTGATTACACCCTGTCCCGTTTGTTTGGCCTGGTTGATGACTTCGGCTGCTCATTTGGGGTCCTCCCCCTTCTCCCCCTTCTCCCCCTCTCCCCCTCTCCCCCTCTCCCCCTCTCCCCCTCTTCTCCTCTTCCCCTCTCCCTCCACGGAGAGTTCACTTAAGGGCAGAGTGAACACATACAGTCACACCTACACGCATGCACTCACACGCGTATACACACACACATACACACACGTATACACACACGTATACACACACGTATACACACACGTATACACACACACACACACACACACACACACACACACACACACACACACACACACACACACACACACACACACACACACACACACACACACACACACACTGTCTCTTCCTCTTCTTGTCTCTCTGGGTTCTATTCACTCAAATACTTGAATTTTTTTTCACTAAAGCTCTGATAGAATTTTCGCTCAAGAAACATTAACTGATAATTTAAGCGTTGTTTTCCAAACGAGTCATATTGTTGTAACTACCAGGTAACCCCTGCACCCCACAATCTGAAGACAGAAGGTCTGCCCATACTCGCCTTCATCTACGTCGTGTGGAAGTTGAAGCCGCTCATTGGCCCGTGCAGTATCTGACTCCGCCTACGGTTGCCTAGCAGAGCAGCGATTGGCTGGACGAGTCAAGTGCCGTTAGATGGAGATCACCTGTCAGGGTAGAATGCATCAAAAGTGTCTGGCTATAATTCACTTTTGGGTAATGTAGAGTCTCTGTAAGAACTCAAGTATAAACGGTCGTGGCTTGTGAGCCGGACTTCATAAGCGGAGATCGAGGTTTCTCTTGCGCGGCACAAGAACGATGTCTTCTTCTCGATCTCGACTTCGGGAATGAAGTTTGATGTCTTGTCGTCTTTGTGCCTGGCTTAAGGGTTCTGTTGTCCTGTAATCTGATCTACCCTCCTCCCTCCTCCTCCCTCCCTCCCTCCTCCCTCCTCCCTCCTCCCTCCTCCTCCTTGTCCTCATTCTATTTCCGCTCCACCTTACCCCACCTCCTCCTGCTCCTCCTCTTCTTCTTTCTGTTCCCCCCTCACCTCCTCCTCCTCCCCTCTCCTCTCGCTCTTCCTCTTTCTATTCCCCTTCCACCTCTTCCTCCTTCCCTTCCTCCTGGTCCTCCTCCTCCTCCTCCTCCTCCTCCTACTGTTTCTTTTCCTCCTCTGCCTCCTTTTTTTCTCTTCCTCCTCCTTCTCCTCCTCCTCTTCCTCCTCCTCTTCCTCCTACCTTTCTTGCTCCTCCCTACTCTTCCTCCTTCCTCTTCTTTCTTTCTATCTTCATGTTAACCTTTCATCCCAGCCCGGCTTGCATCATCTCTGCTAAA
>NC_134805.1:21938662-21943662 GCF_046742065.1 Oratosquilla oratoria
GGAATGTTTTGTAAAATATCTTATTTTCTAAATGGTGAATATTTGTTTATCATCAAAACGGTCATTTTGCAGAATGTAGACTAATTACCACGCCTATCATTCTCTTCGTTGCACAGTGTGGTCCCTCGCGCCGAATTCTGATTTCTGAATACGAGCTCATTCCTCGCTGTCTGAAATTCAGTTCACACGAGTTACGATACGTGTCTGTTTCATTTTATACATATTTATTTATTCTTATTTATCCTTATATGTCGGTAATTATTTATACATTTATCTATTTCGTTTTATATTTATCTATTGTTATTTATGTTTATATGTCTGTAATTATACATTCATTTACCGATTCCATTTCATATTTATTTAATCTGATTTATGATTATATATCCGTAATTATTTATACATTCATTTGTTTCATTTTATATTTATTTATTTTGATTTATGCTTAAATGTCTGTAATTATTTATGCATTTATTTATCTATTTTATTTTATATTCATTTATTAATTCTGATTTATGCTTGTATGTCTGTAATTATTCATACATTCATTTATTTATTTATATGGTTATTTATGTATATTATTGTATCTTGTTTGTTATATCACATGTATGTTATTTTGTGTATATTCACATTCATTATTTATAAGTTCATGTATACATATCTTCTTCACCTACCTAATTACCCTTTTATTTTTAGTGAAAACACTTTAGTGTAAAATGTACTTGAAGTTAGAATAGTTACATATATGGAAAATTACAGTTTTTATAAAAGCTGAACAAAGTAATCTAGCTAGTAGAAATTAGATAAATAGATAAAAACAAATAAATCAATAAAAACAAGTAAATAAATCAAACTTATTATCAAACTAATGAAATAAAGATAGAATTAATAAATGAAATTAATAAATGAATACATAAATGAATAGACGAAAACTGGATTAGAAAGGTCAACCCGTGCCTTAAACTCGTATTTTAGAAATTCTAGTTCATAATAGTTATCATCGTTCCGTATTCCACTCGAATCAGAGTAAAGATAGGCAAGCCTTTGCTTTTATTACCACAGCGATTATATTCCGAATTCAACATTATTCTAGACAGAGCGAGAATAAGTAGTCATCTTTGGATAATAAGTATTCAGTTTCATTTTTGCTACGAGGTCCCAAATGAATGAAATAGATCGGAATGTGATTTATCTATTGATTTATTTTATTGATTGATTAAAATGTTTACTGAATGATTGATCGATTTATTTATTTGTTTGTTTATTTATCTATTTATATATCTATATCTACATCTATATGTTTTAAATAACCCACTATCGGAGAAACAAAGCAAAAGAAACAGACGAACTGTATATTTCGACCACTACTGTGGTCCTCTTCAGCAGTGGCCGAAATATACAGTTCGTCTGTTTCTTTTGCTTTGTTTCTCCGACAGTGGGTTATTCAAAACATTTTACTAAATGTGCTACTACATTTTCGTCTTATGAAATCTACATCTATATCTATATTTGCATCTATTTATATCTGTGTCTATCTGTATAATTATCTATATCTAAGTTTTTATTAATTTATTTGTTTATTCATTTATCATCACTTTTTTAATCCGACACAAGTCGTATAGAGAAGCTTAGGAAGAGTTTTTTTTTTTATAAATTTAACGAGATTCTTATCAATCGACGCCTTCTTCAGGCTGATGGTGGTCTTCCAACTTTATGTTCTAGCTCTTGCTTCCGCAGACTCTAGACAATGCAACACCGCGCGGGGAGAACTAACTACAAATCCTCATATTTCTCGTTGAGTTTCCTCCATGGCTGTGTTTGGGTACACAAAGGGTGTGGTCGTTTCCAGATATTATTCCAGGGTTTCGGATGACTGACGCCGTGTCTTTGCGACAACCGAGTAGTCCACAGGACCATTCCAGGTATTACTCGTCACTGGGGCGCACGTCTATACTAAGCTCGGTGTATAGATATAGAATGTACTTACCCAGTTTTGCCTAATTGTGTTTGCTTCATTGTAGTGTACAGGACAGGAGCAATGACCGAGGAGGCCTGCCTCTTACTCTTCAGTCTCTCTCTCTCTCTCTCTCTCTCTCTCTCTCTCTCTCTCTCTCTCTCTCTCTCTCTCTCTCTCTCTCTCTCTCTCTCTCTCTCTCTATCTCTATCTATCTATCTCTCTCTCTCTATCTCTCTCTCTCTCTCTCTCTCTCTCTCTCTCTCCCTCTCTCTCTCTCCCTCTCTCTCTCTCTCTCTCTCTCTCTCTCTCTCTCTCTCTCTCTCTCTCTCTCTCTCTCTCTCTCTCTCTCTCTCTCTCTCTCTCCTCTCTCTCTCCACCCCTCCTCTGTGTGTGTGTGTGTGTGTGTGTAATAATAATAATAATAATAATGATAATAAATAATAGGTTTATTGAGATAGCAGTGATACACTGACAATAATACAATTGAGTACTTTTATGAGTAATATAGTAATTATAGGAGTGATATGCTTAGTCTAAGATTTATAATGTGTGTGTGTATGTGTGTGTGTGTGTGTTTGTGTTTGTCTATATGCGTGTGTTTTATTGCGTGTGCATGTACTTGTTTGTGTGTATGTATTTGTGTGTTTGCATGAGTGCGTGCGTGCATGCGTGTGTACTGGTGTGTGTAAAAGAATCATGTATCTGTATGCATGTGTGTGTGTGTGTGTGTGTGTGTGTGTGTGGTGTGTGTGTGTGTGTGTGTGTGTGTGTGTGTGTGTGTGTGTGTGTGTGTGTGTGTGTGTGTGTGTGTGTGTGTGTGTGTGTGTGTGTGTGTGTGTGTGTGTGTGTGTGTGCGTGTGTGTGTGCGCGCGTCCGTGTGCATGCTTGCTTGCACCGGAGCTGTTTTTAGACATAAGCAATTTATTCCTATCTTACGTGGCACTAAATGATGGCTGACCTCATAATTGCCCTTAACGACCTGACTCGTGACTGACCTGACCTGACCTTATCAGATACCCGATAACGGGTTTGTTGACTCACTGCGGCAAGAGTATCCCATATCACTTCCTCACTCGTTTTTACTTGTTGGTAAGACGAAAGACGATTCCGCGTGACAGATTCGATTATGGCTTCTTTCATATTAGGATTTTGTTCCATAATGGCCGAGGGGAGGGAGGGGGAAGGAAGGTGGGGAAGGGAGGGGGAAGGAAGGTGGGGAAGGGAGGAGGAGGGGAAGGGGGAGAGAGGAGGAGGGTGGGAGGGGAGGAAATTGGATTGAACACAGAATTATTAAGTTTATCTCAACCCTAGTGACAGCAAATTCAAGAGTATGTTGTATGCGGCAGCATATTTAAAAAGTATGCTGTCACAGTTAACCCTTGATGATAGCACACCAGAGAATATGCTATCATATACGCTATGACAGCATACTCAAGAGTGAGTTTGTTTTTTGGCTTTCGTTAGACTATTTTATTCAGGCGAATACAAGACTTTCTGCCGTAGATGTTAAGGTAGGAAAGTCCTCGGTGAATTGAATAGGAGCGCCTGGCGATGACAAGGGAAAATATATAAAGTACGCCATTGAGTTGAAGTTATTGATACAAACAAGACCCCCTCTCTATCAAGGAGGTTCTGTGGAGACGAATGGAATTGTTTGGCTCCAGACTTGATAAGGAGAGAAGTGACACTTGATACGGAAGGCGTTCAAGCGTTTCTTAACCAAGGTTCCCTGGAACCCCAAGGTTCCGCAAAAGGGCCCTAAGGGTTCCGCGAGAACAGGTGAGATAAGCTAATGCACTTGATTTTTATTTGATTTCATATACGTAATATGATTAAACACGCAGGACATATTCTCGGTTATTGTAATAATGTAATATTGACATCATCCTATCTAAGCTGTTATTACGATGAAAATGAAATGAGAAAGATATGGTATATATTTTTTTTTCTTTTCTTTTTTTTTAGCGCAGGAGTTCCTTGAGACATGCAATTTATTTTAAAGGTTACACAAGCATGAAAAGGTCGAGAAACGCTGGGTTAAGCTGTAGCTCTTTGATTAATTATCGAAGTGAAGCTACGTTAATGAATATGATAATCAGACTGCATGATGAGTATAGGGAAATGTGCCAACCAGGAAGGAATGGGTGTAAATACAGTCTTAGGTAAAGCAAAGGTTGCTAGACATCAGGGGTGGCTAATCCTTTGTGGGATATGATTTACCCTGATGCGATCTACCAGCCTAACAAAGGAGTAGTCTGTCTTTATGAATAATTGTATATCGTTCAGACATGTCCACCATTATAGATATAACTTATCCCCCCACACACACACAAAAAAGAAAAATATAATATTTCAACTTTATGAGTATTTGGATATGCCAGTACAGCTATTTACATGAAGACTTCTGAATGACGAATTATTAACAGATACAGTAGAGTGACCGACTTAAAACAGCCTTGTGATCGACCAGTCGGTCGCGGTCAACCAATTGGCCACCCCTGCTATACATAGAGAGTAGGGGTTCTCACCCCCGGGTTATTGAAATCCCGCGTGTTTGCAGGAAGTTTCCTCAAGGGGCTACTTACATGGCTGGAGTTCAATAATATTCGGCGCTTAAGGAACTAGATACATTTCTGTATGTGTAGTATAATCTTCATTTGCTTGTGATGTTGATGTTTCTGCTTCATTAAGTCGTTATATCTTGAATCCGGTTTATAATGTCCATTGCAGTACCAGTGTATACTGAGTTAGGCTTGATATATTAACATTCTATGTTCGGTGTTTGATTAACGTGGGAGAGGTAGGTGATCTTAATCTGGGGATACCTGACGGTTCAGAATTTCTGGTACAGAAGATGAAAAATAAAGAGAATAAAGAAAGAGATTGGGAGAGAGAGAGGGAGTGGGGAATAAAGAGAAAAAGACACTGAGAAGTTAGATAGATAGATTAATCCTTTGCATGTGACTGAAAAGAAATAGTCTGATATTTACTGTGATGTCCACTGGTGACAAAGATTACGTTATGTGTTGACTGCGTTCAATGTGAT
>NC_134805.1:21953662-21966162 GCF_046742065.1 Oratosquilla oratoria
ACAACACCAAACAACCATTCCGATCATCATCATCATCATCATCATCATCATCATCATCATCATCATCATCATCATCATCATCATCATCATCATCATCATCATCATCATCATCATCATCATCATCATCATCATCATCATCACCACCACCACCACCACCACCACCACCACCACCACCGTCGTCGACATAATCATCATAATGTTCTACAAAAACATATCTTGAAATTGTTGTGCATAGAAATATATCAAATACTTAACAGAATATATATATATATATATATATATATATATATAAATATATATATATATATATATATATACACATATATGCAAAGTAGACCACTTGGAAAAAGAATATAACGAAGCAGAGCGCTTTCGTATATATATATCTTCAGTGCAACAAGTACTTGTTGCACTGAAGATGTAATATACGAAAGCGCTCTGCTTCGTTAGTTTCTTTTTCCAAGGGTCTACTTTGCATAAGTGAACACATACCCGTGTTCTTATTAGCATATATATATATTATATATATATATATATATATACATAACTCTGACACAGCATGGGTCAGGTTTAGATGTCCACCCCTGCACCATGAAAGGCTAAGATATCGACCCCCAATTCCAGAGGACTTCCTATTACGGGTTCGAATCCCGCCACTCAAGTCTCTTGTCAATACCCTCCCTGCAACCGTCGTACCAAGACCAATATATTATCAGCGTACGTCGGAGGTCCAATTATATTTACCGCGGGAAGTGTTTGCACTTCATTGCAACGTGGGGCGATGCATCCTGGCCGCATGTGCCATTGTTAAGCCTCAACCAGAGGAATCATTTGAAAACACACTTGTTTGTATATGTCAATGTGATTATTTACTAGTGTGCTGCATGCCATCTCTCCCATTCCTTCCCTTCCCTTCCCTTCCCTTCCCTTCCCTTCCCTTCCCTTCCCTTCTATTTACCCTCATTTCCCTTCTACCTCCCTTTTGTACTCAGAGTTTTTTCTTTCACCCTCTCCTACTCCTCGTTCCTCCTCTCACGCCTCCCTCCCCCCGTCACCTCCCCTTCCCTCTCCCCCTTACCCTCCCTCTTCCCTTTCTTCTTCCTCTCTCTCTTCTCCTCCCTCTTCCCGTCCATCTTCCCGTCCCTCTTCTCCTCCCTCTTCCCTTTCCTCTTCCCGTCCCGTCCTTCTTCCCGTCCCTCTTCCCGTCCCTCTTCCCCTCTCTCTTCCCTTTCCTTATCCCGTCCCGTCCCTCTTCCCCTCCCTCTTCCCCTCCCTCTTCCCGTCTCTCCTCTCCCTCTTCCCTTTCCTCTTCCCGTCCCGTCCCTCTTCCCCTCCCTCTTCCCCTCCCTCTTCCCCTCCTTCTTCCCGTCTCTCTCTTCTCCTCCCTCTTCCCTTTCCTCTTCCCGTTCCTCTTCCCATCCCCCATCCCGTCCCTCTTCCCTTTCCTCTTCCCCTCCCTCTTCCTGTCTCTCTTCTCCACCCTCTTCCCTTTCCTCTTCCTGTCCCTCTTCCCCTCCCTCTTCCCTTTCCTCTTCCCTTTCCTCTTTCCTTCCCTCTTTCCTTCCCTCTTCCCCTCTCTTCTCCTCCCTCTTCCCTTTCCTCTTCCCGTCCCGTCCCTCTTCCCCTCCCTCTTCCCTTTCCTCTTCCCGTCCCTCTTCCCATGCCTCTTTCGCTCTCTCTTCCCCTCCCTCCTTTACTCCCACTCTCAGTCTTAACAACTCACAACTTCAGCCAACTTCACTCTCAGTCTCATCTTCAACCTCAGCCTTAATACCTACAACTTCACCCTCCACTTCCCTTTCTCCCTCTCTCACTTTCTCACTCCATCCACCACACCCATAGAGAGAGAGAGAGAGAGAGAGAGAGAGAGAGAGAGAGAGAGAGAGAGAGAGAGACACACACACACACACACACACACACACACACACACACACACACACACACACACACACACACACACACACACACACACACACACACACACACACACACACACACACACACACACACACACACACACACATACACCTACCTACCTACCTACCTACCTACCTACCTACCTACCTCCCTACCTCCCTACCTCCCTCCCATCCCCATCATTTGACGCACAATCTTGTCAGTGACAAGAATATGCATTTTGTTCCAAGCCAATGTTTTTTCTTCCTCATTTGCCTTCGTCTTCTCTTTCTATATTTGTTGCTTATATTCTTCTTGTCCTTCCTTGTTTTGTCTTGTTCCCACATCTTCTTATTATCGTCTTTGTCTCCGCCTTCGTAATCGTCGACTTCGTTTTCATTGTCATCGTCGTCGTCTTCCATTTCTCGTCTTCTTAGCGACGTTTTTTTTCATATATCTTTTTCGATCTTCTTCTTCAGTTATATTCTTCATCTTCCCCGTCTTCGTCTTCATTTTATTTTTTTCATTCTCTCCCCTTTCTTCCCCCATCTTCGGTGTTTACCTCTTCATTCTCTTCTTTTGTCTTTTCATTTCGCCTCCTCTCTTCTCCTCCTCCATCTTCCTCCTCCTACGTCCTCTCGCGTTTCTTTCATTCGTAAAACGATTCCGTTCCTCTTTTTTTCTCTCTCTCGCCTCTACTTCCTCCTGTCTTCTTCTCTTTGTCCTTCTCCTTCAACATGCTCCTTTGAATTTTTTTCTTTTGAATGATCGTCCCTTGCAAGTCCTTTCCTTTCTGCTTGTTTGTTTTGCTTCACTTGGGTTTTTATTTTTTTTTTTTTTGTGCACTGAGATTTTTTTCATGAAATGGCGTGCACGTATGTTCTCCCTCTGAAACACAAACACACACACACACACACACACACACACACACACACACACACACACACACACACACACACACACACACACACACACACACACACTCTCTCTCTCTCTCTCTCTCTCTCTCTCTCTCTCTCTCTCTCTCTCTCTCTCTCTCTCTCTCTCTCTCTCTCTCTCTCTCTCTGTATATGTATGAGCACGCACGCGCGTGTGTGTTTGTGTGTGTGTGCGCACACGCGTGTGTGTATGTGTCTGTCTGTCTTTGTGTCCCTTTGTCTCTTTTTCCTCCTCCAGTGAAGATTTGCCATCCTTAACACTTATTTATCGTTATGAATTTTTTTTCGCATCCGACCTAGATATGGACCAAAAGGTCTCCTGTCGGCATGCTCCGCCTTTGCAATCCTTTATAATCCTTTGTAACATAATTTTTCGACCTAGAAATCGTCAGAGTTTGGAGAAAAAAAATATGTTACTAAGATTAAGTGCTAGTACTTCATAAAACCCACGAGAACAAACGAAGTCATCTTCAACCTGAATAGAATCCCAAGTTTATGGTCAGTACGTTATCCTTAAACTTGTTACTTTTTATCTGGAAATTAATGAAGATCATTATCTTCTTTTTTGTTATGTTAATGCTACTCAATCCTGCTATCCATTTTCAAAACCTGCTAACCTCTTTACTAGTTAGGGAGTATCATGTGTATATGAATCTCTCTTTTGTGAATAAAATCACCTGGTGACAGTCAAAGTAAATATATATCAAAGTGAATGCCCTGTATATATTAGAACGAGGCTGTTGGTTTCATTTGAATTAAAATAAATCATGATAAGACAGAAGAGTCCTTTGACACTGAACAAAGGCTGGGAGAGATGAATGTGACCAAATTCGTCGTCTTTTGTGTTTGGCCCTTTTTTTTTTGTCGTGTCCTTTGTTCCTTTTCTTGCCGTCGTCGTCCTCGTCGTCGTCGTCGTCGTCGTCGTCGTCCTCGTCGTCGTCGTCGTCGTTACATAAATCATTACTTACATCGTATCCATTGCGAGTCTTTCATAGTTAAAATACATAGATTTTATAAGTGTGTGACATTTTGCTTCCACTCTAATATATATATATATATATATATATATATATATATATATATATTGCAGAAACCACAGGGAAATTAAAGTCGGAATACTGAACGTTTTCGTCTATTACGACATCCTCAGAGTACAAAGAAAGAAAAAATAGAGCACAATATTTATACAGAAGAAAGAAAACTGGGAGAGGTCATAGCCACATAAAACCTTCGGACATTATACATACAACACATTCAATTACAAATGGAAATGTTAATGTTAATAAAAATACATATACATTCATATACACATAGAAATAAGAATAAGAAAAAAAAAAGAAAAATTAAACTTTGAGGATGTCGTAATAGACTAAAACGTTCAGTATTCCGACTTTAATTTCCCTGTGGTTTCTGCAATATCTTTTTGTCACGCGTTATTGTGATTATTTTTGCATATATATATATATATATATATATATATATATATATATATATATATATATATATATATATATGGCACTTAACACTTGAAACCTTGTCCATCAAAGCTGAACAAGATATCAGGTCACCAACCAGAGCCAAACCAATAGACGATGAAGGAGCAAAAGACTTGAGATACTTTGTAGCAAAGAATGCAATTCCACTAATGGGAATCGAGAGGCGGCAGCGGCGGCGGGAAGTATGTAAGCCAAGTGAAAACATTAAATTGCTCAGGAACCTCGGAGAACGTTGTGTAATTTGAAATCTTATTAACAAAACGCTCCAGTGTAGCACAATAGAAAGACTAAAATCGACAGAAGTGAATTGTTCTTGATTATATACTATATGTATATATATACATATATATATATATATATATATATATATATATATATATATATTCCTATTAAATGCTAAAGCACAAGTGGCGTCAATTATTTTAAGAGAACATTTCTCTAACTCTCTGTATTGGTAAATCTGATTATGTCCTCCCCTCCAATAGAAAATACAGACCGTCACCAGGGGACAAAAACCCACATGGGGATTGTGTCCAGACTTCCGGGACGTAATTCCACATCGGGAAGCTGTCCCGGTTACCCTTTCCATCTCGGTAGGGTAGACAGATTCCCACCTCACGAGTGACCTCTCCCTGCCGTTTTCACTCGGCCTTATATACCCATGTTTGTATTGATGTATTGCATTACCCTGAAGATGACAATTTGTAATGGTTGAAACAGCTGTCGGTAAAATGAATCAACATTCTGAAGCCTTTTACTATTTCCTTCAGAGTTTTAAATATGAAGAGAAAAGGAAATACAGAGAATTAGAGAAATATTCTCTTAAAATCATTGACGCCACTTGTGCTTTAGCATTTAATAGGAATTGTTTACGAGAAAGACTGCCCAAAACATTTATATATATATATATATATATATATATATATATATAAATATATATATATATATGTATATAAATATATATATATATATATATATATATAATGTGTGTGTGTGTGTGTGTGTGTGTGAGAGAGAGAGAGAGAGAGAGAGAGAGAGAGAGGGAGAGAGAGAGAAAGAGAGATATGACTCCAAAACATTCACATCTTTTCGTGTTTGAATATTCGATACATTTCTAAAAATACAGTAGCATCCTTACAATTTTACTTGTTTTGAAATAACACACTAATGCATTAACAACAAGACATCAGGTCAGGTTCGGTCGTCTTCAGAGATTCGTAAACCAAGACGTTATTTTATTTCGTATATTTTCGTGCAGATCTCATAAACATGAATGTACAGCCATGACCGTCATGATCAGTTCATGGACACTTTGAGACGCAACACATTTGATCTTGGACCACTCTCACGGGCGTCTTGAGATTGCCCACGAGGCCATAGGTACCGATAAACTCGTCTTTTATCCGTCCATGTAACCCTTAAGCATTGTTAGCGTTGTCCACGTACCTTTCACCTATGACACAGAATCCACAAGAAAGATAAAATGTCTGTGGTGAATATTATTATTGCTTGTTTGTTGTATATGTACATGCGCATGCCTATACGTGCATGTATGCTTCCGTGCGTGTGTGTGTGTAGATGTGTATGTTCTTGTACGAGTGTGGGTGCACGTGTATGTGCGTGTCCCTGAGACGATGTGAACGGCAGCGTACCTGCACGTGTGTTGAGAAAATTCTTCAACTTTCCATTGATCACTTTAAAACTATTTTTTAGTTAAACCTTTCGAGTTCCTCTTGTTTTGTTGAATCTTTTGTGGATCTTTCATAAAAGAGATCGATTTACAAAAGCCAGGCGTACGGGGTCATTATGGAATGATAAATTGCCTCGAGTTTAACGACAGTTAACTTAATGGAAGCCCGTCTTGTCAGTGAGGTCATCCATTTGACCTTGTCAGGTCATGACATGGTTCCTGAAAGGTCAACAAACCAGCCAACTAATCAATCTGCCACGATACTCCTGGAAGCTTCTCTGTCTCGTCTCTCGATTTCCTGTCTGGTCTGCCTGTTCCACGCTTCTCAGCTCGCTACATCCAGTTAGTCGTCATACCTTTCCTACCAGATTCTATTTTGGCTTCTTAAGTGTGTCTGCAATTTCTTTAATTCTAGTCTGCTCTCTTATTCAGCTGACACTTTTCCTGCCAATTAATGATGTTCTCACCAATTTCCTTTTCATTCCTCTCTGTTCACTCCTAAGATTTGTCCTTATCACCTTCGTCAACATCTGTAGATCATAACTGGGATCATACACATATTGTAAACCATGCATTTCAGACATCAAATAGGAAGCCAATCATATAATGTGCATATACATAAAAATTATAACACACAACAAACACACACACACACACACACACACACACACACACACACATATATATATATATATATAAATATGTATGTATGTATATATGTATGTACAAAGGCCTGTAGATCAGATGTGGGAAATATTTCAAAATACGCTCACTAAGATGATTCAAACTTACATTCCTTTTAAGGACAGACGTCCCCCAAATCAGGCTCGCCCTAAGTGGCTCGACAAAGAAACTGAAAAAAGTATTGCTAAAAAGAGACAGGCTTATAAGAAATATAAGTGCTCGGGTGCATCTAATGACTATGAAAGTTATGTATCAATACAGAGAGATTTAAAAAAGACAATAAGAAAAAGAAAACGACAATACGAAATGAACATCGCTGAGAAATCCAAAGAGAATCCCAAAGAATTCTATAGTTACATTAGAGATAAAAAGGTTGTTAGGAATCACATTGGTCCACTATTATCTGCTGACGGTCAACTTGAATATTCAAATGAAGGAATGTGTAATCTCTTAAACAATTATTTTAGCTCGGTATTCGTAAACGAAACACCTCAAAGTGAATTCCAAACTGAAACCTGTGAAAAGTCTGGGGTAAACTTACTCACTACGGTAAATATAACAAAAGAAACAATTAAAAGGTGTATAGACAAACTCAAAGTTAACAAAACACCAGGGCCTGACGGTTGGCATCCAAGAATCTTAAAGGAAATTAAAAATGAGATTGTTGTTCCATTAGAAATTATTTTCAAGAAATCCATCATATCCGGAGATGTCCCAATAGAATGGAAGCTAGCTAACGTTACTCCCATATTCAAAAAAGGTGACAAAAAGAAACCAAATAACTATAGGCCTATTAGTTTGACTTCGATCGTAGGAAAAATAATGGAAACTATCATCAGAGATGCTATCGAATATCATTTAGAAAGTAACCGTTTGATAAATGATAGCCAACATGGTTTCAGACGGAAACGTTCTTGCGTGACTAACTTACTCGAATTCTACAACACAGTTATCTCGAATTATGACAAAAGAAACAATATAGATTTAATATATCTAGACTTTGCAAAAGCTTTTGATACCGTCCCACACGAAAGACTACTTACTAAATTAGCTTTGCATGGAATAATTGGTAGCCTATTAGGTTGGACTAGTAATTGGTTGAAAGGTCAAAAACAGAGAGTTGTTTTAAATGGAAAAACTTCTGGATGGAAAAGTGTTGCAAGTGGAGTTCCTCAGGGTTCCGTTCTTGGGCCACTTCTATTCATAGTATATATAAATGATATAGACCATGGACTAAAATCTACTGTTTCCAAATTTGCTGATGATACAAAACTGTGCGGAGTGGCAAATGATCACTCAAACCAATTAGATATTCAAGAAGATTTAGATCAATTACAGCAATGGTCTGAAAAGTGGCTAATGAAATTTAACACAAGTAAATGCAAGGTAATGCACATAGGTAAAAATAACAGCAATTACGATTACAAATTATTTGGAAATTCGTTAACAAAAGTGGATAGTGAAAAAGATCTCGGCGTAATTATCAGTAACGACCTCAAATCATCCAAGCAGTGTATTTCAGCCTCTGAGAAAGCAAATAAGATTCTGGGATTGATTGCGCGATCGTTTGATTTCAAAAGTCCATCACTCATTAACAAGCTATATAAATCGTTAGTTCGTCCACATTTGGAATATGCTGTTTCCGTATGGTCACCGAATCTCATTAAAGACATTGACAGACTGGAAAAAAGTACAACGGCGAGCCACAAAACTGATTCCAAATATCAAAAATAAATCATACGAAAATCGACTTAAGCACATGAATCTGTTTTCCCTAAAAAAGCGTAGACTCAGAGGTGACTTGATACAGGTCTTTAAGATTTTAAAGGGAATTGACAACATCAAAAGTGACCAAATTTTCACATTGAATGAGAATCAGACAAGAAACAATGGTCTCAAACTGTCCGGAAATAGATTCAATTTGGAAGTAGGTAGAAACAACTTTGCCAACCGTGTAGTTAATGAATGGAATAAACTTCCTGCACAGGTAGTGCAATGTAGTTCAGTTCGAAGCTTTAAGAATCATTTAGATAAATACCTAAGTAAGATGCTGTAATGATTATAATTTATGTTGTATTATTTGTTTTTGTTTTGTTATAATTTGTCTGTCTGATTTTCATTTATTATTAGTTATATGTCAATTTATTATCATTTACTATTTACCTGTTTGTTTGTTATTCAACTATACCAATGCATTTATTTATGTATTTTAATTATTATTTACATTGTTATAGTTTTAATTTATTATTAATATGATTTTTTTTTTTTTTTTTTTTTTTTTTTTTTTTTTTTTTTTTTTTTTTTTTTTTTTTGCATCCGACCTAGATATGGATCAAAAGGTCTCCTGTCGGCATGCTTGCCTTTGTAATCCTTTGTAAATAATTTGTCTAAAATACTTATATATATATATATATATATATATATATATATATATATAATATATATATATATGTATATATATACGTGTATATATATAATATATATATATATATATATATCAGCGCTCATGACGAAGAGGCCGAAAATGATAGCGAACTGGAATCTAAAACAGAATATGATCAGACGTTGCGTCATCGTGTTGACAAGTAACAGACAAGCAGACAGACAGACAGACAGACGAGCAAATGCACCTGGGCTCCCGTCCTCTCGTTTTATCAAGTTTTGGTTCCGAATAGGACGTGGGCGGAGCGCACGCCCGCTCCCCGCCTCCTACTAAACACGTATCGCATATACGAGTATGCACATACACGTGCACATATGCACATACGCGAATATACGCGCACACACAAGCGCGTACATGTACGCACCTTCAAATACACGCACTTGTGCATGCACGCGCACATACACGCGCATATGCACGCACACTCACACACATATTTGCGCACACCCAGCCACACACACGCACACACATATACACTCTTGCACGCACACACACACACACACACACACACACACACACACACACACACACACACACACACACACACACACACACACGAACACACACACACACACACACACACACACACACACGAACACACGAACACACACGCGCACACACACACACACACACACACACACGAACACACACACACACACACACACACACACACACACACACACATACACACACACACACACACACACACACACACACACACACACACACACACACACACACACACACGCACACACACACACACACATACACATACACACATGGACACGCACATAGACATGCGCACACACGTACACACACACGCGCGCGCGCGCACATGTACGTACAAGTACATACAGGCATTCTCTCTCTCTCTCTCTCTCTCTCTCTCTCTCTCTCTCTCTCTCTCTCTCTCTCTCTCTCTCTCTCTCTCTCTCTCTCTCTCTCTCTCTCTCTCTCTCTTTCTCTCTTTCTCTCTCTCACTTTCTCTTTCTTCCTTTCAGCCTTCTTCTCCGAATCCAAAACCGAATTCAAACCCGCAGTGTTGTCCTTAATCTTGTATTTGTGTAATCCAGCGGTTTCCAAAGTATTGGCGCTTTGCTCTCCCCCCCTCCCTCCCACCCTCCTCTCTTGGCCAAACAGACTCCATTCCCAAAATAAACTTTTTTCAAGATGTCTGTATGGTCGTTTCTAAATTGAAGAGGTTTAATGTTGACGTGGATATGAACCATAGGTTTTAATTCGTGACTTATGATTTTTTTTCAAGATTTCTATATGGTCGTTTAGAAATCGAAGAGGTTTAATGTTGACGTGGACAAGAATCATAGATTTTAGTTCGTGACTTGTTATCAACCCATTCCAAACCTCTGAGGACTTCTGTTTGAACCCCAGTTCCCAACAATTCATTCCTGGCGAGAGAACGTATCTGATCGTTAGCCAGAATACAATATTTGAATGACTCAACTGGAATATTTAACATTTAATCATTTTGCTATGATAGGAGGATTGCTTCAACTGAATAGATGCGTCAGGTGGCTGGTGAAGGAGATAGTTCCCGCGAGGGGAAAAAGGAGTCAGAGAGCTTGGGGAGAGGGGAGGGGTGGGGGGTAGATAGGGGTGCGTGTGTAGGAGAGAGAGAGAGAGAGAGAGAGAGAGAGAGAGAGAGAGACTCAACTGGAATATTTAACATTTAATCATTTTGCTATGATAGGAGGATTGCTTCAACTGAATAGATGCGTCAGGTGGCTGGTACACAAACGCAAAAGAAAGAATCACAATTACAAGAAAAAAATAAGTATTTTGTAGTAAAAGTAATAACTGATTTACATAATTGTACATACATGTAACAAAGGCTTTTTCCCCCTTGCAAGGGAGGTAGACAAAAAACAAAGGCATAATTATAGAATGACAAAATTAAAACTCATGATATTATGTGCATGAAACAATAGATATAATACAGAAAAAACACGATTAAAGCAAAACACTTGGATATATGATCATAAAAAAATACCAGCCAAAATTAAACTTGAGAACCTCCCCAAATTCAGTTAGATATTGAAAGACGCCCCCCTTTCTGAACCAGAGGTGGGGGGAGGGGAGATTGGGTCCTTAACCCCCCCTATTTCTTTCCCCCTTCCCCCTTTCGCCCCTTCCCCCTTCCCCCGTCCCCCCTTCCCCTCTTCCCCTCTTCCCCTTCGGAGGTAGACCAAACTGTTGACTTCATCTTGTCCAACCTTCGGAGTCTTACGAAGAAGTAAAGAGTGATTGGCTCGCCCAATAGCCAATAACCATCCGACATAAGCCTTCCCCTCCCCTTCCCCTCCCCCTTCCCCTCCCCTTCCCCTCCCCCTTCCCCTCCCCTTCCCTCTCTCGTTCCCACCCTCTCCCTCCCCCTCTCCTTCCCCTTCTACTTCCTCCTCAACAAAATAATTAAATGAACAGGAAGGAAGAAAAAAAGGAAGGAATGAAGGATGTAAGGACGTTTGGAAGTAAGGATTTAAGGAAGGGAGGAAGTCAGGAAGGAAGAAAAGAAAGAAGAAAGAAAGGAGAAAGGAAGGAAAATAAAAAGAAAGCATAACAGGGAAAGAAGATGTTTTTGTTTTTACTTTGTATTTATCTATTTATCTTTTACCTATTCACCTTTCGTATCTTTTTTTAAGAAGGAAAGGTCTTGAGGGGTTTTAGTAGAATTTAGTTGAAGATGGAAATAGATTGATGGGAGGTTCAGGGAACTACTCTGTAATCGGCTGAAGACGTGGATACTCTCCATCTAAGTCCTCTGATGCTGAAGCGAATTGTATGAATTTGGTGTCACGTGACATTGGGGGGGCCAGAAACGATCGGGTATTAAAGACGACCAAATGACTTCAGATGACTTCAGCGACTTCAGCAGAGTCCTCTGATGCTGAAACGAATTGTCTGAATTTGGTCACGTGACATTGGGGGGTCAGAAATGATCGGTTATTAAAGAAGGCGACTATATGACTTCAGGTGACTTCAGCGACTTCAGCAGAGTCCTCTGATGCTGAAGCGAATTGTCTGAATTTGGTCACGTGACATTGGGGAGTCAGAAACGATCGGGTATTAAAGAAGGCGACTATATGACTTCAGGTGACTTCAGCGACTTCAGCAGAGTCCTCTGATGCTGAAGCGAATTGTCTGAATTTGGTCACGTGACATTGGGGAGTCAGAAACGATCGGGTATTAAAGAAGACGACCAAATGGCTTCAGGTGACTTCGGCGACTTCAGCAGAGTCCTCTGATGCTGAAGCGAATTGTCTGAATTTGGTCATGTGACATTTGGGGGGTCAGAAACGATCGTGTATTAAAGAGGACGGCCAAATAACTTCAGGTGACTT
>NC_134805.1:21973662-21978662 GCF_046742065.1 Oratosquilla oratoria
CCATCGCGGAATTTCGACCCCGGATCCCCGAGATTAGGATGCCCGCCTATTACTACTTTACCAGCAAAGAGTATAAATGGATTGGAGCTTTCTACGGAAACGAAGTGGACCACAACTGCGATCCGAAGTCCATAATTCCACACGATCCTCAACTTCATCAGCCAATATGGTAACAATTGAGCGATTTTTTTTTTCCTTTCGCTGTTTTAATTATCGCGGAATAAATCATTGGTGTGCGTGTGCGCGCGCACGTGACACGTGACATAGTGGGAGAAGTTAATAGAGATGGGTCAGATACTGATCTTTAAATGGTTCCCCCTTCCCCCTCCCCCTTTCCCCCCTCATTTCCACCTCCCCCTTCCCCACCTCTCTTTCCCCCCTCACCCTTTCCCCCTCCCCTCTCCCCATCCCTTTCTCCCCTCCCCCTTTCCCCTTTTCTCACCTTTCCCCCATTACCCTTTTCTCCCCTTCCCCTTTCCTCCTTCCCCTTTCTCTCCTCCCCTTACCCCTCCCCTTTCCCCCTTCCCCTTTCTCTCCTTCCCCTCCATCTTTCCTCCTCCACCTTTTCCCCTCCACCTTTCCCCACTTCCCCCTCCCTCTTTCCTCCCTTCCCCCTCACTCTCCTCCCCCTTCTCCCCATCTGAAGAAGATGGCCATAACGTGGGGAGAAAACTTGATAAACATGACTTTCTTTAGAGTAGTGCTTATTATCCTTGAAGGAAGTACCTGCCTCCCCCCGCCCCTCCCCACGCCCCTCCCCACGCCCCCCCCCCCTCCCCACACAAGGGGAGAATAAAGAACCTCTCAGCCTGAGGGGGACACTAGGAAACAAGTTGACCAGTTTTGTAATAGATTTACAAAGAGACTATCAAATATATATATTTTTTCGTAGTTTATTTTTCCATACATTGTTTTTGGTTCAACAACTGTATACATCTAGTTTCTTTGCTAGATTTGTATCTCCCATCTGTCATTTTTTTTTTTTTTTTATAATATAAATTTTTCATAAGCGGGGTAGAAGAAAAGTTTGAGAGATCTGGAGGGACAGTATGGATACTAAAAATGGTCTACGGTCACCGATTTAGAAATACTTAGTCATACAACTAATAATTATCATCTAACACATAACGAATGCCAGTCGAGCATGCGAGAGAGAGGGATGGATGTCATGGAACTGAATAGAATAGCGTGGCACAGGTCAAGCTGAAAAGGAAAATGACCAACTGGTTCGTGAAAGGTCAATCGAGGTTGGATAAGTCATCGTCACCCTCGTTGGACATGAATAAAATAGCTTGACGCTAGATTAAGCAGGGTGAAAGGACCGCGCGGAACGGAAGGTGACTATTTGTAGGTTTCTCTAAATGAAGCTTCCTCGTCTGTACTTGTTTTTTAATTCTCTTTTTGTATTTATAAAGGTCTCTCTCTCTCTCTCTCTCTCTCTCTCTCTCTCTCTCTCTCTCTCTCTCTCTCTCTCTATCTCTCTCTCTCTCTCTCTCTCTCTCTCTCTCTCCTCTCTCTCTCTCCATCCATCTCCCTCTCTCTCTCTCTCTCTCTCTCTCTCTCTCTCTCTCTCTCTCTCTCTCTCTCTCTCTCCATCTCTCTCTCTCTCTCTCTCTCTCTCTCTCTCTCTCTCTCTCTCTCTCTCTCTCTCTCTCTCTCTCTCTCTCTCTCTCTCTCTCTCTCTCTCTCTCTCTCTCTCTCTCTCTCTCTCTCTCTCTCTCTCTCTCTCTCTCTCTCTCTCTCTCTCTCTCTCTCTCTCTCTCTCTCTCTCTCTCTCCCTCTCCATCTCTCTTTCCTCCCTCCCTCCCTACACACGAAAGCTTTGCAATATGTCTGTTGTTTTAGTGCATTGGTTTGGTTAAGCTTCCGCTCGAAAAAATATGGAAAGTTGATTTCAGTTTTCTTTATGGAATGTTCATTTTTCCATAGAAAACCAATCACTGTTGGTCTTCAGCTTGCAATATTTCTTTCATTTCATTCAGATTTTTTTCTTTTCATATTCTTCAGTTTTTCTTGGCCATTTATATGATTTTGAGTCTTCGCTTTTAGCTCCTTCCGATGCGGATTCAGAATTCGTTCGAATATACGTTCTTCTTGTACGTTCTTCAGGCCTTGTCTTCGTTCTTATTTTATTCCTTCTCGTCCTCGTTCTCATCTTTGTCTTTCTCGTCCTCGTCCTTTTCCTCGTCCTCGACGTCGTCCTCGTCCTCGACGTCGTCCTCGTTCTCATCTTCTTCCCCTTCGACATCGTTCCCCACGTCCTTAACCTCGTCTTGTACCTCCTCGTCCTCCTAGTTCTCGTTCTCCTCGTCCTCCTCGTCTTGTACCTCCTCGTCCTCCTAGTTCTCGTTCTCCTCGTCATCCTCGTCTTTCACGTCCTAGTCCTCGTCTTGTACCTCCTCGTCCTTCTAGTTCTCATTCTCCTCGTCCTCCTCGTCTTGTACCTACTCGTCCTCCTAGTTCTCGTTCTCCTCGTCCTCGTTCTCCTCGTCCTCTTCGTCTTTCAGGTCCTAGTCCTCGTTTTTCACGCCCTCTTCCTCCTCGTCTTCCTTGTCTTTCACATTCTCGTCCTCCTATTCTTCATCCTCCTCATTCTCTTTGTCCTCCTCGTCCTCCTTGTCCTCCTCGTCCTCCTTATCCTCCTCGTCCCCCTTATCCTCCTCGTCCCCTCTCGTCCACTTCGTCCCCTCTCGTCCACTTCGTCCCTCTCATTCACCTCACTCTCCTTGTTCTCTTAGACCTTGTACTCCTTGTCCTCCTAGTCGTACTTGCCTTCCTCATCCTTGTCCTCTTCATCCACATCTTTATCATCTTTTCCTCGTCGTCGTCCTCGTTTTTATCTTCTTCCTTCGTCCTTCACTTCTTCCTCGTCCTCTTTGTAATCCTTCTTGTCTTCTTCCTCAGTTTTTTTTTTCTTTTTTACAAAAATAATAATAATAATAATAATAATATTATTATTATCGTTATCATTATTATCATTATTATCATCATCTACTGCCGGCAACCACGAGTAGGATGCAAGAGAACATCTACGAGCACCAAAGGTCTCCAGGATTGACCGACGCTACCAAACTACCGTCCTGACTCGATCCGACCCGACCCGACACGAGACGACACGACCCGACCCAACAAGACACGACCCGACGCGACCCGATGCTACCAGACCCGAAGCGACTCGACCCGATCCGATCCGACCCTACGCGTCTCGGCCCGACCCTAAACAACCCGACCCGACCCTGCGCGTCTCGGCCCAACCCGAAACAATCCGACCCGACGTAACCCGATGCGATCCGGCTCGACTCGACCCTACCCGATCCGACCCGATCAGCCGACTCTACCCGACCCGATCTGACCCAACCCGATCTGACCCGACCCGATAACCCGACCCGACAACCCGACCGACCGATTTGGGGCTAACCATAATGAAACCCGTAAGGTGTGTTACGTTGCCTAATATGGTATGAAGTCCACCTCCTCACCCTCACCCACCTTCTCTCCTCTCTCTTCTCCCCTCTCCCTCTCCCCTCTCCCTCTCCCTCTTCCCCTCCCCAAGTTCCAAGACGCCTCGTTCAAACGAATAAAACCGCCCGGCATGGACCAGAATAAACTCTATCAAGGATGTCACAACTTCTTTCTATTCCATTGACTTGTCACAAGTAAATAGAAAGGTCCCTTTAGTTGACAAAAAATCGCCAAGTGACAAAGTCTACAAAGAGACGGAGGGATAATGACCCAAGGTGAATAAAATCGCTTGACGGCAGCCGCGGATAAGTGTGAACGAGCCAGCGCCGCCGTCCGCGGGTTGGTAAAGTCATCAGTAACGACGACCCGCGTTCATCATTACCCGTGAAAATGGGCAAAGTTGAGCCATTGGCGTCACAAATGGAGGATAAAGGGTTTCCAGCCACTATCGATCATACCTTCTTCTTTTTTTATTGTTTCATTTTCTCCTAATATATTTCATATATACTTGTACAAAAAATATATATAGAAAAAATATATATAATGTGTGTGTGTGTGTGTGTGTGCATGTATTCACCTTGGTCTTTGAATCACGTGCTGGACTCGTGATCGACAGCTATTTCCTTCCCGGAAGAGAGCTCAGAGCTATGAGTAATACTGTGACCTTACACGCGCACACACACCCAACTCCCCGCCCACGAGAGTTGGAGCAACGACTCGAAGCGCAGCGATACTGAAATTATTTCAGCCCTGGGCAGGATTCGAACCCGGACCGCCGTAGAGACAGTCGGGGATTCTACCAACCGCGCCACCGATTCGTGTGTGTGTGTGTGTGTGTGTGTGTGTGTGTGTGTGTGTGTGTGTGTGTGTGTGTGTGTGTGTGTGTGTGTGTGTGTGTGCGTGTGCGTGTATTCACCTTGGTCTTTGGATCACGTGCTGGACTCATGATCGACAGCTATTTCCCTCCCGGAAGAGAGCTCAGAGCTCGTATGACCGATCTATGGGTAATACTGTGACCTTACACGCACACACACACACACACACACACACACACACACACACACACACACACACACACACACACACACACACACACACACACACACACACACACACACAAAACTCCCTGCCCATGAGAGTTGGAGTAACACCCCGCAGCGCGGTGATACTGAAATTAGTTCAGCCCTGGGCAGGATTCGAACCCGGACCGCCGTAGTGACAGTCGGAGATTCTACCAACCGCGCCACTGATTCGTGTGTGTGTGTGTGCGTGTGTGCGTGTGTGCGCGCACACGGTTGACTAAAACCGAATAGTAGCAAAGAGAACAAAAGGAAAATCGTCACGCAAGAGATTAGTAAAGAAATAAAATACCAAAGTTTGGCACCAAAACGAATAAAAATCACCTGGCGGCAGTCAGTACAGAAAGAAAAGGTTCCACCCGGTAGGGAAGGGCTTTAAGCACGTTCCAAGAAAAGTGTTCGTTATGTAACAACAAAACTTTTGTCCCTCTCGTCCTTTGGGGCGACTTTTCCATGTTG
>NC_134805.1:21981162-21996162 GCF_046742065.1 Oratosquilla oratoria
TAGAAACTTATCCCAGGATAAATATGTAGCCATGACATTTATGACTGTCCTTTATTCCCGCTTTGAAAACCCTCTTTAACTTTGTGCATAAATGAATATTTCTTCAAGGCTTTTGTGTTGTGGTTTACCTGCCTCCCTCCCCCTTCCCCCCTCCCCCTTCCCCCTCCCCCTCGCCCTTCCCCCCTCCCCTTCCCCCCTCCCCTTCCCCCCTCCCCCTTCCCCCCTCCCCCTTCCCCCCTCCCCTTCCCCCTCCCCTTTCCCCCTCCCATTACCCCCTCCCCCCTTCCCCCTCCCATTACCCCTTCCCCCTTCCATTACCCCCTCCCCCTTACTCCTTTGCCCCCTCCCCTTTCCCCACCCCCTTCCCCCTTTGCCCCCACCCCCTTCCCCCTTTGCCCCCTTCCTCCCTCCCCCTTCCCCCTTTGCCCCCTTCCTCCCTCACCCTTCCCTCCCTCCCTCCCCCTTCCCTCCCCTTCCCCCCTCCCCCTCCCCTTCCCCCTTTTGCCCCCCCCCCCGTGAGGTGAAACGGGGAGAAATTGTCCAAACGAGTTCCATAACCGCCTCGGGGCCGAGCTCCCCTGATGGCGGTGTTTGTCCCCTTGTGGCTGCCCATCGGACACTTCCCCCGTCGGAATGGAAGACATTCTTTTTCTGGTGTTCTTTCTCTCTTTTTTTTTCACCAGAATCCTACTCGTAGGGTTTAGGTCTTTGCGTGTGTGTGTGTGTGTGTGTGTGTGTGTGTGTGTGTGTGTGTGTGTGTGTGTGTGTGTGTGTGTGTGTGTGTGTGTGTGTGTGTGTGTATGTGTGTGTGTGTGTGTGTATTTACCTAGTTGTATTTACCTAGTTGTATTTATCTAGTTGTATTTTACGGGACGAGAGCTATGCTCGTAGTGACCCGTTTTCGTATCTCTCAGCATCCAGTTTATTCTTAAAATCGTGTATAGTTTTGGCACTCACTGTTTCTCCCTTTAGTTTGTTCCAGACATCAATCACTCTATGTGGGAAGCTATTCTTTTTCAGGTCTCTTCTATAAATGTCCTTTATTTTATTTTCGTGTCCTCTTGTTTCTCTTCTGCCCCACTTTAATAAGTCATCTCTATCGAGGATTTCCGTCCCTTTCATAATTCTGTAAATGGTCAATAAATCACCTCTTTCTCTTCTCTGTTCCAGTGTTGACAGATGTAATTTCTCCAATCTTTGTTCATATGTCAGTTTTGACAGTGTAAGCGCCATTTTTGTCGCTGCTCTTTGGATTCTTTCTAATTTTCTTATGTTCTTTGCGCTGGTGTGTGTGTGTGTGTGTGTATGTGTGTGTGTGTGTGTGTGTGTGTGTGTGTGTGTGTGTGTGTGTGTGTGTGTGTGTGTGTGTGTGTGTGTGTGTGTGTGTGTGTGTGTGTGTGTGTGTGCGTGTTTGTGTGTGTGCGCGTGCTTGCGCACCCGCATGTACTGATTAATGATACATATGTAATATACTATACTATATACTATGCTTTAATATGATGTACTATACCAGGCCCATGCCTTTGGGGGGGGGGCAGTTAGGGCAACTGTCCCCCCCCCCCGATTTTTTCAATTTTTTAACATCCACATTTTCAGGTAACTACCCCCCACCAAATTGGTGTGGTAGTTACCAGAAAATATGGAAATTAAACAATTGAAAAATTCCAGGGGTGGGGGACAGTTGCCCCCCCACCGGATTGTACGGTCCTGTGTACTATACTATACTATTTCATACTAATACTATACTATATCATACTAATACTCTACTATACTATATACTATAATATAGTATACTACAGTATATTATACTATATACTATACTATACTATACTATACTATGTGCTCATATTTCTGTTGTTCTTATATAAACATAATGTTTATCCATTAGGATCTATTAACCGATGACGCGTATCTGCATGCTGTGGTCCTGCAAAATGACCAGCAAAAGTGTCCATTTTCGTAAACCGTGAGTCCCATTACTTCCGCAGTTCTGATGGACAGACATCCGGTCTCCTGACTTAGCCCAAGGTCCCTTAATCACCTACATCTATATCTCTTACACCTTTTCGTACATGGAGAGAGAGAAACGGAGACTCCTCTTCTTCTCTCACCACTCGCAGCCGATGATATACGCGGAAATGCCTCACCACCATTACAACGCAGACATTTCTTCCCAGAGAGATTTGTGGGAGAGACAGAGAACAATTTCTATCAATTGTGGCGCAACGAGTTTTCCGCTGAGGCTACAATTATTATACGATTTATTAATTAAAGTAGCAACAATAATTATGTTGTATTCTGAAACATTAAATCAGAACTTTATCATCATCATTCTGTTATAAGAAACAACTTTTTCACTGTCGTCACAACTAAGTTTGTTGTTGTCCAAGTTTTGCAAACAAGCCCCGCCTTCCTTGACTAATTCATCACTGGCAACTCTGACTTATGACGTCATCTGACTTCCGAAAGCTGACCAAAAAAATGTGTGGTTGGGAGGAGCGTAAGGAAGTGGGCAAGGCTTATGTGCAAACTTGGATAGTGAGGGGAGGTGCTTATGTGCAAATTTGGAATCCGAGGGAAGGAGCTTATGTGTAAATTGAAAGACAGTGGGCGGGGCTCGTCTGCAAACTTGGACATATATTATAGATGACCGTCTAAGAAAGTATCCAGTAATGCTGTACGTACTTCAGAGTGATAATTTTCGTTTATTTACAACATCTTCAATACACAGGGCTGACTTACGCAACACCAATACAGCGACGCTTCCAACGTTAAATAAATCAACCGATACTAACCATAACAAAAACTGGCGAGAATTAAGGATCAATTGAGACAATGGTGGACCTTAAGATTGATTACTTCGTCCAATGTAAGCCAGAATAAAATATGTAGAGTACTTCAGCTCAACGAAGGGTTTGGTATTGTCATTTGCAAAGAGAATGTAATTTGAAACCAATGTCCCCAGGGAAGGTCATCTTTTATTGATTGACATTTATTTAATTTTTCGGATTCTATTTGATAACTTATATAATTATTACTAACACACACTGTATGTGTATATATATAATATATATATATGATATATATATATATATATATATATATACATATATATATATATACATATATATATGTATATATGTGTAGAAGTAAGAAGGGGTAGGAGAAGGAGAAGTAGGAGAAGTCACTGAAGGAGATGGAGAAGGAGGAGGAGGAGGAGGAGGAGGAGGTGGAGACGGGGGCGGAGGCGCAGACGGAGAAGGGGGGAGGAGGAAGAAGAATGAGAAGAGATTGGAGAGGGGGGAGGAGTTGACAACTTTGCCAGAAACTGGAGCGAAATGACCCCAAATTAGAGTCTAGATTGTTTGGGAGGTCAGCACGGGAGGGGGGGGGGAGGGGAAAGGGGGAGGGAGGCGGCAACCCCGACGAGGCTAAAGTTTCAGGATCACATGATTTTGGCTTCAGGAATTTCGTGGTGGTGGTGGTGGTGGTGGTGGTGGTGGTGGTGGTGGTGGTGGTGGTGGTGGTGGTGGTGGTGGTGGTGGTGGTGGTGGTGGTGGTGGTGGTGGTGGTGGTGGTGGTGGTGGTGGTGGTGGTGGTGGTGGTGGTGGTGGTGGTGGTGGTGGTGGTGGTGGTGGTGGTGGTGGTGGTGGTGGTGGTGGTGGTGGTGGTGGTGGTCCTCCTTTTCATCTTTTTATTCTTCGGCGTTTTCTTTTTATTTAATTTTTTAACAAGTTTAACAAGTATACAGAGCCAGAAGGGACAAAAGAAGACCACGTTTGAAATGAATAGGAAAGATGGGGTGACTAAAGAATAAATAAGTAAATAAGAAAAATAATTTAAAAGGAGTTTAAGTCCAAGTCACAGACACCTTAATAGATCAAAAGGGAGGTCTTTTGCACATAATTTCGATGATTAAAGAAATGAGTTTTGTTCCAAGACGTACATTGATCGAATGAGGCTTAAATGCATGCCATAACAGAAGATGTAAAGTGACTACAGGAGACAAGTTCATAAACATAGAGAGTGGGGAGAAAGAGAGAGAGAGAGAGAGAGAGAGAGAGAGAGAGAGAGAGAGAGAGAGAGGAAGGGAGAGAGAGGGAGTGAGTGAGAGGGAGGCAGGGATAAAAGGAGTAGGGAGAAAGGAGGAAAGGGGAGGGAGAGGGAGGGAGGAAAGGGGAGGGAGAGGGAGGGAGGAAAGGGGAGGGAAAGGGAGAGAGGGGAAAGGGAATGGAGATAGAGGAAAGGAGGTGAAGAGAGGGAGGAAAAAGGGATGAAGAAAAGGAGGAAAGGGGAGGAAAACAGAGAGAGGAGGGAAGGCAGAGGGATAGAGGGAGTGAGTTGGTGAAAGAGAGAGGGAGGGAGAAAGGGGGTCAGAGAGGGAGAGAGAGAGAGAGAGAGAGAGAGAGAGAGAGAGAGAGAGAGAGAGAGAGTGAGAGAGAGAGAGAGAGAGAGAGGCAGAAAATGTTGGAGAGAAAGAGGGAGGGAAGGAGGGAGTAAGGGAGCCAGGAAGGCAAAGGATCTTCACTCTCAACTCCTTCCTCCTTCCTCCTTCCTCCTTCCTCCTTCCTCTCCTTACCTTCGACCTATGTCGTCATTTCTTTGTTTTTCACAAAAGTCATTCTTTTGATATTCTTAATCTTGTCTACTCTCATACTTATCCTCACTTAAATTCCTCTTTGCATTGCTTTCACCTTGTGACTGCTTCAAACGTTTTCTTGTTCTCTATAGCATGTGTTAATGTCGTTTCCTCTGACACGATTTTCTTTGATGTAAATCATCTTCTCTCATCTAAGATCACAGACTTGTTCTTACCCGTTTAAGACCTGGATGGTTTAGCCATTTTTCTATGAAGACCTTCTTACGGAATGACATCCTAGTTGTTCTCATTATTATTTATTGATTTATTTTTCATTTTGTTTTATTTTTTTGACTGACTGACTGACTGTGTTCATCAATCTTATACAAAAACATATACAGGAAAACACACACATGGACATACACACACACACATATATAATGTACACACACAGACACACACTCACATATACACATGGACACACACACACCTATATCTAAACAGAGATACACACACACACACACACACACACACACACACACACACACACACACACACACACACACACACACACACACACACACACACACACACAAATAAAATGTCATTATAAAAATCACCTTAATCAGTATTCCTAAGAATTTTTAAACGTCTTGGCACTATTGTAACACACACACACGGACACACACACACACATACACACAGACACACACTCACATATACACATGGACACACACACCTATATCTAAACAGAGATACACACACACACACACACACACACACACACACACACACACACACACACACACACACACACACACACACACAAATAAATTGTCATTATAAAAATCACCTTAATCAGTATTCCTAAGGATTTTTAAACGTCTTGGCACTATTGTAACCAACCAACCCCTCTCCCCAGCCCTCCCCCAGCGAAACCACCACCGGATGTGACGTCACAGAAAGGACAGGTGTCCGGTGGACCGAAGGTGATTGATTGCTGTCCCGTGAACGAGGTGGTAATGGCCACCCAGGTTGCAGTGACGCTGTCCAGCACTCCCTTACTCCCCGCCCACTCCCACTCCTATTCACACTCCCCGCTCATTCCCACGTCCCGCCCACTCCCACGTCTCGCCCACTCCCACGTCTCGTCCACTTCCACTACCCGCCCACTCCCACGCCCCGGTCACACAACCTCCCACTCCCACTCCCACTCCCACTCCCACTCCCACTCCTCAGTCACTCTCATTCTCACACTCCTCGTCCACTCCCATTCGAAGGTCCACTTAAACTGAATAGATTCGTCATTTGTTCGCCAGAACAAAATCATCAAAGGTCGGTCGAGCTGTTTTCAGCCCAGTAGTACGAACCAGATATTCTCCTTCAGATGAATAAAATCACCTGGCGGCTCGCGCAACAAAATAGTTAAGTTGACCACTTTCCTTTCACCGGAGGACCACCGGGCACCTGAATAAAGTCTTCTGGGTCGGACTGGATTGTTGGAGATTTGATTCGGAGACGCTATGTACCACACAACCGAGAGGAACTGTTAGTCTAGTCAGAATCACACAACAAGCGGCTCTGACCACGGCAGTGAATTTGACGAATAGAATAAAAGTTACTCTGAAGCTATCACGGCTCCTTGAAACTCCTTAAGCGAGTCTTGCTCTCGCCTGAAGGATACTACTCAGGTTCCCACCGATTTTCATCAGTTTGATCAACTTCTGCAGATAAGATGAAGTCTCCAGAGGATCGTTTACATCTTCCGCCTCACGTTTTAATTGCCGCGAGTCTTGAGGGTTGCCACTCTTTTTGTCCCGTAGAAAGGACACTACGTCCCTTGCCCTCACCGTTCCTGTGGCACATGGAACCCCACCAGTTTACCCTGACATTCCCATTTTAAAACGGACATTTTCCCAACCCGGGAAATTAACTCCTCGTGGACATGGCTTCATTAATCATAGCCCGGATGCCTCGTAAACTGCTCCCTGCCTCCACCATAGAGTCTGGTGGAGGTGGCGGTGGCGGAGGTGGCGGTGGTGGTGGTGGCGGTGGCGGTGGCGGAGGTGGCGGTGGCGGTGGCGGTAGCGGTGGTGGTGGTGGCGGTAGCGGTGGTGGTGGTGGTGGTGGTGATGGTGGTGGTGGTGGTGGTGGTGGTGGTGGCGGTGGTGGTGGTAGTGGCAGTGGTAGTGGCAGAGGTAGTGGTGGTGGCGGTGGTGGTGGTGGTGGTGGTGATGGTGGTGGTGGTGGTAGTGGTAGTGGCGGACATGGTTGAGACGACCTCTCACCACCACCACCACTTACGTTCAGCCTCGCTGACATATCCCATTTTGCTTTTTTTCATTTAATATTTGTTATTGTTTATGATAACTCATTTTTAACACTTGACATGAAACGTACATAAATCTGTTCATGTATGTGATGTATGTATTCATGTGTCTGTGTATGTATGCATATGTATCTCTGTATAAATGTATATTTGCATGCAATGTTTGATATATGTATATGTAAGTGTATATACATATTCATGTATTTATATGTATGTTTTAACATTTTACGCCTACATAACCGCATAAATGTGTGTACATGTCATACTACCTGTTATGAATGTATGTATGTATTTATACATGTATTTGTGTATGTATGTATGTATTATTGTATGTATGTATGAATGTACAGTATATATGTATGTATATGAAATGTATATATGCATGTGTGTATGTATGTATATGAGATGATATGTATGAAATGTATTTATGCATGCATGTATGTATGTATGTATGTATGTATATATGCATGTATGTATGTATGTATATGAGATGATATGTATGACATGTATCCATGCATGCATGTATGTATGTATGTCTATATGCATGTATGTATGTATGTAAATTTCTCCGTCTTTCGTACATTCAATCTCCCTGACACAGAGTATTCATCCAGTTCTGCAGTTTTCCTCCTCCTCCTCCTCCTCCTCCTCCTCCTCCTCCTCCTCCTCCTCCTCCTCCTCCTCCTCCTCCTCCTCCTCCTCCTCCTCCTCCTCCTCCTCCACTCTGACGTCCTTCCCCAACATCCGCAGTGTTCCTCCCTGCCTTTGCGTGCTTTTGTAATGTTCCTCCTCTGAAGGTACATTATCTCGTTTCTTGATGACCCTTTCCCTTTATGTCTCCTTTGTTTTCTAAATTTGCTATCTTCCATTTCTCTCTCTCTCTCTCTCTCTCTCTCTCTTTTTTTTTTTGCAAATGTCGCCACTGCCGTCCCCACCACCACTAGCACCACCACCCTCATCACCTTTACCACCACCACCTCCAACACCACCACCTCCAACACTACCACCTCCAACGCCACCACTTCCAACGCCACCACCTCCAATACCCCTACCTACAACACCACCACCTCCAACACTACTACCTCCATCACCACTTCCATCACCACCACCTCCAACACCACCACCTCCAACACCACCACCTCTAACACCACCACCTCCAACACCACCACCTCCAATACCACCACCTCCAACACCATCACCTCCAACACCACCACCTCCAACACCACCACCTCCAACACCACCACCTCCAACACCACCACCTCCAACACCACCACCTCCAACACCACCACCTCCAACACCACCACCTCCAACACCACCACCTCCAACACCACCACCTCCAACACCACCACCTCCAACACCACCACCTCCAACACCACCACCTACAGCACCACCTCCAACACCACCTCCTCCAACACCACCTCCAACACCACCAACCATCTCCAACACTACTACCTCCATCACCACCAGCTCCAACACCACCACGACCGACTGCGGCAACACCACCAACACCATTACCAAGTACACGACTACCACCACCACCACCACGTCGTCATTGTCGTCGTATATATAATTTTCTGGGTCCTAATTTCCTCTGTGTCCGCATCTTCCATTTCTTTGTCTTGCCCGAAGACTGCCCCTTCCTTCCCTTAACTCGAGGTGCTGGTATCATCTAATTCTTCTGTAATGCCTTTGGGAGGGTCTCGTCCTTCGAAGGCCACGCCAGAGACTTGGCTCCTCCTGGACTAGAAGAACCACCTCAGACTCTCATCGAGTCCTCTGTGGATTCTTGTAAGCAGGAGGCGACACGGAACTCCTTTCCGAGGGAGTTGTTGGAGTCCTAAAGTCCTTAACGAAGGCTTCCGGGTTTTCGGAATCTGGTTCGCTGATCTGGTTTAGACAAGACGGGATTGCGTCTCCTCTGGGGTCTGATAACGCCCTGATTTCTTCAAGACTCTTCGTCCCCCCCCCACTTTCTCTTCTTCTTGTATAATCATCCCCCTCCCCCCATCCCCACCTCTATCTTCCCTTCCAGGTTAATTTTCCCAATTTCCAAATCATATTGTCCGCGTCTTCTTTGTCTCTATTTCTTTGTTATTCACTTCGTGTGTCCTTGCAATAACCATTTTGCATTCCGCCCTTCTCTTTTGCATGTGTGTGCGAGAAACCGAGAGAGAGAGAGAGAGAGAGAGAGACAGAGAGAGAGTGAAAATGAGGTAGTAAAAGAGTGAGAGAGAGAGGGAGAGCGAGTGAGTGAGAGAATGAGCGAGTTCGAGCGTGAGAGTGAGTGAGTGTATGTGTGCATGTGCAATAATTTCTTCTCTTGTGCTCGTATCTCCATACATTTGTTCCTTTTTTCTGTTTTTCTTTTTAATCCTTCCCATCCAACGTGGCACTGGTGATACTTCTCTGGCACCAAATGACACTCGAACTTTAATTTCGTCGCCCGCCAGGCTTCTTTGCTGAACGCCCCGGCATCCAAATTCGCGTTCAATATAAACATGTAGTGACGAATCAGGAGCTATGTGAGCTCCCGCTGTCACTGTAGACCGAGGCTTGTCAACTCGTGTCACGTCATTCAAGCCACTGGGCTAAAAATAATTTTTCTTTCTCCGTTCTTAGTTGTCATTCTCCTCTCATAGAAATTCTGCATCGTTCGTGGTCCTTCGCAAAGAAGAAAAAAAAAAAAAAGACTGCTGAGGTTTTTTTTTTTTCTTGTGATGACATGCCATGAACAAGATGATAGAGCAGCAAAAGCAGCTTGAAGTTTTTCCATCTCTATTTTCCTCTATCTGTCTCTCTCTCTGTCTCTATATCTATCTCCCTATATCTCTATATCTGTCTCAGTCCCTCTCTCTCTCTCTCTCTCTCTCTCTCTCTCTCTCTCTCTCTCTCTCTCTCTCTCTCTCTCTCTCTCTCTCTCTCTCTCTCCACCCTCTCTTTTTCTCTCTCTTTTTCTCTCTCTTTTTCTCTCTTTTTCTCTCTTTTTCTCTCTTTTTCTCTCTCTCCCTCTCCCTCCCTCTCCCTCCCTTCCTCTCTCCCTCTCTCTCTCCCTCTCTCTCTCTCTCTCTCTCTCTCTCTCTCTCTCTCTCTCTCTCTCTCTCTCTCTCTCTCTCTCTCTCTCTCTCTCTCTCTCTCTCTCTCTCTCTCTCTCTCTCTCTCCCTCTCTCCCTCTCCCTCTCTCCCTCCCTCTCCCTCTCTCCCTCTCTCTCCCTCTCTCCCTCTCTCCCTCTCTCTCCCTCTCTCTCCCTCTCTCTCTCTCTCTCTCTCTCTCTCTCTCTCTCTCTCTCTCTCTCTCTCTCTCTCTCTCTCTCTCTCTCTCTCTCTCTCCACCCTCTCTCTCTTACCCTCCTCACTCTACCCCCTATCTCTAAAATAAAACATTGGAGTAGTCAAATGTACCACCTTTGCCTTCTGAACTTGGACAACCAGGCCAAGTGTAGGATTTAATTGTACTTGTATCATCATCGATTAGGTTCTGACTGTGATATAGCGTAATGGCCAATCTGTGTCATCATTTATTTTGCTTCATTGTAAAGGGTACAACGTCGGGCTCATACTGTATCGTCATTTATTTGGTCTGGCAGTTTCTTGTCATCGTTTAATAGGTTTTGATTAAGTGATGTAACTAGCTTAAATGAATAGCTTTGATATTCAGTGGGTAATTACAAGCGTCATCACTACATCGGTCTAAGGCAAAACTAGCCACGCCCACTTTTTTGTCCCGACCAATTGCATCTGGTGCTATCAGAAGCGTACAGGTTTCGCATTTGCTTAATTGTGGGTTCAAATCCCGCACTCCCCTCCGATTCCAGCAGTGACTCTTTGTTACCTGCCCCCAACAATCCTAAAAGCGCATAGTTCAAAGGTGACGTCATCGATTGTAGTTAAGCGCCTCCTGGCGTAGGCTCCTCAACTTCGCCGCCAATCGCAGTCCTCACGCGTCCTTCAAAAGCGATTGTGATTGGTCAGGAGAGGAAATAGGCGGGGCTTGTTTTGCCTCGGGCACGGCAGTGGGTAATCCTGTTGTGCAAACAACGACTAAGGAGTTTTAGTTCCTCGAGATTGTAAACAGTACACCTTTCCTCCCTCCCCACCTCAAATACCTTCGCCATTTTAATACACGTACGAAAAAGACTCGTATGCTTTTCCTAGTGTATTTCTTCGGAGTTTTGGTAAATTATATTTTGATATTCTTTTCATGTTAAGATGAAATTTGATAATGCTATTTTTTTCTATTTATCTATTTTTTCTTTTGTTTCAGGTAAGACTTCTCCCACGAGATCCTCTTTGACTCTTGGTAAGATTCAACTGTGTAAGAAGTAGTTGGTGCAAACCTGCGTGAGGGTGCGTAAACGCGCGCACACACACACACACACACACACACACACACACACACACACACACACACACACACACACACACACACACACACACACACACACACACACACACACACACACACACACACATACACACACACACACGTACGTACAAGCACAAAATACAAGAATGAGAGAGGAAGAGAGAAAACGAGAGTGTCAGAGAGAGCAAGGGAGAGAGTGAGAGTGAGTTTATCTTAATACACAGAGATTGGTCTTGCCATAGACTGAGGGGCTCTTCTGAATAGAATCGGTTGGCGTCTCACAGAATAAAATATTCAATGTGTGCCACAAAAGTGATTCTACAGAGTCCTTCAGTGACCTGCTGAGAACCTGAATAAAATCGTCTGAAGAATGAACTGTATAAAATATGGCATTGAACTAAATGGTGTACTGAAAAACTTCCAACGGTGTTTCTTTAGTTGTATCAAATCGTTTGCTTTAATCGATGCAAAACATAAGTGGACACTCGTAGAACACGACAAAAAAATAACAACTTTCAATCGCATTGAAATTTGTAAATACCGTTAAATTCGTTAATCATATTTTAAATTTGAAAACGTCCTTAATCGTTTTTGAAAGACCAAAGAGTGGAAATGTGACACAATCTGTCACAAACATTTGGCTCGACGCGCAAACATCGATTGCATTTGAGATGAAAAAAAAATAATAATGTTGGAACTGGTTTTGGGCAAAATGTCGACAGTCTGGAGCATTCGAGCGACATGACGTCATGACGCTGGCAGACTGCGAAGTTCATTGTGACCTTTTAACCAAAAGGTCCTCTTTTGGGGTCTGAAGTTCAGGCAATTGCGTCACACTGCAAATTCGACCGACTTACCAGACTTTCTGAAGAGTTTCAGTGTTTCACCAACTTCAGCTACAGAGAAGGCTCTCGTTGGCTTCAGAAGGAGGTGGGGAGGGCTAGATGTATCTTCCCTCCCTTTCTCCTCTTCCTTTCCCATCCTATTCCTACCATTCCCTTCCCATTTCCCTTCCCATTCCCCTTCCCTTCCCTTCCCTTCCCTTTCCTTCCCATTTCCTTCCCTTTCACCTTTCCCTTCCCCTTCCCTTCTCTTCCTTTCCCATCCTATTCCTACCATTCCCTTCCCTTCCCATTCCCCTTTCCCTTCCCATTCCCCTTTCCCTTCCCATTCCCCTTTCCCTTCCCATTCCCCTTTCCCTTCCCATTCCCCTTTCCCTTCCCATTCCCCTTTCCCTTCCCCTTCCCCTTCCCCTTCCCTTCCCCTTCCCTTCCCTTCCCTTCCCATTCCCCTTCCCCTTCCCTTCCCCCTCCCCTTCCCCTTCCCCTTCCCCTTCCCTTCTCTTCCCTTCCTCTCCCTTCCCTTCCCTTCCCATTCCCTTTCCTTCCCTTCCCATTCCAATTCCCTTCCCTTTTCTTCCCTTCCCTTCTCTTCCATTCCTCTCCCTTCCCTTCCCTTCCCATTCCCTTTCCTTCCCTTCCCATTCCCCTTCCCTTCCCTTCCCTTCCCATTCCCCTTCCCCCTCCCCTTCCCCTTCCTCCCTTCCCTTCTCTTCCCTTCCGCTCCCTTCCCATTCTCGTTCCCTTTCCTTCCCTTCCCTTTCCCTTCCCTTCCCCCTCCCCTTCCCCTTCCCCTTCCCCTTCCCTTCTCTTCCCTTTCTCTCCCTTCCCTTCCCCTTCCCCTTCCCTTCTCTTCCCTTCATCTCCCTTCCCTTCCCATTCCCTTTCCTTCCCTTCCCTTCCCTTTCCTTCCCTTCCTCTTCATTCCTTCCCAACCATCCTATCCTCTTTCCATTGCCTCCATTTCCCTTCACGTCCCTTCCTCTCCCTATTGCTTCTCTTCCTTTCTTCTTCTTTTTTCATTCTCTTTGTCTTGTACGCCTGTGATTTCATATCTTTTCTCATTGCATCTTTTTCTTTCTTTTGTATTTTTTTTGTCATTTTTTTTGTGTCATTGTTTTATTTATTTATTTATTTTCGTTTCACTACTTTTCCCGCTTTCGTTGAATTCCACGTCAACTGTTCCTTCTTTCGTTCCTTCCTTCCTTCCTTCCTCTGCGCCAGGGAGGAAAAAGAAAAGAAACTAAGAATAAAAGAATAAAAGATTTTAAATAATATATATATATATATATATGTATATATATATATATATGTGTGTGTGTGTGTGTGTGTGTGTGCGTGTGTGTGTGTGTGTGTGTGTGTGTGTGTGTGTGTGTGTGTGTGCGTGTGTATTATATTATATATATAATATATATATAATGTATATACATATATATATATATACATATATATATATATATATATATATATATATATATATATATATATATATATATATATATAATGGAACAAATTGCTAGTAGCAGCGATGTGATTCAAATAACCAAACCCGGCCGTCGCGAAGTCTGGTATCCAAGTTACTAGACTTCGCATCAAGTTTCGGATCTTTCATGCGTTTAGTGTATCGAGGTGGCAGCAATCGAGACTCGTGCTTGCAGCTACGTGACGGCAGTGTTTGAATGTTTAATATTTGTATATATTTACTTCTTTACAACAACAAAAATGACGTATCTTTCACCCCCCAAAATTACGTTCGCGTCTCTCTTCCTGTTTGACCTTTAATAATCACTTCTTTTTTTTCTACACTTGCTTATTCGTCTTCCCCTTTCTCCGCCTCTTTATCCAAATTCCTGTTCTCATGCTCTTCGTAGTTCAAGCTAATTGTGTATTCTATATGAAATTAGTTTAAATTAGATTAAATCAAGATTAGTTAGATTAGTTAAAACTAAATTAGGTTTTCTCCAAGATCTGGAGTATGTCTATGTTATTAGGCCATTCCCGTCTTTATTGTTGTATTTTCATTATCATTATCATTACAATTATCATTACTACTGTTGACATTAATGTTACATATGTGTATATATGTATATATATATATATATATATATACATATATACATATATATATGTATACATATATATATATGTATACATATATATATATGTATACATATATATATGTATACATATATATATATGTATACATATATATATGTATATATATATACATTATATATATATATATATATATATATATATATATATATATATATATATATATATATATATATGTAGTATGACTTTTACTTTTTGTGTCTTGCCGTGATACCACTGTCGGTCATAAAGCTCAGCCACGCTAAGTGTGAGAAATTCTCCCATTGCTACAGTCATAGAAAGTTACATCAGACATGCTCTAGATATCTGCCCACGTACTTTAATCTTAGAAAAAGCAAAACATTGGTCGACTTCTCCAGAGCCTTTCGTCTTCACCTGAATGAAATCATCCGGCGTTTGATAGAATAAAATCAGTAAAGGATGATATACAGAATAAAACATATGAAGGGTCACACCTCAACTAGCGAACCAACAGGATGTAGACTTATAGGTCCGTACATGTGTACATCAGTACATATGTACACACACACATGTCGGTACGTATTCGCGTACGAACAAGTACACTCACTCATACACGCACTCGCACACACATACACACACGCGCGCGCGCGCGCACGCACATACACACACAAGCACAAACTCAAACACACACACACGCACTCGCAAATTCACACATACACACACAAACACAATCCCAAACACACACACACACACACACACACACACACACACACACACACACACACACACACACACACACACACACACACACACA
>NC_134805.1:22003662-22006162 GCF_046742065.1 Oratosquilla oratoria
TGTGTGTGTACGTGCGTGCACGTGTATGTGTGTGTGCACGCATGTATGTGCGTGTGTGTGTGTGTGTATGTTTGTGTGTGTGTGTGTGTGTGTGTGTGTGTGTGTGTGTGTGTGTGTGTGTGTATACATGCATTTCATTTTCACCTGAATTAACTAATATCAACATTTAAATAAATGTTGAAATAAAGTTTAGCGTCTGTGAAAAGGTGAACAGTCTCTAGGTGCTTCACAGTTCTGTGTTGATAGATAGCCTGGGCAAGTGGCTTTCACCAATAGGCTTTGAGAATCGTCCTTGGAACTTTCTTCTCACGAGTCAAAGACAAAGAAACCGTGTTAAAGGAATCTGATAAAAAATATATATATTAAAAAATATATAGAAAATATAAAAAAAATTCAGATGTTTAGCTACCAAGAATTACACGCAATGGAAAGCAAGGTTCGATTATAACCGGGTCCCAGTGAAAGCCACTTGCCCCTGCTGTAGATAAAACCACCCAGGGCAATAGCGACGGCTTCGGCCGCAGGAAGGATCTCAAAAAAAAAAAACTTATTTTCTCGGTTTTCTTTATAATTTTTATGGCGAGGAAGACGAATGTATAAAATAAGGAACCAACCCTCCTTTGGTATTCACAAGACGATCGCAGTGCGCAGCGGACACACTTCGTCTGCATTCGCCCAGCGTTGCCTCCCCCCCCCCCGCTCTCTCCTGACAAATTCTTATCCACGGTGATCGTGACGCGAGAGGAGGGGGAGGGGGGAAGGGAGGGGAGGGGAGTGGGGAGAGGGGATGGGAGGGGATGGGAAGGGGGGAGGGGGAGAGGGGTAGGGAGGGGAGGGGATGGGGAGAGGGGAGGGGAGGAGAGAGGTAGGAAGGAGAAGGGAGGTGGGGAGGAGAGGAGTAGGGAGGGGAGGGGGGAAGGGAGGGGAGGGGTGGGGAGGGAAGGGGAGTGAAGGAGAGGGGTAGGGAAGGGGAGAAAAGAAGGAGATTGCAGAGAGGGAGAGAGTGAGGGAGGGAGGGTAGGTTGTTGGTGGCGGTTGTTGGCTGGATTTTTTTTTATTTTTTTCTTCTTCCTTCTTTGATTTGTGTGTCTATTTACTTACTTCCTTATTTACTTACTCCCTCATTTACTTATTTATTTACGTTAGACACCCAGTGTTACAATGTAGACCGAAGATTTCAGCCCTGAAGTAGATTTTTTTTTTTACCTTGCAAAGACCATGAAATTCGTGACGCTCCTACAGTATATCAACTTGTTGGTAATCTTACAGACAGACAGGCAGGCAGACTGACAGACAGACAAAGACATACATAGAGACAAACAGACAAACAGATGGAGGTAGAGAGAGAGACGGTAGGAGGGGGAGGAGGGAGGAGGAAGAGAGATGTAAGGAGAGGAGAGGAGAGGAGAGGGGAGGGAAGAGAGGAGAGGAGAGGGAGGGGGGGAAGAGGAGACAGGTAAAGGATGATGTACAGACACAATCATGCTCGCAAATACCTTTGCAATCGGCACGAACATCCAGCAACTCATAAAAGACCAGAGTTTTTAAAAAGATTAATGAAATCAATTGACGTTAGCCATAATCAAATTAAACGTGTCACACCTCCTAGTGTTTTAAAAAAAAAAGGCCTTAAAAAGGACAGTGAACAGGCCGAGATTTTTTTTTTTTTTTTTTTTTTTTTACTTTTTTTTTTTTTTTTACTTTTTCGTTTTGAAAAAAGATTGGAGCAAGTTTTTGCCGAATGGGAATAAGATAATGATGATATGCTCATGTCAGACCGTTAAGTTTATTTTCATTAGATTTATTTCAGATAAAAATGTGTAATTAGATTTGTTGATGTTCCCAATTTGATTTGATAGATAAGTGAAATGCGTGAACAGTGACAGATAGATAGATTGACAGGTAGACAGGCAGACAGACAGACAGACAGACAGACAGACAGACAGACAGACAGACAGACAGACAGAAAGGCGGACACTCCTACACACAGAAAGTCAGACACACATAGACAGGAAGGCAGATACAGACAGACACAGACAAGGACAGACACAGACACATACATGCACACACAAACACATACGCACACACAAACGCACGTACACAAACACACACACACATACAAACGCACGTACACACACACACACACACACACACACACACACACACACACAAACGCAAGTACACACACACACACACAAACGCACGTACGCGCACACACACACACACACACACACACACACACACACACACACACACACACACACACACACACACACACACGAGATTCCTTGGTTACGTTAGCAGAAAATCTGTTTCATTATTTCTTTTACGGAATTCTCCCGTCTCTTGTATCTTTGGCAAATGGACTGGAAGACTAAGGCGATTGGGAGACTTGGAGGACTCGCCGAGGAGACCTGGGAGAGACCGGATCTCCTATTTCGTTGCAAATGATGCGGAGACAGGCAATAAAGTGGTCTTTCTTGCGCAAGGAACGCGCTGC
>NC_134805.1:22011162-22023662 GCF_046742065.1 Oratosquilla oratoria
GGTTGACAAGTAACCAACGAATCCTGTCTATGGACCTCGCTCCTTGTATCATCGAAGCACAGCGCAATAGAAAACGTAGGAACGGTTGACAAGTAACCAACGAATCCTGTCTATGGACCTCACTCCTTGCATCATCGAAGCACAGCGTAACAGAAAACGTAGGAACGGTTGACAAGTAACCAACGAATACTGTCCGTGTGTTTATGGACCTCGCTTCTTGTATCATCGAAGCACAGCGTAACAGAAAACGTAGGAACGGTTGACAAGTAACCAACGATTCCTGCCTGTGTCTCTATGGGCCTAGCTCCTTGTATCATCGAAGCACAGCGTAATAGTAAAACGTAGGAACGGTTGACTGTAACTTCAAAACGGAGACGAGAGGGAATGGAGGAAGGGAGGGGGAGAGAGGGTGAGGGAGGGAGAGTAAGGGGAAGATAGGAGATTAAGGGAGAGGAAGAGGGGAGAGGTGATACGCGCCCAGGCTTGAAACGCTGATGACGAGGTTTGGGGGGAGGGAGGGAGGGGGGGGATATGTCTTAGCTACCCCCATCCCCACCCCATTCTCCCCCAACCTCTCTCCCGTCATTTCCTGAATCATAATTACCTTCTTTCCAGCCAAAACTTGCAAGATGATTTTTTTAATGTTACCAGGCAATTTTGATTTGCCTCCAGTAAACAACATTTCGTAAACGGGTTGGCCCTACTAGAATCTTAGAATTTCCAGAATTTCCTAATACAACTTGTACCATTTATTTTTCTTATGTACGATGTATAAAAATTCTCTTCCTTTCTCCCTACCTTTCTCCCTCCCTTTCATTCCATCTTTACCATCTTCTTTCTCTGTCTCCCTCTCCCTCTCTATTTCTGTATCTCTATATCTCTATCTATATATCTCTATATATATATATCTATCTTTATATCTATCTCTATATCTCTATCTACCTCTATATCTCTATCTCTCTATATTTCTATCTATATATATCTATCTCTATATCTCTATCTCTATATCTCTGTCTCTATATCTCTATCTCTATATATCTCTCTGCCTCTATCTCTCTCCCTTCCCATTCCCCTTCCTCTTCCCCTTCCCCTTCCCCTCCCCCTCCCCCTCCCCCTCCCCATTCTCCCCTCCCCCTCCCCTTCTTCCTCCTCGCTTTTTCTTCTCTCCTCTCTCCACATCAATCTCTCTCTCTCTGTCTCTCTCCACTTCCCTTTCAACCCTTCCCGTTTCCTCCTTTCCTATTATCTCCTCTCCACACTCCCCTCCCTTCCCCTCTCCCCTTTTCCCTTCCCTTCTCCCCCTTCCACCTCCCCTCCCCTCTCCCCCCCTGGCCCCTCTCCTCCCCTCTCCCCTTCCCCCCTCCCCCTTCCCCTACCCCCTTCCCCCTCCCCTCCCCTCTCCCCCTTCCCCCCTCGTCCCCCTCTCCCCCCTTCCCACGCCACTCCCCTCTCCTCCTCACTCCCCTCCCCTCTCCCTTGCCCCCTCCCTTCCCCTCTCCCCTTTTTCCCTCCCCTCTCCCCCTTCCCCCTCCCCTCCCCTCTCCCCTCCCCTCTCCCCCCTTCCCCCTCCCCTCCCCCCTTCCCACTCCCCTCCCCTCTCCCCCCTTCCCCCTCCCCTCCCCCCTTCCCACTCCCCTCCCCTCTCCCCCTTCCCCCTCCCTTCCTCTCTCTCTCTCCCCTCCCCTCCCCTCCCCTCTCCTTTTTCAGGTTACGTCATCATGATCCTGAGTCGCACCACATCCGTTTTCTTCTGGTGAGGGGCGGGCGGGGAGGAGGGAAGGGGAGGGGCGTCGGATGGGATCCGCCGCTCCGTCGGAAGAGAATAAGATTGGTGTTGTAGGCGGTAACCCGCGTGTTTATGGGCTCCGGCTGACGTGAACATCACGGGGCACAATATTTATTCCTTCTTCGGATATATGTGTGCGTGTATATATATATATATATATATATATATATATATATATAGATATATATATATATATATATACTGTATATATATATATATATATATATATTTTTTTTTCATACCATATAACTATGGGAGAGGGAGCTGAGAAAGAGAGAGGGAGACATGGGGATGGAGGGAGAGAGAGGGAGGGAGGAAAGGAGGGGAGTTACAGGATGGAGTTAGGGAGGGTGTACAGGGAGGGGGAGGAAGGGAGAGAGAGGGAGGGAGGGTGGGAGGGAAGGGGGAGGAAGGGAAAGGGAGAGGGAGAGAAGAGGTGTAAAAAGTGATGGAAAGTCTATAGGGGGGAGGGAGAGTGTATAGGGAGGGAGAGAGGGAGAATATATAGGGAAGGCGGGAGAGTGTATAGGGAGGGAGAGAGGGAGAGTGTATAGGAAAGGAGTGAGAGAGGGAGAGTGGATAGGGAGGGAGAGAGGGAGAGTGTATAGAGAAGGAGAGAGGGAGAGTGTATAGGAAGGGAGAGAGGGAGAGTGTATAGGGAAGGAGGGAGAGTGTATAGGGAAGGAGGGAGAGTGTATAGGAAGGGAGAGAGGGAGAGTGTATAGGGAAGGAGGGAGAGTGTATAGGGAGGGAGAGAGGGAGAGTGGATAGGGAGGGAGAGAGGGAGAGTATATAGGGAAGGAGGGAGAGTGTTTAAGGAGGGGGAGAGGGAGAGTGTATAGAGAAGGAGAGAGGGAGAGTGTATAGGGAGGGATAGAGGGAGAGTTTATAGGGAGGGAGAGAGGGAGAGTTTATAGGGAAGGAGGGAGAGTGTATAGGGAGAGAGAGGGGGAGAGTGTACAGGGAAGGAGGGAGAGTGTTTAGGGAGGGAGAGAGGGATAGTTTATAGGGGAGGAGGAAGAGTGTTTAGGAAGGGTGAGAGGGAGATTTTATAAGGGAAGGAGGGAGAGTGTATAGGGAAGGAGAGAGGGAGAGTGTATATGGAAAGGAGAAGAAAAAAATGGACAATGAATAAGTTGCCGTGGCGTTTGAGTTGTCAACGCGACCGACCGTCCGTTGGTAAATTATAACCGATTCGCCCTTCTTGGGCTTTATTGAAGGAATGACGGATATTGACCATTTGTCAGTCACGGTCGGGCTCTCTCTCTCTCTCTCTCTCTCTCTCTCTCTCTCTCGCTCTCGCTCTCGCTCTCGCTCTCTCTCTCTCGCTCTCTCTCTCTCTCTTTCTTCTCTCCTCTCTCTCTCTCTTCTCTTTTCTCCTCTCTCTCTCTCTCTCTCTCTCTCTCTCTCTCTCTCTCTCGCTCTCGCTCTCGCTCTCTCTCTCTCGCTCTCTCTCGCTCTCTCTCTCATCGTTTCCTCTCTTGATGTCTTCTTGTCATTACCAACCCCACCACCACTACCACCACCACCACTTCCACTACCTCCACCGCCACCTCTGCCACAATCTCCACCACCACCAACAACATCAGTAACAATAACAACAACAACAACAATAAGAACAACTGCAGCAACATCAACAACAGCAATAACAAGAGCAACAACAGAAATAATACAAACAAAAGGACTAACAAAAAACGGAGAAAACAGGGGACACACACACACACACACACACACACACACACACACACACACACACACACACACACACACACACACACACACACACGCACACACACACACACACACACACACGCACACACACACATGCACGCACGCACGCACGCACAGAGATAGAAAGATAGAGAGAGAGAGGGGGGAATAGATATACATACATACATACATACATACATACATACATACATACATAAATACATACATCATACGTACATACACACTTACATACATCATACGTACATACACACATACACACACACACATACATACATACATACATATGTACATACGTACGTACATACATACATACGTACATACATACATACATACATACATACATACATACATACAGTACATACAGTACATACATATATCCACAGATGAACGTAGGCATAGCGAGAACTTTCCAGACAATTCTTCACTCGTGATCTACTTAGCTTCGGCCTTCCCCCTCTTCATCTCTAATCCGTAGATTTTCGTAATCCTTCTTTCACTTTGTCTTCGTTCTCGTTCCATTTCAGACACTTTTTCTTCTCTTATTGACACATTTATACTCCTGTCCCTCCTTCACTCTCCCTCTCTCCCTCTCCCTCTCCCTTTTCCCTTTCTTCTTCTCCTCTCTTTCCCTCTTTCTTGCGTCCTCTCTCCCTCTCTCTCCCCCCCTCTCTCCCTCCCTCTCTCTCCCTCCCTCTCTCTCCCTCCCTCTCTCCTACTTTTTGTCTCTCCTTTGCTCATCTTTTTACTAATTTCATGTCGTGATTTCTAGATGTATTTCACGTATGTCTCAACCGTGCGTTGTATTGAGGGATTATTGAGGCGTACAAAATGGTCTTCCGTTAGCCAATACAGGATCGTTAACACCATATTTACTAAAAGTGCTCCTAAATGTAAACTTCGAGACGTAGTGTCTTTGGATGCTGTTACTGTTACTAGTGCCGCGTACAACACCGAAATTCTATTTGTGTAGGTCTACTTCATGGTTAGTAATCAAATGGCAACCGTAAATTGATAATCACACGCTATGGTGATTAATTATAATTAATTATAATTAATTAATCACCGTGGCGTGTGATGAAACGCGATACAGGATCTTCGAATTGATATGCCAGTTAGATGCTGATGATAATCTTTCTTGTTTACTCGGGCGAAATTGCGGTAACGTGACCGACCATACGTTAACCAGAGTCAAATTATTAAAGTAATTTTTTGGATGCTACCCGATGATTTGATTCTGGTAGAAGAATGGGTGGGAGTGATTTCTATGTCTTTTTTTTTTTTTTTTGCCAACTCCAGTTTAAGGGGGAAAAAGCCTTTGGTATATGTATGTATGTATGTATGTATGTATGTATGTATTTATGTATGAGAAGAAGCTTGTAGAGAGCAAAGTCCTGTCTACGTTACCGCTATTTTCACTGCAGAGGGCTTCCGGCTTGGCTTTGGCGATTTGGTTTCGTTCGCTGCAGAACCTTCAGATCGAGTTTGTCGTGTTTCTCTTCACGCAGTAAACTCCGTCCTGCATATCGCCACCCTTTGGACACTTGGTGGTTTGGCCTTCTTCCTTCCTTATAAGGAAAGTCTTCGAAGGCCTCCAGGAGGCCCCGTATTGTATGCAAATCAAAAAGGCATTTTGGCCGGCGGGCAGACAAGGGGGAGAGGGAGGGGGAGAGGGAGGGGGAGGAGAGAGGGAGAGGAGTGGCAGAAGAGAACAGAGGGAGGAAGAGGGAAGGAGAAGAGAGAGAGAGAGGGAGAGGAGTGGCAGAAAAGAACAGAGGGAGGAAGAGGGAAGGAGAAGAGAGAGAGAGAGAGAGAGAGAGAGAGAGAGAGAGAGAGGGGAGAGGAGAAAGAGAGAAAGGGAAAGAGAGAGAGAGGGGGAGAGGGAAGGAGAAAGAGAGAAAGAGAGAGAGAGAGGGAAGAACAAAGAGAGAAAGGGAGAGAGAGAGAGAGAGAGAGAGAGAGAGAGAGAGAGAGAGAGAGAGAGAGAGAGAGAGAGAGAGAGGGAGGGAGGGAGGGAGAGGAGCTTGGGTATTTAGAGCCATATGCCTTTCGTGCCGCCACGCGATGATTTTCTACCGGGACTCGAACCACCAACCTCTTGCTTCTCACATTCAGACGCAGACTGCTTAGTCCACTCGGCTACTCATTGAGTTGGAAGGAGATTGGCTCGTTCCTTTTCTGGTGTTATTACTTCTGACCCAGGCAGTAGACAGGATGTAGGGATGACCCGTCATCCAGGAGGTGCCAAGATAAGAGGGAGGGAGGAGGGTGGAGGGGAGTGGAATATATAGTAAATGGAATGGGTGGGAGTGGTTTCTATGCCTTTTTCTTTTTGGCTAACCCCCCGTGTAGGGGGAAAAAGCCTTTGGTATATGTATGTATGTATGTATTACTTCTGAAAAAGGATTAATATATTATTCATTTGTTCTAAGTGAGCGCGTGCACGAGAGAACTATACTAGAAAACTCTTAAGCCACGTCCACACGGTCGAGCTGTGCCTGGCAGGCTGTGCCTGGCAGGCTGTGCCTGGCAGGGCAAAGTCTGCAGTCTATGCCCGCGTAAGATGTCCACACAGCTGTCTGTGGTGGTTGGAGGGCAGTCGGACGCCAGCAGTTGTTGTGAGCGAGTGGTTCATTACGGTAAGATCACCATGGTGCGCTCCATACTTCGAAAGAAGATAGCACTATATTCTATCATAATTGGTGCCTGCATTAAAAAGAAAAACAAGAGACCACAGAGACGTGTCTGGTGCCGGGAGTGGTTGCAGAGACGTGAAAGAATGGGTAGCTCTGTGACAATCCTACGTGAATTGCATGAGGAAAATGAAACTTTGTTCCGCAATTACGTGCGGATGGACATAAACAGTTTTTATATTCTTGTATCGAAAGTGGAGAGCTATATTCAGAGGCAAGAGACAAATATGAGGCAAAGCATTACACCAGCAGCACGTTTGTCCTCTATTTCTGTAATAAAAACACCTTACATTCCACAGACATTCATGTGATTTTATATATATCAAACGAAGTTATAGTGTCTTATCGTGACCAATATGCACTAGCACTCGGTGTGGACATGGTGTACTAATAACGTGGTAGTCAGTGGATCTGCCTATACCTTACCTCGTGCGTTTGGCAGTGACGGAAAAGACCTCCATCAACAGACCTCTATTGGCGCCGGGAGCGGACAGTTTGATGGTTTGCCCGCTGAAAATGCTCGTACAAGGGCAAAGCCTTCGTGCCCGACGGACACTGCTCGACCGTGTGGACGTGGCTTAAGGAAATAAAAAGATAGTAGTGTATAAAAGAGGGCTTTTGCCATTGGGCGATTGAGCGAGCGATTAATTGGCGGTCTGTACTGAGCGGGTTTGCTAACTTTACTCGCACCTCACCTCGTACGTTTGGCAGCGATGTCAGCCCTCCATCCATCCACTGCCCGCAAATGGTGCCGGGAACGGACAGTTTGATGGTTTGCCCGATGAAATTGCCCGTTTGTCGAGCAAAGCCCTCGTCTCCGGCGGGCAGTGCTCGACCGTGTGGGACGTGACTTTACAACTAGAAACTGGCCCTAGTAAAGTATTTGACAATAAATATAGAAAATAAATTATAATAAAACAGAAATTATTAACTGGATAGACTAAACAGCCATAGGTAGTGAGACGCTTAATTCTTTTGAAGTTCTTAGGATTCTCCAAACCTGATAGGTCATCAGGTGACCAATCACAGCGCAAGGTAAGGGAAATGGGCGGAGTCAGTCTTAGATTATTGGAATAAACAGAATGTAGTGATTAGTGATTGGTCATTAACGTTTAAACCAAAAGAGTGAATAATTTGTTGTAGAGATCAAGGAGAGAAATGAATGGGAACCGTATAATAGGATCAGTTTCCGCGACAGAAAACACCGGGGCACTTGTCGAAAAATATTAGCTAACTCGATCACGTCAAACACATTCGAAGTTGAAGCGACAGAAGTTAGCGGAGACTTCTCCAGCAAAGCGAATAAATGTGTCCAGTTGACGACAAAACGCCGGCTGGACAACAAAAAGCTAATTCGCTAGCGATACCTCCCCCCACCCCATCTCCCTTCTCCCCCCCCATCTCCCTTCTCCCCCCCCCCAAAAAAAAAAGGAGCTTGGGGAAAAGGTGGAGAAAAAGTGTAGGAACAACATGGAGCAAAATCGGACTTCGTCGGGGCGTTTTTTTTTTTTTTTTTTTTTTTTTTTGGTCAGTTCGAGAAAGTTCTTTGGATTGGTGATCAAATTTCATGGGCGCTGCTAGCCCAGGACGCCTTTAGGATTGCAACACGTGCTAGTTTTTTATCCCGAGAGTTTGCTAGCTAGGTTCAAGAAGTCCTTAGTTTTGCACCTTTGGCGTAAGCAAACTTGATTTAGCTATGAGTCAGGTCGTTTACTAGTTTTATATCATATTCGTCTTTAGGCTATTAGAGCTTTAACATGAATACATGTCCTAGTTTTGAGAGAGAAAATCCAATAGTCCTAGATGACATTGTGAGAGGGATGCCAGTTAGTTAGGTCTTTGTGTTCAATGTGTCTTCTGTCTTTATGGTTTAGACGTGCACTAGTTGTTACTAGCTATGGTGTTAGGGCATTTTCTTGTTACGTGTGTGCTACGTACAGTAGAATTTGTAGACCGGAAGTTTGCTTGTTGTATCTCTTTAATATGCTGTAGTTGAGGCTAGTTATATTGTAATTTTGTCGTCAGGCTACTTACCAACCTGAGCTTCTGATTCTCAAAGGTAACTTTCAATATGATAAATTTCTGTCAAACTTAGTAGTAAATCCAAACTGCTATCTGCTAAAGTGCTAGTTAACATTTTAATCTGCTTGTCTTTCTACCAGTGTTAGTTTTAAGTCGGATGTTCACTTGGCTGGAGCATCTGCTAGTTCAGACTGGCTTTAAGACGCAGACGTCACCTAGTTTTATTTATTTTTTATTTATTTATTTGTTTATTTATTTTTATTTATTTGTTTATTTATCTACTTATTTCTCTATTTGTTTACCGGTATTTATTTGTTCATTTATTCAATTATTTATTTATTTATTTTAATTTTTTATTTATTTGTTTACCGGTATTTATTTATTTATTTGTTTATTTATTTTATTCATTTTCATTTATTCATTTATTTATTTATTTATTTATCTACTTATATATTTATCTATTTTTATCGGTATTTATTTGTTTATTCATTTATTCAATTATTTATTTATTTATTCATTTGTTTGTTTACCGGTATTTATTTATTTGTTTGTTTATTTATTTATTCATTTATTTATTTATTTATTTATTTATTAATGTATTTATCTATTTATTTATTTTATTTATTTTTGGTTAGTTTAGTTTGGCTTGAGAATCTTGTAGAATAATTGTTAGCAACAACTCGATTACCCTGAGCGAGCAGTTTTCCTTCAACTGAGAGTCGTATGATATTGACTAGATCTAAGTCTATGAAGTGTTTATCTAGTTGATAGAATTGAAATTGATCTATAATCTTCACCCTATCGCCTCTCCCCTCAACTGGATAGAATTTTCTGGGGTTACGAAGAAGAATCTCAAGGTCGCCTTTAGATCAAAGGGAATGAAAATGTGGTGTCTGTTTGAGGTGGATGTAATAATCCAATGAAATGGATATCAAAAGGATGAAATGGATAAGGGATGTGGATGTATGTTCCCCTTGAGCGTCTTCGTCACGGAGATGAATAAAATCGCCTGACGACAGCGAGAATAAAAGGAAAAGGGGCGTTTGGCACGAAAGGAATTGATCTTGATGTGACTGTAATCTCGTTTCTGGCGTAACAATGTCTTGACGTAATACTCGTACTATCAGCAGTGAAGCCCTATATCCTTCTAAGAACCGCATTAAGCGAAGATATGAAGAAGAAGAAGGAAGAAGAAGGAAAAAGAAGGAAGAAGAAGGAAGAAGAAGAAGGAAGAAGAAGGAAGAAGAAGAAGGAAGAAGAAGAAGGAAGAAGAAGAAGGAAGAAGAAGAAGGAAGAAGAAGAAGGAAGAAGAAGAAGGAAGAAGAAGAAGGAAGAAGAAGAAGGAAGAAGAAGAAGAAGAAGAAGAAGAAGGAGGAGGAGGAACATGAAGGAACATGAATGAACATGACGATAACATGAACAAGAACGACCACAGGAAGAGGAACAACGAGAGTCGTATGGCAGACACTAAGAACTCGGTCGAGAGGCAAGACTAGAGAATTCAAGTGAACACAGATCATATGTTCACCGACACGAACATGCAGGCCGACCGGCGCGGATAAGAGGCCAGTGACGAGGAAATCACACCAGGTCTCCGTCCTCGGCCGAGATAATCGAGGAATCTCGAAAAACCGAAGACCCTGTTGATGACCTCGGAACACCTCATTATCGGAGGCATCAAGTCCTTTGCGCCACGAAGACGACGGTTCTCCACCTCCGTTCCTACCGCCTCTCGAACTTAATTGGCCTCTTGTACCTCCAAGCCTCAATACCAGTGGGTCTTCCGTTTTTCCTTTTCCTTTTTTTTTTTTTTTTTTTTTTTGTGATTTTTTTTTTTTTTTTTTTTTTTCCAAGACAATTTTTGCGTTGGTTGGTTTCTTGTACCTCGATTCATCGATATAAAATGTTTGTTCTATTCTGTTTATTTTATCTATCAATATATATACATTTATTCTTATTCTTTTAAGTTATTTTTCATATGAAATCTTTGAAAAGATTATTTTTTCTACCTCGGAGCCCCGAAGTAAAAGAGTCTTGTTATTTTTATTCATTTTTTATATATATTTTTTGCAGATGGATTTTTCTTCTTTGCGAGCAAAATCTTTGAATTGCTTTCTGTGTAACTGCCAAATGTTGTCAGTGAAACGGGAAATTTCATTCATATCGTAATTTTTAGCATTTTCAAATGTATTTCTTGACTCTTGTATTTTTTATATTTTTATTCATTTGTCCAGTTAGTCATGTCTTTATATCTGTTCGTGTATTTATGTATTTGGACACTGATGTTGTGATTGTTTATAGTTACATAAGAACATAAGAATGAAGAAGACTGCAAGAGACCATAAAGCCTACATTAGCCAGTCCCATGTTCGCTACAACTTATTGTTCCCATCCATAAAGTTATCTAACACTCTCTTAAAACAACCATTAGTTTCAGCGCTCACTAAATGGTCACTAAGTCTATTCCATTCGCTAACTACTCCACTAGTAAACCACATTTACCTATTTCCATCTTAAATCTAAATTTGTCAAATTTAAATCTATTACTACGAGTCTTAGTATGATGACCTTGTCTGCATTTATTCTTTTCGTTAACTACTCTTGGTAAACCGGTTCTTGCGTATTACCATTTTAAATCTAAAATTGTCAAATTTAAATCCATATCTACGAGTCCTGCCTAGTTGTCTTAATATGATGACCTTGTCTGCATAATCCTTGTTGAAACCCTTGGCGCATTTGAATACCTCCATTAGGTTATCCCGTACTCTACGTCTTCTTTGCAGAGAGTGTAAGTTAGAGTGCTTGAGCCGGTCCCTCAATGTAAATTCCTGAGCTCATGTATCATTTTGGTCGTTCTCTTCTGAACCGATTCTAGTCAATTTATGTCCATCCTATAGGACGAAGACCAAAACTGTACCGCATAGTCAAGTATGGGTTTAAACATTGCCAGTTAGAGTTTAACAAGAACATCTGCACTTTTGTTTGTAACCATCCTAGTAATAATTCCTAATACTCTGTTAGTTGTTAGTAGTTGTTAGTAGTTATATATGTTGTTGCTTTTGGGTTTTTTGGTTGTGGTTGTGGTCTTAGTTTTGGTTGTAGCTATGGTGGTCATGACCATGGCTTTGGACAGTGTAATTGTAGCTGTGGTTTTAGTTTTGGGTCGTACGTTGTGTTGTGGTTATGGGTTTTATGGTTGTGGTTATTGTCGAAGATTTGATATTTCATATTCAAGAAAGACGAATGAAGCAAATGACATTTTTATTCTATTTTCCATCGGGGTAAGTGAATCCTCTGAGACAAAATTCACTGACCCAGAACTCTGTAATAGCAACCTGCCAAATAAATCTGGCCTTTAGTACTTACGAGTATATGGTCCGGAATTTGGGTAAATTTTACTTTTTTTTTTATTCTTTGTGGGGGGGGGAGGAATTATTTATTAAACCTTTTTATTTCTTATTTATTACATTTATTCATTTAATCATCTAATTATTTTTTCATGTATTTATAAACACGTTTATTTATGAATTAGCTATTTGATTAACTGTTTTATCTATCAATTCATCTATGTATTTATTTATGTTTATTTATTAATTTATTTATTTGTTCATTTGATTATCTATTTACTTGTGTCTAATTATTAATCTACCTATAAATCTATCCATTTACCTATCTCTTTATTTATTCATTTATTTATTTGTTTATTAATTTGTTTACCTATTTATGTGTTTAGTTACTAATCTACCTATATATCTATCCATTTGTTTATTTGTTTGTTTTATTTATCTTTTGAGTGGAAATTGAATAAGAAACGCTCAACTGTCAACCACCCTTGTGGAGCCAAATTTTCTTTTCTGGGATACAGAAAAGAACATAATTTTCCGGAAATTATCCGGACATCTTCTTCATCCCTCGAAGTTTCTGGTGGCACCGACAATTGTCGGGGGGACTTTGCAGCGTCACCGGATAGACAATCTGGCGCCAAAGGCCAGAAGCGTTCTCGTCCGAGGGAATTCTGTGCCGCAGTGAGTCGAGTTTCTGTATGCCGCAATGGGGTAGCGTGGAAGTGGGGGAGGGGGAACGGAAGTGTGTAGGGGGGGGATGGAGGGGAGAGAAGCTGTGGAAATGGAGGGGGGTAGGGGGTCTTAGCGTATATAGGAGATTAATGCTCTGAGAGGATTTTTTCGTTTTGTTCAAATTCGAGTGTTTGCTTTTGTGATAGCCGGGGCCCGGTACCGTTTCTTCCTCTTAACCCGTGAATGTAGTGGAAC
>NC_134805.1:22036162-22038662 GCF_046742065.1 Oratosquilla oratoria
GTGAGAGGAGGGGGAGAGGGAGATGGGAGGGGAGGGGGAGGGGCTGATGGGAGGGGAAGGGAGTGAGGGGAGGGGTGATGGGAGGGGAAGATGGAAGGGGGAGGGGGAGACGGGGGAGGATAGGGGAGGGTACAGTAACCACAAGACTTCCAACACTGAATGATGACAACCAGCGCTTCTATCCTTGAAAATAGCACCGCATCGAAGATCTGGAGTTATTTTGGTGGTAAATGAGAGATTAAATTCTAAACCCAAAAGAATGCTGTGCAGCTCTGGTACATAAAGATATCGACAAAATACATGGAATGATAATTTCATAAAACGAGGCACAACATTGGGACAACGAACACAATTGAGATTGGTCATTTGTTATCAGTCGCGTTGTTACTTGGGCGGGAGCGGTTAACTGGTATCCGAGAGGGTGACGGGCGGCTGGATGACAGGTGACCATCTCACGGTGTCGACCTGGATGGCATGCCCGAGTCTTGCCCCCTAATGGATGACAGGACATCCACCGCCCTCCAATATCGTCCTGTATGTGTGTATATATATATATATATATATATATATATATATATATATATATATATATATATATATATATATATATATATATATATATTATGCTGTGTCATATTTCTTGATCTCTTTCTTGAATACTTCTTTTTACTTTTTGTTTTTGTTTTTTATATTTTCGTCCTAAATATATTCTTTCCTTTCATTTATGTCATTTTTCATTTCACACCTCTATTTCCATGTTTACTTATCACATATATATATATATATATATATATGTACATACAAGCATACATATACCAAAGGCTTTTTCCCCTTACACGGGGGATAGCCAAAAAGGAAAAGACATAGAAACCACTCCCACCCATTCTATCCCCTACATACTCCACTCCCCTCCACCCTCCTCCCTCCCTCTCGTCTTGGCACCTCCTAGATGACGGCTCATCCCTGCATCCTGTCCACTGTCCTGGGTCGGAAGCAGTGTCACAAGACACAGCATATCCACAGCAAGGCCGCTTCATTAATTCGGCCACCCCCCCTCTCCGTCCCCTCATGAAGAAAAGGAGAAGACGGGGAGAAATCCCTTCGGGCTGCGTTAAATTATTTTTCATACATACTTCCTCACCCCCATCCCCCACCCACTCCCCCTTACATATATATAATATATACATATATATATATATATATAAATATATATGTTTGCATATACATCGATATACACATACTAACACATACAGATCTACGCGCATATACGCATACGCACACTCGTATTGTACATATATGTTAGAGGAGACAGTGCCCATATGCTGGAAAACGTTACCTAGGTATGATTGGAATATAATCCAACGCGTTTGTTATTTTTATCTTTCCGATACGACAATGTCATTCCCATGTTTGTCCCTCCGTATATGTGGGCGTGAGTGGGCGGTGGTGTGCGCACGCGCGTGCATGTGGGAGTGTGATTGTGTTTCTTAATGTACCTATATGTGCCCTCTGGGAGTAGTTTGTCCGTGTGTGTGTGTGTGTGTGCGTGTGCGTGTGTGTAGGTGTATGTGAATGAGTATATTCATGTTTCTAATATTATTTTCACGCCTTTTCACGAAATTATATTTAGGTAAATTTTTGCGGAATCTCACAAATTTGCAAACAACAGTACTGTCTTATGAACTCTTGATTCCGCGCACTTCTATTACCTTGAAAGCATAAAATGATAAGCCTTTCCTCTGGATGAATAAAATCACCTGGCGGCAGGTAAAATAATTTCACTCGTTTTGTGCGGTGTCACACTATACAGCAGCGCCGTATGCAGATAATGTTTACAAAGTTCAATTAGCGTAATAAAATCACCTGACGACAGGACCACCATCTCCCTCTGGTTCAAACACTTTCATAACCTTTCGAGTCTAATAACTCGTAATAAGGGAGAACTTGCCGGAACGGCTTCGCCGAATAGTGTGACATCGTTACTACGCGTTCGTCCAGTCCATCTGTAGTTGACCTTGTTTCAAACACTTCTGTGATAAAAATGACCTTCTGGCACCAGCAAGAAGAAACACTTCAATACAAAAAGAAAAAGAAGGCGAGGAGCCTACACCAGGAGTCGCCACGCTGTGGCCGAAACAGACACTTTTGACCTGTATTTGGACTCTTGGGGGCGAATAACAATCACTGAAATCAGGGACTCGAACCCAGAAATAAGCAAATACATGACCATAAGGCTTCAGACGACGCCAACAGCGAACAAAGCTTAATGAAAACTGTAATTTTAATCACCTTGTCCTGGAGCAAAAATATAATGACATGTATAAACGTACCAGGAAGAAGAATTCGTATATAGAAATGAACTGACCTACTCAAAGAATTAAGTATTCCGGCCTCATGTTCAGAAATAGTTTTCGAAACTACTTAATAAACTCACAGGCAGGAAACGTTTGCTGTCAAGCCTAAGGTTGTATACAGAATACATGGTATTTACTACTTGCAT
>NC_134805.1:22051162-22076162 GCF_046742065.1 Oratosquilla oratoria
GTGGATGGGATGGCGGGGTTGGAGGGAGTGGAGAGGAGTGTGGGGGTGGAGGGGATGGTGGGAGTAGAGGGGGTGGAGAGAAGGGTGGGGGTGGAAGAGTGTGTGTGGGTGGAAGGGGTGGTGGGGGTGGAGAGGGTGGTGAAGGTGGAAGGGGGGTAGGGGTAGAGGGGAGCGTGTAGGTGGAAGGGGTGGTGGGGGTGGAGATGGTGGAGGTGGAGGGGATGTTGGAGGTGGAGGGGTGTTAGGGGTTGGAGAGTGGGTGGAAGGGATGGTGGGGAGGAGGTGGGGTGGAGGGGGTGGAGAGGGTGGTGGGGTGATGGTGGAAGGAATGGTGGGGGTGGTAGGGAGGAGGAGATGGTAAGGGTGGAGGGCATGGTGTGGGTGGAGAAGATGTTGTAAGTGGAGGGAATTGGGGTGAATGAGGGGGTGAGGGGATGGTTGGGAGGAGGGGATGGTAGACGGGAAGGCGATGGTGGATGATGAGGTGGAAGGGGATGGTGATGCGGAAGGTGGATGGTGATGCGGAAGGTGGATGGTATGCTCGTTATTGTTATTGCTATTGTTATACTTTTTGTTGTTGCTGTTAATGCTGTTGTTGTTAGCGCTGTTGTTGATTATGGCGTTCTTGCGGAGACCGTCACGTCACGTGACGTCACGTGGTATGAAATGCAGAATCAAGGTCAATTGAGGTCTGTAGGTTCTCCTTTGGCTGAATGGAATGGCCTGGATGGTGTTTTTGAGAGTAAAGCATATGTTCCGTCTCAGCGGGTCTGAGAAAAGTTGAGTCCGTTTTTTACGGCAACGACTTCGGCTGAAGATGTTGTCGTAAACATTCGAAACTTTTCCCGGACCCATAGAAAACGGGCTGCAGTTGACAGTTTCAGCGACTTGTCCAAGTGTCGTAGTCGTAATTTGTCTTGAATGCGGAATTTTTTTCGCCCCACCTTTGATGAATAAAATCACTTGGCGGCAGGAAGAATGAAATTATTCGAGTGTAGGAGCGATCTTTTTTTTTTTTTTTTTTTTACTTCCGTTATGTGGTTTTCTTCAAGAAAGGAAAATTCGTTACCCAGTGAGGACCAATAGAATCCCTTTAGCTCACCGCTCATTGACGCAACGACTGATAATCTGACGAGCATACGCAAAGAGGCGCTTAACAGTGCTCGATACGTTATTATTTCTCACCTTGTGTGCTTGCACAGCCGAGGCTAGTGGCAATCACCGCGAATTGACAACCGTAGATACATCCATTCTGGATGGAAATGTATTGAAGCTGGAATTAAAAATCGCATCACCCCATCGTGGTACAGTGGTTAGCGTGCCCGTCTTGAATGCGGGATGCCCGGGTTCGATCCCCGGTAGAGGCGTATGGCAATTGTTCAAGTCACACACACACACCTTCGTGGCTTCCCGACCCCCCTCTGCAACGGTGGCCATCAGAGGTGCAGTATACCAGTGTTCAGACTCCATTCACAGCCATGGTAAGGTCGAGAGGCTGTATCGTCGCCCATGGGATAGGCCGGAGGTCCTGCGGTAAACCTAAAGGCTGAGTACACAGGATTTTTTTTTTTTTTTTTTTTTTTTTAGTATGTACTACGTTTATCATGCTTTACTGGACTTCGAAGTTTGATAGCTTTGTAAACTCCGTCTCATTATTATTATTATTATTATTATTATTATTATTATTATTATTATTATTATTCATTATTATCATTATTATTATTATTATTATTATTATTATTATTATTATTATTATTATCATTATTATCATTATTATCATTATTATTTTTTTTTTTTATTATTATTATTATTATTCTATTTTATTATTTTATTATTTTATTATTATGATTACAGTATTGTATCTTTGTTCCTTTATTCATTTATCATCATTTTTCCACGAATTTGATATGAAACAAATATTTACGTATAAATACAAAGTAATGAGAACGCAGAAGAGGCAGCGCCATATGTTAGCAGATAACGAAGAATTGTCGCCGAACTTTGGATCCGTCTGTACATTTTCACTCCAACATACGTCACCAATTTAAACTTTTAACCTCTTCTGTCTTGAGGGTTTCCCAAAGCTGAGTAAGATCTATCATGAGCCATAATGAAATACCTAAAGTATTTCAGAATCGTCCTGTTAGTGAACAGAGGGTTAAGAGTCCTGTTTAATACCACACAAGTTCATTCAGTTAAGGGGAATCCTTGTACAGTAAAAGGTAAAATAGATAAATAAATAGATAAAATAGAAATTGAAAAATCTACCTCTACTGAATTTTCTTTGTTTCTGCTATCCCCAGCAAAAATAAATAAATAAATAAATAATAGAAAAATATAAATAAATAAAAAATAAATATAAAATGAAAAACCAGAATCGGCGTTTAAATGACTAATTATATCCTGAGCCAGACGATTTCAGCTTATGAAGAACGCCTGGAAAGCAACGCATTAATGATCCTGGACAGGTTTCCTGGAAGGTCTGTCTTTTTCATTATCATGAGAGCCAATTCTGCCGGAAGCTCCCATCCCCCATCCACCCACCCCCACTCCACAAACCCCCCCCACCCCGCCCCCCACCACCCCCACCCCCAGGGCGTCGTCGTCTGCGAGGTCGAAGGTCTCTAGGATGACTCAGCTCTTGGTTTGCCGTCGGGTCCAAGGTCACCTCAGACCCCAGACACTCCCCACCACCTGCTCTTCTGGCAACACCCCTTCAACTCCTCTTCCCAGAGGGAGGAGGAGGAGGAGGAGGAGGATGGGTGGAGGTGGAGAGGGTAACTAAGAGGAAGAGAAGGAGGAGTACTAAGAGGAGGAAGAGAGGATGGAGGAGGAGGAGGGAGAGGGAGACAAAGAAGAGGAGGATGAGTACTAAGAGGAGAAAGAAGAGGAAGAGGAAGATAAAGCGTAGGAGGAGGAGGAGGAGGAGGATAAGGGGAGAAGGAGGAGGGGAGGAAGACAAAGAAGAAGAGGAGGAGTACTAAGAGGAAGGAAGAAGGTAAGGCGTAGGAGGAGGAGTAGTGAGAGGAGGAGGAGGAGGAGAAGGGGAGGAGGGTGAGAGCCCCGTCCTGGAATAGTGCCAGCATTCCAAACTTGGACTGGCCCCTCTTGCCCTTAGACCTGATGCTTTGGGAATAGGAATGACCATCGTTCCTAATCTGGAACCCAATGCAGGATCTTCTTTGCATTAGACAAAGAAAAGAATGGACGAGATGGCAAAGCAAAGCCTCCTTTCAAGGTCACGCGTGGAGTCGGGGGGAGGAAAAGAGGAGGGTGAGGAGGAAAAGAAAGGGAGGAAAAGGAGGAGGAAGAGGAAAAGGTGAGGAGGAGGAAAAGAGAGTAACAGAGAGAGAGGAAAAGGAAGAGGGGAGAAGGAGAGGGAAAGTGAAGAGGAAAAAGAAGGAAAGGAAAAGGTGAGGAGGAGGAAAAGAAAAAGAGGAAGAAGAAAAGGAAAAGGGGAGGAGAAAAAGGAAGAAGATGATGAAAAGAAAACGGAGGTGGAGGAAAAGAAGAGAAAAATAAGAAAATAAGAGGAAGAGAAAGAAGCAAAGAGAAATAAAAAAAAAGGGGGAAAGGAAGAAGAAGAAAAGAGGAAAGCAGAAGAGGAGGAGGAGGAGGAGAAGGAAGAGAAGGAGGAGGAGGGGGATGGGAGTGGTGTAGAGGACAAAGGTCGAAGGCGAAAGGAATGGAGAATGCAGCAGATGCGAGGAGAAAATGAAGATCGCGGAGGAGAAAAATCGGAAGGAGCGTGAAAACATTGGTCGTATTGAAAGGGGAGACGGGAATGAAAGGCAGGAGGGAAAGACAAAATGGAAGATTGTAGGAGGATACGAACAAAAGAGAAAGAAAAGAATGAAGAATAGGGAAGAGGGAGAAAGGGAAAACAGAGTAAGGGAAGAAAGGAAAGATGAAGACATCGAAGAATGAAAATAAGAGATAATATGAAAACGATGGATAGAGAAAGAGGTGGAGTGATGGATGGAAGTAGAGTTTGAATGAAGAGAATATAGACAGACAGATAGGTTGTCAGATAAGACAGATAAACTAGGATGCGCGCGCACGCACACACAAACATACACACGCACACACACACACACACACACACACACACACACACACACACACACACACACACACACACACACACACACACACACACACACACACACACACACTGTCTCTCGACTCGATGGCGCAGTTTGTAGAGTTCCCAACCGCCACTACGGCGGTCCAGGTTCAAATCCCGTCCAGGGCTGAAATTATTTCAGTATCACTGCGCTGCGAGTCGTTACTCCAACTCTCGTGGGCGGGGAGTTGTGTGTGTGCGTGTAAGGTGCATTACCCATAGATCGGTCATATACAAGCTCTGAGCTCTCTTACGGGAAGGGAAGTAGCTGTCGATCACGAGCCCAACGCGTGATCTAAGACCATGGTGAATCACACACACACAGACAGGTAGACAGACAGACACACAGGCAGGTAAACAGACAGGCAGTCAAACAGACAGGCAGTCATACACAGACCTACAAACAGGTCTACAGACAGACAGACACACAGGCAGGTAAATAGACAGGCAGTCATACACAGGCCTACGAACAGACCTACAGACCGACCCACAGACCGACAGTAACGGAGACAGACAAACAGACACACCAACCGATAGATTGAGGGTGCGAGCTAGCAAGAAAGAGAGAGAGAGAGAGAGAGAGAGAGAGAGAGAGAGAGAGAGAGAGAGAGAGAGAGAGAGAGAGAGAGAGAGAGAAAGAGAGAGAGAGCAGCTTGAAGGTCTATGTACATAAAACACAGACTGTAGATGCTAGTAAAGAATCCTCCTCCGCCTCGGCTTTGAAGCCCTCGAGTAAAATCGAGATTATTTTCCGCGTCAGACGCGTCCATTAGTTCCGTAAACAAGTTAGTTAACCAGCTCGCCGATACTTCTGATTAAACATCACTCGAAAGGGATCCGTGAGTGTTGGAAAGCATTCCAAAAGGACTCCCGAAGGATCAAATCCTGTTGATGAAGTAATTTCTAGCTTGTATGAAGCATTTCAAAGTTCGTTTATGTATTTCTACTCGCGCGTTTACGGTATAAGGCACCTTTCAGTATTACCTAAAGAGGAAAGAAATTACTCATGGAAGAAATTTAAGAGGAAATAATCAAGAAGGACGTTGGAGCATCTGCGGAGAGTTTTAGGATTATTTATAAAGGAGGGAGGGAAATGGAGTCAGTTCCTCCTCCTCCTCCTCCTCCTCTTTCTCCTCCTCTTCCTCCTCCTCTTCCTCCTCCTCTTCCTCCTCCTCTTCCTCCTCCTCCTCCTCTTCCTCCTCCTCCTCCTCCTCCTCCTCTTCCTCTTCCTCCTCCTCCCCCTCCTCCTCTGAGGAAGAAGGACAAAGAAACGAAAGACTTCATATTGAACATGCAACAGTTTGATTCGCATTGATGTAGTCTTTTGTACATGTGCACCACATAGACAGGCATGTCCTCTTCCTCCTCCTCCTCCTCCTCCTCCTCATCATCATCATCATCATCTTCCTCCTCCTCTTCCTCCTCCTCCTCCTCCTCTTCCTCCTCCTCCTCCTCATCTTCCTCCTCCTCTTCCTCCTCCTCCTCCTCCTCTTCCCCTTCCTCTTCTTTCTCCTCATCCTTCTCTTCCTCCTATTATTTCTCCTCCTCCTCCTCCTCTTCTTCCTCTTCTTCCTCTTCCTCGTCCACTCCTCCATCTTCCCCTCTTCAACCTAACTCCACTTTATCTTCACCTCCACCTTCACCTCCACTTTCACCTCCACTTCCATCTTTACCTTCATCTTTACTTTCACTCCCAAACCCACTAGCTCCCACCTCCACCTACACCTCCACCCTCGCCCCCACCTCCACATTCTTATTCAACTCCACATCCACCTCCACTTCCACCCTTACTTTCGTCTTTACCTTCATTCCCACCCCTCCACCTCCACTTTTACTTTCGTCTTTACCTTCATTCCCGCCCCCTCCACCTCCGCATCCACTTGTACTCCCACTTCCACCTCCGCCTCCACCCGCATTTCCACCTCCACCTCCTCCACCTTGTTGTTGTATTCAAATGCAAATCGTCGGTCACTGTGTAGACTTGGATGATCCTCTCTGGCCTTTGCGCACTTAACCCTGAATTCTCATCCCTGCCTCCCCCTCCTCCTCCTCTTCCTCCTACTCCTCTTCCTCCACCTCCTACTCAACCTCCTCCTCCACCTCCTCCTCCTCAACCTCCTCCTCCTCCTACTCCTCCTCCTCGTCATCATCATCCTTGTCCTCCTGCTCCTCCTGCTCCTTGTCCAGATCCTGCTCCTTAATCCATTGCGCCTCCTCCTCCTCCTCCTCCTCCTCCTCCTCCTCCTCCTCCTCCTCCTCTTTCTCCTCCACCTCGTCTTCCTTCTCCTCCCTGCCTCCTCCTCCTCCTCCCCCTCAACCTCCCCCTCCTCCTCCTCCTCCTCAACCTCCTCCTCCTCCTCAACCTCCTCCTCCTCCTCCTCCTCTCTGCCTCCTGCTCCTCCTCCTCTTCCTCCTCCTCCTCCACCTCGTCTTCCTCGCCCTTCTGCTCCTTCTCTTCGTCTTCCTACTCCTCAGCTTTATCTTAAATATTACTTCCATCATCATCATCGCCATCGTCACCATCGCTATCGTCATCATCACCATTGTCATCATCATCAGTATCATCATTATCATCATCATTATTGTCATCGTCACAATCGCCCTCACCATCGACATCATTGTCACCGTCACCATCATCTAGAGAGTCATCGTTATAATTATCACCATCATCATCATTATCACTACAATCATCATTCACTATACGGTACAATCGAATGGATATCAGTTCACCAGAATCAGTACAGAGGAGAATGACCAAAATGATACATGGATTCGCAAATTTACCTTACGAGGACAGGATTAGAAACCTTAATTTACACTCTCTGGAAAGACGTAGAGTGCGGGGTAATCTAATAGAGGTGTTCAAGTGGATCAAGGGTTTTAACAAAGGTGGTGCAGACAAGGTCATCATATTATTACACTCTCTGGAAAGACGTAGAGTGCGAGGTAATCTAATAGAGGTGTTCAAGTGGATCAAAGGTTTTAGCAAAGGTGGTGCAGACAAGGTCATCATATTAAGACAGCAGGTTTACCAGTGGAGTGGTTAACGAATGGAATAGACTTAGTAACCATGTAGCGAGCGCTGAATCTATTGGTTGTTTTAATAGAATTGGGTTGGGATGATAGGTGTTAATGGACATGGAACTGCCTAGTGTAGGCCTTATGGGCACTTCCAGTCTGCTTCAGTCTTGTGTTCCTATGTTCTTGTGTATTATCATGGATAGTTATTGTCACGATATTCATTCGAAGGAAACAGTTCTTCAAAATGAAAGAGGCCTGAAGAAAAGAATATAACAAACAAGCAAACAAACAAACAAATAAATAGATACATAAATTAATATGAGAAAAAATGTACGTAGCAGCAAAAAACGGAACAATGGCTTCCCCGGAAGAAAACGGAATCTTCCCTCAGAAATCATCCTTAGCATTTCTCACCACAGGTAACCATAAATATCCCATCGAAGAATCCTACAGTCTTCGTGAACGTCGTAAAACTGGAACCAGATTCCTCTTGAAACTCGCCCCCCCTACACATACACATCACCTCCCCCCCTTCCCCCTCCCCTCTCCCTCCCTTCTCCTTCCTCCCTCTCCTCCCCCTCCCCTCCCTTGCCTCCATGACAAATAAGATTATAATGAAAACAAACTAAAAAGCTAATCGAGTTTAGGAGAACCGGTGATGCAAATTTGGAGCGCCGAAGAGGAACCCAACAAGATATATAAACAGTTGACGCAAACTATGTTCAACGAAGGTTTCTCAAAACAGTTTCTTACAAACAAGATCATCGAAAAAAAAAAAAATCGAACTAGTGGTCCTAAAGACAAACAAGTAGCCTACATCAAGATAAAGTAACTAAACTAAATCGCTAACTAACAGGCTTTACCAAAATCGCAACCACCGGACACGATGGAAATGATCATGATCTAAATTGTACGTGCCGGAGCACTCGAAGCTTTACTCTTCAGGAGCAGAGCATCAACGAAGCTCGTAACTTAGGCAAGAGTCTTCTTCCGGCAGAGTACGAACGACCTTCACGCTTAGACCCCCGGGGTCAGATTGGAGCCTTAGGATAGAAACGGAGGTTAAACTAATCGCTCGGTAGAAGTGGGATATTTTGATATATATATATATATATATATATTATATATATATGTGTGTGTGTGTGTGTGTGTGTGTGTGTGTGTGTGTGTGTGTGTGTGTGTGTGTATGTGTGTGTGTATGATATTAGACTAAGACACTAACGAAGTTAGCGGTCAATTTCTGTTTCGCACATTTCTTAGTAAAAACAGATATATATCTAAATGGGAAAAAAAATCCTTTATTACTTTCCAGAGACTATCTACCCGAGTCTTCTTCACAAGCTTTTATTTTACATTAATCTACGTTAATCTTACATTTTATTTTTGTTTATCTTATTTTAGTTTCATATTTCATTTTATTTATTCTATTATATTTTATTTTGTTTTTATTTTATTTATTATATTTATTTATTTATTTATTTATTTATTTATTTATTTATTTTTTTTTTTTTTTTTTCATATCTTGTATTACAATGGCAACGGGCTAAGCCCGCGGCTTCAGGCGTTCCCCCGACCACATGTTCAATTAATCTCCCTTTGCACCCGAAGCGTCCGACCTGAAATATTTAGTCTTGGAGCGGGCGTCGAAGTGAAGGGCCGATGAATTAGTGAAGCAATTCTCTGTACAGCTTGATCCCCCTGAGAGCGTACATATTTCACGCACGACCAAGTACACTGTACAGCGTGGATGGTAACCTCACCTAGTGAAAAACTGTGAGAAGGTTTCCCCTCAAGTAAAAAGAGTTGGTATCACCATAGTCAGGGTTGGACGCTGGTGGACCAAACTACCAGTAATCTATTGACTGTGTTAGGTCAAACAGGTTTAACGTGGAAAGGTTTCTCCTTTTAGAATTAAAGTCACTTGGCGACAGATACAATGATAAATGATTGGCCTCTGGAATTTAATGGGGTGTGTAACCTGGCACCTTTAAAGAAAAAGAATAATCTTCAGCATCACACAATGTTAATACGTTAATGTCTACTTTCCTACCTACCTACCTATGGTGTGCATCACGCTTTCCATGTTATTTAGGACTCTTCAATAAAGACTATCTCAAAGACTCCTTCTGGAGACTTTGGCGACTCCCACGAGAGACTTCGGCATTTCCCTCGAGAGACTTTGGCTTCCCTTGGGAGACTACGACATTCTGACAGGTTGACGTAGGTGGAGTAGGAAACACAGGAGTCTTAGTCTGCGAAACTGGTCAGGAATAAGCTCAGACTAAGACTCCTGTGTTTCCTACTCCACTTACGTCATATAATATATATATATATATAATATATATATATATATATATATATAATATATATATATATATATATATATATATATAAACACACACACACACACACACACACAGTATATATCCAGTTCATTCCGGGTGTCCCTTCGGAACCAAATGAACTCCCAAAATATTCATCCGCAGAAGAAAATTTTTATTACGTCTGACTCCGGGTCAAAAAGTGAATGTGGAAGGTTTATCCCCCTTCTAGGTGGAGTGGCCCCGCGGCTGAATGACATCGTCCTATGGTAGACAGAAGAAAATATAAGGAATGCATCCTTTGGCAATATAGACTCTTTCTCCTCTCTCTCTCTCTCTCTCTCTCTCTCTCTCTCTCTCTCTCTCTCTCTCTCTCTCTCTCTCTCTCTCTCTCTCTCTCTCTCTCTCTCTCTCTCTCTCTCTCTCTCTCTCTCTCTGTCTTTCTCTCTCACTCTCAGTCTCACTTTCACTCTTTTTCTCTCACTTTTATTCTCACTCTCACTCTTATTCTCACTTTCACTCTTATTCTCACTCTCACTCTTATTCTCACTCTCACTCTCTCACTCTCTCTCTCTCTCTCTCTCTCTCTCTCTCTCTCTCTCTCTCTCTCTCTCTCTCTCTCTCTCTCTCTCTCTCTCTCTCTCTCTCTCTCTCTCTCTCTCTCTCTCTCTCTCTCTCTCTCTCTCTCTCTCTCTCTCTCTCTCTCTCTCTCTCTCTCTCTCTCTCTCTCTCTCTCTCCTCTCTCTCTCTCTCTCTCTCTCTCTCTCTCTCTCTCTCTCTCTCTCTCTCTCTCTCTCTCTCTCTCTCTCTCTCTCTCTCTCTCTCTCTCTCTCTCTCTCTCTCTCTCTTCCTCTTTCTCTCTTCCTGTAGATACTGTATTCAACTCCCTCGCCCCGAGGACGTCCCCAGAACCGAACAAAATCTTCAGGATCGCAGTGGTCACATGAACCTTCTTTGTGTCTTTATCACTTTCCTCTTTTTCCGATTTAGACACTCGAGTTCCTCTTAACGTATTCCTTCATTTTTTTTTTTTTTTTTTTTTTTTTTTTTTTTTTTTTTAAAGAAGGGTTTTAACCCTACGCTGAATAAGGGTAAAAACTGTCTGACGTTGGCCAGAAAAAAGTCTTTAAAGTGGATCACGCGAGGGGAATCTGCGCTCCAAACCAAATGAACTATAACCGCGGCTATTGACCGTAAAACTCGGTGATAACTGCGGTGACAGTCTTGCATGTAATCTGACTATATCTTTAACTGCCTTTCCTCTTCCTCCTCCTCATTCTTCTTCCTCCTCCTCCTCCCTCCTCCTCCTTCCCCTCTCCTTCTTTTCCTCATATTCTATTCCTGCTGCTGCTGTTCCTCCTCTTCATCCTCCCCTCCTCTTCATCCTCCCCTCCTCCTCCTCCTCCTCCTCCTTCTCTCCCTCCTCCCCCTTCTCTCCTCCTCCACCCCTTCTCTCCCTCCTCCTCCACCTCCCCCTCCTCCACCTCCCCCTCCTCCCTCTCTCCATCCCCTCCTCCACCTCCTCCTTCCTCTCCTCCTCCTCATTTTTCTCCTCTTCCTTCTCCTTTTCTTCCTCCTCCACCTCCCCTCCTCCCCCTCTCCCTCCCCTACTCCACCTCCCCCTTCCTCTCCTCCTCATTTTCTCCTTTTCCTTCTTTTCTTCCTCTTCCTCCTCATCTTTCTGCCTTTTCCTCCTACTCCTACTCCTCTTCTTCCTTCTTGTTCATATTTTTCTACCTCCCCCTAGTCCTCTCCCTTCTCCTATTCACCCCTTCTTCGCTATCTCCCGTTCCCTCTCTTCCTCCCCTTCCCCCTCCTATTCTTCCTACTTCTTCGAATGCTGCTGCTGCTGCTCCTCCTCCTCCTCCTCCTCCTCCTCCTCCTCCTCCTCCACCTCTTGTCACCAAGAGTTTTATCGTCCTCGAGATCATAACCCCGATCATTTCAAAGATTGGTCTCTGACACTTCTGACGGCGAGCTTCCTTTCGTCCGCGGCCCCGGCCTTCCCTTCGGCCGCCAAATTGCCTCCTCGACCACTGTTTTCTTCGCCGCGTTTTCCTGGTGACCGGAAGATCTCACGATCTCGCAACCAAGAACTATCTCACTCTCTCTCTCTCTCTCTCTCTCTCTCTCTCTCTCTCTCTCTCTCTCTCTCTCTCTCTCTCTCTCTCTCTCTCTCTCTCTCTCTCTCTCTCTCTCTCTCTCTCTCTCTCTCTCTGTCTCTCTGTCTCTCTGTCTCTCTCTGTCTCTCTCTGTCTCTCTCTCCCTCTCTCTCCCTCTCTCTCTCTCTCTCTCTCTCTCTCTCTCTCTCTCTCTCTCTCTCTCTCTCTCTCTCTCTCTCTCTCTCTCTCTCTCTCTCTCTCTCTCTCTCTCTCTCTCTCTTTCTCTCTCCCTATCTATCTTTCTCATACACACACACACACACACACACACACACACACACACATACATGCACACACACACACACACACATACATGCACACACACACACACACACACACAAAGTAAATACACACAGACACATACAGAGGCTTGCTGGGTTAGTAGTACTTAGCTCGCTTGCTAACACAGTTGTCTTATTTAGAAGGTGAATTCAGAACCACCCTTGCCTTGTGCGCCCGGACAGCAAAGGCAGAGCCCGAGTCTAACGCACCACAGCGGGATTCGAAATGTCTGTCACGGAGAAAATGGTGTCATGTTTGGAGTAAATTTCCATTTCGGGATAAAACCTTCCAAAGCTGAAGGTTTATTACCTCGACTGGCCGCGAAATTGCCTCCGAATTAACGGAGCCGAAAGCTTCAATTGTGTCTGAAATTCAGGACGACCGGCCGTGGTGGATCTGGTAGTCTGAAAGGGGGGTGGAAATAGTCTGATGAGCAAGGGAGGTTAAAGTGGTCTGGAATGCAGGTGGAGCGGTGGACAGTCTGAAATGAAGGCGGGGAGGGTCAGAATAGTCTGAATGTGGGTGGGCAAAATAGTCTGAAATGCAGAGATGGTCAGAATAGTTTGAATGTGGATGGGCAAAATAGTCTGAAATGCAGAGATATAGTCAAAATAGTCTGAATGTGGATGGGCAAAATAGTCTGAAATGCAGAGAGATGGTCAAAATAGTCTGAAAAGGGGGGAAGTAAAATAGTCTGAAATCGGTGGGGGTATCAGCATAGTCTGAGTATGGTGATAGGGCAAATTGGGCCAAATTCCGATGTATGGGACGTCAAAATAGTCTGAAATGAGGAGGAGTTATTCAGAATTGTCTGAAATTCATGCAGCAAATTAGTCGCTAGGTCTGTGACCTTGGATTAGTGGTAAATTGCTGGTAATTATGAATAAATGGTGATAAACTGCGGGTAATTATTCATGGATAGATAAGAGACACAAATCGGGAGGAAAATAGATTTGTCGTTGAAGAATGTCACACTGAGAGGCGTTTGTAAACAACGGCCTATGACATCAATGGCAGACTGTTAATACAGAAAGAATAATTGAATTTGGACATATGAGGGGCGTTTGTAAACAACAAAGTGTGACATCAATAACTTTGGTAGACTGTTAATACAGAAAGAATAATTAAATTTGGAAAAAACAAAGTGTGACATCGATAACAATGGCAGACTGTTAATACAGAAAGAATAAATGAATTTGGACATATGAGGGGCGTTTGTAAACAACAAAGTGTGACATCAATAACAATGGTAGACTGTTAATACAGAAAGAATAATTAAATGTGAACATACGAGAGGCGTTTGTAAACAACCTATGACAGCAATGAGAATGGTAGACTGTTAATACAGAGAGAATAAATGAATTTGGACATATGAGAGGCGTTTGTAAACAACAAATTGTGACATCAATAACAATGGTAGACTGTTAATACAGAAAGAATAATTGAATTTGGACATATGAGAGGCGTTTGTAAACAACAAAGTGTGACATCGATAACAATGGTAGACTGTTAATACAGAAAGAATAATTGAATTTGGACATATGAGAGGCGTTTGTAAACAACAAAGTGTGACATCAATAACAATGGTAGACTGTTAATACAGAAAGAATAATTAAATGTGAACATACGAGAGGCGTTTGTAAACAACCTATGATAGCAATGAGAATGGTAGACTGTTAATACAGAAAGAATAATTGAATTTGGACATATGAGAGGCGTTTGTAAACAACAAAGTGTGACATCAATAACAATGGCAGACTGTTAATACAGAAAGAATAATTGAATTTGGACATATGAGAGGCGTTTGTAAACAACAAAATGTGACATCAATAACTATGGTAGACTGTTAATACAAAAAGAATAATTAAATGTGAACATATGAGAGGCGTTTGTAAACAACAAAATGTGACATCAATAACTATGGTAGACTGTTAATCCAAAAAGAATGATTAAATGTGGACATACGAGAGCCGTTTGTAAACAACCTATGACATCAATAACAATGGCATACTGTTAATACAGAAAGAGTAATTGAATTTGGACATAAAAGAAATTAGGATTAAATATCTGTGACTGAAGAAAGAAGAGCAAACGGTGGAGACTGAAAACAGATCAGCAATAAATTGCTAGACTTAGCAAAGAAGAAAATTAAATTGCTGAGACCGAAAAAATAGTTATCAGTGGCTGAATCATGAGAAAGAATAGTATTGAAAATCGGGGACTATGCAAAAAATAAATCTCAGCCTAAAAAGAATAGTAATATATTGCGGAAATTGAAAAATAAATTCAACGTATTATGTAGACTGAAGAGCAAATTACACGAGCAACTTGAGGGCGCTGAGTTTGGTTAAACCATAAACACCAGTTATAGAAGAAGATGAAAGGCTTACGCCAGGAGGCACATAGCTGTGCCCAGAGCCATCAAAAATAAATGTTCCATAAATGAGGCATCCAGAAACAGGGGGCACCCTTGACACACACACACACACACACACACACACACACACACACACACACACACACACACACACACACACACACACACACACACACACACACACACACACAATGAAAAATACTAAACGAGAAAAATGTGTATAGAAAAGAGAAAGAAAGGAAAAGGAAAGAAAGATAAGGCAATAATAAAAAAGACTGATAAAGCGAACTGTGTGTATAGAATAAAAGTTAAAGAAAAAAATAAGAAAAAGATTCAAGGAAAGAACACACAAGGGGTGAGAATGGGCTTGAGCTGAATGACACAGGAAACAAAGATAAAGAAAAAAAAAAAAGGATATATAGAAAAAATACAAAAACTAAAGAGAAGGGAACGAAGAACGGTGACCCCCAAGTCCAAAAAAAGGGGAGAAAGCCGTGGAACAAAGTTAAAAGACAAAACCACTTGGACAATCGAATAGTGGGGGAGGACTATGCAAATGATACCCAGATATTGGCACGCCGTGGATCGGTTGGTAGAGTGCGCGTCTGGTAACCGCGCCGGGATTCAGCGTCGGTTTGAATCCTGGCCACGGCGAAGATGTTAGGAAGGGCCTCATCCACTCTGAGGTGACTTAGTGACGTCACTAAGTCACCTCTGACCTTTCTGGGGTGACTTGGTGACGTCACTAAGTCACCTCGGACCCTTCTGGGGTGACTTGGTGACGTCACTAAGTGATGCAACAGTTCCCTTCGGGTATTGTCACTTGATGTGGCCACAGCGTGGACACCGTCTCCTGCGTTCAGTTCCGGTCCAGCGGCAAGGCTGAGGCCCGAGCATATACCAGCCCCGGAAACCACGAAGAAAGATAGACACCCAGTTGAGAAAGTGGGAAGAGAGAGAAGATTTGTAGATCGCCGCTGGTAATTAACTAGCTCTTTTATCTTTGGAGGTCAGTATCTGGTGGTATCAAAAAGGATTTAAGGAAATATCTAAGGAGGGTGGCAGAAAGGAAGAATATTTGAAAACCGATCATTCTCCACCCCAATTATGCCGTGTTTATATCTGCTGAACCTGTAACAATCCCCATTATGGTACGATCATCCTCCACCCCAATTATGACGTGTTTATATCTGTTGAACCTGTGATAATGCCCATTATGGTATGAGTTAGCGTAGACATATGTGTTGTATCTTCTGTGTTGAAGTTTCCTTAATGTTACATATTGTTCACAGTGGGTTTTGTTGAAATTAACTTCGGTTTATCTTTGTTTTGGACTTGCTAATTGGCGGTCAAGGACCCTATTACGCTAGCTAGGGTTCTGAAAGAGTCTCTCTCTCTCTTTCTCTCTCTCTTTCTCTCTCTCTTTCTCTCTCTCTCTCTCTCTCTCTCTCTCTCTCTCTCTCTCTCTGTCTCTGTCTCTCTCTCTCTCTCTCTGTCTCTCTCTGTCTCTCTCTCTGTCTCTCTCTCTCTCTCTCTCTCTCTCTGTCTCTCTCTCTCTCTCTCTCTCTCTCTCTCTCTCTCTCTCTCTCTCTCTCTCTCTCTCTCTCTCTCTCTCTCTCTCTCTCTCTCTCTCTCTCTCTCTGTCTCTCTCTCTGTCTCTCTCTGTCTCTCTATGTCTGTCTCTCTATGTCTGTCTCTCTATGTCTGTCTCTCTCTCTCTCTCTCTCTCTCTCTCTGTGTGTGTGTGTGTGTGTGTGTGTGTGTGTGTGTGTGTGTGTGTGTGTGTGTGTGTGTGTGTGTGTGTGTGTGTGTGTGTGTGTGTGTGTGTGTGTGTGTGAGTGAGTGAGTGTGCGTTTTTACTCATGTTAGTGTGCTTTATTGGCGATGGGATGATGTGTACTGTGTTACTATGGTGTTCCGGGGGCTGTTTGACACACATGTGTGTTGCCGTATAGCCTCTCCTATGATATGATGGGTGAAATGGGTTTTGTTTAGCTGATGCTACAAACTGTACGTGTGCCCCGCATGACGAGATGTGCACGCTGCACAGAAGTTTCGTCCTCGTGCTTAGATGGTTTAAGGGTGTTTTTTCTCATCAACCGACGAGTTTCTCGTAGTCTTGTTTTGTGTGATTAATATTTTGCTGCGTTAACATAAGAACATAAGAATGGGCGAGACTGCAAGAGACTATAAGGCCTACACTAGGTAGTTCTATTTCCATTATTATTTGACCTTTTCTTATAACAACCGATAGTTTCTGAACTATTTCTTTCCTAAACTTGAATTTGTCCAAAATTGTCTGAGACGGTTTATGCCTGTGACTGACTTGCATAGTCCAGGAAAGACCTTGTAACACACATTAGTGAGTTGGTGTCCCTACTTTGGTCTGAAATTTACAAACGTGATCTCTTTCGTGACATTAAGATTTTTGCTACACTTTTGTGTTATTTCATGAAGGAAGGGAGATTAATTGGTAATCACGGGGGATGGATTGAAGGAGGGACGAGAGAAGGGAGGATGTTTGAAGGAAGGGAAAGTAGCCAAGATTAAGGGAAAGGGAATGAAGGGTTTATTTACTTTATATATTTGTCTCCTATTCTATTTTGTTTTTTGTTATATTTTATTTTTTCTTGTTTATTCATTTTATTTTATTTTTATTTTATTTTATTTTATCTTATTTTTATTTATTTATTTATCTATTTATTTCATTTTTTTCTTTATTTATCTATTTATTTATTTATTCATTTATTTCTTATTTATTCATTTATTTATTTATTTGTTTATTTTATTTTATTTTATTTTTATTTATTTTTTTGCGTAGGCTGCAACCTGTACGATCTGTATGATAAACCATCAAGAGACGAGAGAGGGAAATTGATAGAGAGAGGAAGAGAGAGGGGGAGAGTGGAAGGGATAAGGATTGAAAGAGAGGGGGAGAGGGAGGGAGAGACAGGGGGAGAGGAATAGAGAGAGGAGGAGAAAGAGGAAGAGATAGAGGGAGAGAAAGAGGGAGAGAGAAAGGGAGAGAGAGAGAGAGAGAGAGAGGGAGGGGAGGAGAGGGAGAGGAGGGAAGGGAGGAAGAGGTAGATAGATATAGAGAGGGGGTGGAGAGGGAGGGGAGGAGAGGAAGAGGAGGGAAGGGAGGAAGAGGTAGATAGATAGAGATAGAGAGGGGGGTGGAGAGGGAGGGGAGGAGAGGAAGAGGAGGGAAAGGAGGAAGAGGTAGATAGATAGATAGAGATAGAAAGGGGGTGGAGAGGGAGGGGAGGAGAGGGAGAGGAGGGAAGGGAGGAAGAGGTAGATAGATAGATAGAGAGGGAGGGTTTGGAGAGGGAGGGGGTGGAGAGGGAGGGGAGGAGAGGAAGAGGAGGGACGGGAGGAAGAGGTAGATAGAGAGATAGAGATAGAAAGGGGGTGGAGAGGGAGGGGAGGAGAGGGAGAGGAGGGAAGGGAGGAAGAGGTAGATAGATAGATAGAGAGGGAGGGGGTGGAGAGGGAGGGGAGGAGAGGAAGAGGAGGGAAGGGAGGAAGAGGTAGATAGATAGATAGAGATAGAGAGGGGGTGGAGAGGGGGGGGAGGAGAGGGAGAGGAGGGAAGGGAGGAAGAGGTACATAGATAGAGATAGAGAGGGAGGTGGAGAGGGAGGGGAGGAGAGGAGGGAGGAGAGGGAGAGGAGGGAAGGGAGGAAGAGGTAGATAGATAGATAGAGATAGAGAGGGGGTGGAGAGGGGGGGGAGGAGAGGGAGAGGAGGGAAGGGAGGAAGAGGTACATAGATAGATAGGGATAGAGAGGGGGTGGAGATGGAGGGGAGGGAAAGGAGGAAGAGGTAGATAGATAGAGAGGGAGGTGGAGAGGGAGGGGAGGAGAGGGAGATAACAGGAAGGGAGAACGCGCTTGGACAAGAGACGTTGTTGATGCATCAGAGGTCAACAGCCTTGCCCGAACAGGAAATAGCCACGTGCATGCAAATCGACCCGTCTGATATGTCCACAAAGTGGTTCCCTCCCGGAATAGATATTTAACCGCCTAATGCGATTTTGTCCGGATCAGCTGACTCAGTGGTCAGTGGGTAATGGCTTGATGGATTCTGTTTGTGTCCTGCTGCAATTTGATCTCCGCAAATATGCAAATATCGCTATTAATTTCGCGAGTGGGAAATAAAATCAGCGCAGAGTCCGTCACCTTTTTCCATTATGCTTGGATAGCCATGACTAGTGGGTTTCTATGGAAGGTGCTGGACTCGAACTTGGGTATAGATCCGCACGAGATAAGGTCTAAACCCGACTTGCCACTCCAGTACAATTTAGCATAAATAAAATAAAATTATGCAATACATATTTTGTTGTTACTGTTGTAATAATACAGTTATATTAACGAAAGAGCAATTTAACCAGGTGGAAATGAATTGTGATAAAATGTATGTTTACAAAGTCGGCCTGTCCTAGATACGACTACATCAAACATAGAAGATTTAAACGGAGGGAGGGAAATATGATAAATGAAACTAGACTTGCCAAATATATATATGAAAACGCCGCAAATATGAAGAAGGATTTTTCGCGAGGAAAGTGGTTAAATGTATACATAATACGTGTTTGTGTATTTATAACTCCGGCCTTGCACCCTTGTAAAGGGGATAATTTTTTTTTTCTTTTTTGTACAGTTATAACTCCACAACCTTTCCATTTATTCGTACTTTTTCACAGGGGGATCTGGGTGGAAGATTAGAGGTTGTTATTGGCTGCAAACTCAGAGATTTAAAGATTATAGGCGATGAAAATTTTTGTTGATTGAAGAAAGAGGATACAGATGCCAGTAAAAACAGGTTTCAGTGAGTTAGAGAGAGAGAGAGAGAGAGAGAAAGAGGGAGGGAGTGGGAGGGAGGTTGGGGAGGGAGAGAGGTAGGAAAGAGAGAGAAAGAGGGAGAGGAAAGAGAGGCAGGAAGAAAGAGAGACATGTAGATAGAGTAAGAGAGAGATAGTCGAGACAATGCACAAATAAAGCACTGAATACCAGAAAACTAAACTGCAAGGAAGCGGATTGATGATAAAGCAATCAGACAAATTGATACAAGCATAAACGGTGGCTAAAACGATTAAGAAAACGTCAGGGAGGAGGAGGAGGAAGAGGAGGAAGAGGAGTAGTAGTAGGAGTAGTAGTAGTAGTAGTAGTAGTAGTAGTAGTAAGTGTTGGTGGAGAGCACAGTAGATGAAGTGATCTTGGATGAGAGTGAAATGTTGACTCTGGTAAAAGCACAATCAAATCAAATAAAACCCTTTAAGACACTCTGTCGAATACATTAGGTATCAGCAAATGCTTGGGATTTAAAACTGGTAAATAAAAGATCGAAAACGAGAAAATTGTAAAGAAAAGGGCGAGGAGAACTGATGAGATGATATGAAGACAGGCTTAGCACCTAAAATTACACTCTCTGGAAAGAGTGTAGGGTGATCTTATAGAGGTACTCAAATGGGTCAAGGGTTTTAACAAGTGTGATGTGGTCAAGGTCATCATATCAAGACTACAGGGCAAGACTCGTAGTAATGAGTTTAAATTGAACTATTTTAGATTTAAGAAGTAAATAGGCAAGATCTGGTTTACCAATAAAGTGGTTAACGAATGGAATAGACTTGGTAACCATCTACTGACCGCGGAAACTATTGGTTGTCGGATGAGTTTTCGGAAACGAAAGAGGGCAGTGAGGAAGCTGGCCAAAAAATAAATAAATAAATAAGTAAATAAATAAATAAGATCAGATGGATGAATGAGGGAAGAGGAAGGAAAAGAACAAAAAGAAGCCAAATTTGAGAGTCTCAGAGGGATGATGAGAAAAACATAATAAAATAAATAAAAATGAAAATAAAAAATAAATAGATAAATAGATAAACGAATGATTAAATAGATAAATAAATTAACTAATGAATGAATAAGTAGATATATAAATAGATAAATATATAAATGAATTAATAAATAGATATATAAATAGATAAATATATGAATAAATAGATGAATAAATAGATATGTAAATAGATGAATATATAGATAAATAAATGAATAAATAAAAATAGATAGATAAGATGAAATGAATTAAATAGAATAAAATTAATGAGAATCATTTAACCCGTCGTTTTTCTTTATTTCGTTCCTTTTTCTATTTCTTTCGTTCACTAGTGATTGAAAAGCTGTGAAAATGGTCCCAACCTTTGCCTTCCTTTGGTTTAGGAGCTGAAAAAGATAATTTCAGAAGGTCAACTTGTTGACCCTTTCTCAATAAGAACGACGCCGAAGCTGAAATTAATTTCTATAAATCTTTAAAGGTCACGCTGGGATCAACTAGTTCTTTGAGATTAGTCTTCACCTCTTCACCTCTTAACAAAAGAGTCCGACGACAGTCAGAAACCATTAAAAATGACAATGGCGGTTTAGGAATAATATGATTTTATTTTAACGTAACTTTCCCTATTAGGAGGCTAGGATGGTGCCCCTCACAGAGGACTTTGTAGAGTGGAATTTAATGAACCATGCCTTTGGTCCAACTCGCTGGTGGGAGAGTTCGAACTGCAGTCACCTCGACCTCCGTTGCTAATAGCGACGTTCTGATCCGCTCGGCCAGCGACCCAGTGGTTATCAGCGAATTCGCAAACAAGATTAATATTTCTATCTTATCTATGAAATTCATGTTTTTATACTCCTTGGTGTAAATATCGTACAGTCACAAGCAAAAGTTTTCAAGTTTATAATAAACAATTTAAATTTTTGGTCTAAACGATATATAGGAAAATATACGAAGTGCTCTAAAAAAGTAATATTGACATTGTGAGAACGTTAAAGTGACTCAAGACTTTTGCTCGCGACTGTATATTTGTGTACTTTCAATGTGAACTTTCAATAGAGAAAAAACAGGGCCGGTACCTCTTCCTACTCTTCATCAGACTGTTCAAGGCGGGATTCGAACCTATCAACCATCTTTGCACACACAGGAGAACTTTTGGTCCATAACTAGTGGTGATTTATATACTTTACATAAATATTATTACAATTTTTTTGGACCAGAAATCGTGGTCGTCTTCGCCTGTTAAGGACAAACAAGACGTTCAATTTTTTTCTCTGTTTTCTCCCGACGCGGAGATACTCCTCTGGGTGATTTCAATGTTTTCTCTCTGTTTTCTCCCGCCGCAGGTGTCGTCTTTGCCTGTGAAGGACAAACAACGCTCAATTTTTTTCTCTATTTTCTCCCGACGTGGAGATACGCTCTAGGGTGATATCAATGTTTTCTCTCCGTTTTCTCTCCTAACAAACAACGCTCAATTTTTTTCTCTATTTTCTCCCGACACGGAGATACTCCTCTGGGTGATTTCAATGTTTTCTCTCTGTTTTCTCCCACAGCAGGTGTCGTCTTTGCCTGTGAAGGATAAACAACACATAATTTTTTTTTCTCTATTTTCTCCCGACGCGGAGATACTCCTCTGGGTGATCTCAATGTTTTCTCTCTCTTTTCTCCCTCCGCAGGTGTCGTCTTTGCCTGTGAAGGATAAACAACACATAATTTTTTTCTCTATTTTCTCCCGACGCGGAGATACTCCTCTGGGTGATTTCAATGTTTTCTCTCTCTTCTCTCCCTCCGCAGGTAATGTAAGATGCCGGATGGAGGACAAACCACACTCAATTTTTTTCTCTATTTTCTCCCGACGCGGGAGATACGCCTTTGGGTGATTTCAATGCTCTCTCTCTTGTTTTCTCCTAACGCAGGTGTTGTCTGTGCCTGTGATCTAATAGAAGTGTTCAAGTGGATCAAAGGCTATAACAAGGGTGATGCAAACAAGGTCATCATAATAAAACATCAGGGCAGGACTCGCAGTAATGGGTATAAACTGGACAAATTTAAATTTAAGATGGAAATAGGCAAGAAATGGTTTACTAATAGGGTGGTCGACGAATGGAATAAAGTTAGTAACCATGTAGTAAGCGCTGAAACTATCAGTTGTTTTAAGAAACAATTAGACAACTTTATGAATGGGGATGACAGGTGGTGATGGATACGGAGCTACCTAGTGTAGGCCTTATGGTCTCTTGCAGTCTCCTTTATTCTTATGTTCTTATGTTAAGGACAAACCACACTCAATTTTTTTCTCTATTTTCTCCTGACGCGGAGATACTTCTCTGGGTGATTTCAATGTTTTCTCTCTTCTCTCCCGCTGCAGGTGATGTAAGATGCCGGGTGGAGGACGGCGGGCGTTGGGTGAGAACTCCCTCGCCGTGCTGGGACAGACATTGGCACTTCTAACGATGGTCCAGCTCGTCCTCATCATGTGCTCCCTCCACACCTCGCACGCCAAGGAGTGAGTACTTGAGGTCGTCCTCGTATGAGGGGTTTCTCTCTCCTCGAGGGGGACTTCTTTTATTTTATTTTATATATAAATATATATATATATATATATTTTTTTTTTTTTATTGCCGCTCAGTTTCTCTTGTGTAAAGGATTATGTTTGTATGGCGGGCGTCCCCGACTCATCTTGAGGTCCTCTTTATAATGATGTGAAGATTTGTGAGGATTTTATCATGAAAGAGGATGCAGTTTTCTTTTCCTTTAAGATGGCTATAATAACTTGTAATGTTGTTTGGATTGGATGGATGAGCAAGGGTTTTGGGTAATACTCATGTTTTAAAGAATGCTTTTTGCATCGTCAACGTCATCATAATCATCACCACCACCATCAATAGAATCGTCATCACCACGTCCATCACTACCGTCACTATCACTACTATCACCATCATCATCATCATTATCATCATGGTTATTGTCATTATCAATATCATTATACTCACTATTGTCATCATCACTATTGCCTTCCTCTACTCCTTTATCCTCGTCTTCCTTTTCTTCCTTTTTCTCGTTCCGTTCTTCATATTATCAAGCTTATATTCTATCTGGACTTTTCATTATAATTTCCATCACATTGGAGGATACCAGTTATCCCCAACGCCGTTTTCTTTACGTTCATCACCTTAGTGAAGAACAGTTTCGGTAATGGTGACAGTTTTAATGATTACAAAGAACAGTTTTAATATATTCGAAAACTCTGACTTTTTCTTTATTTCGTGGTGGCAGGCGATTTTATTTAATTGACGGAAACTCCCGTCTCAGAAGGTCACCTGTCGATTTTATTTAATTGACGGAAACTCCCGTCCCAGGTCACCTGTCAACTTTATTTAATTGACGGAATCTCCCGTCCCAAAAGGTCACATGTCAATTTTATTTAATTGACGGAAACTCCTGGTCCAGAAGGTCACCTGTCAACTTTATTTAATTGACGGAATCTCCCGTCCCAAAAGGTCACCTATCCCTCCGACCTTCAGGTGAATAAAATCGTCTGACGTCAACAGGAGTAGAATATATAAAGTGACTGGACTGTCTGAAGGTTCTGAATGAGCCAAGTCCAGTCTTACCAATTCGTTTCGCTTTTCTGTTGATTTGTTTTCGTCCACCGCGAGTTCATTAGATTATCTTTTAATTCTGCTTCAACTTTGCCTCGTGAACGTCGACCTTTTTTTCCGCCTCTTTGCCGTCTTCATTAACTTCTTGTTCCGTTTCATCACAGTTTCATTTTCTCGTGTTTTATGGTGATTCTTCCTCCTGTTTATTTACGTTTATTTCTTTTGGCATCGGGAGGAGTGAGACATGTTCGCCTTTGTGAAATATTTGTCTTAGAAATATTTAAGGACACATTCCAATGCTTACACATATATAGATGCATGTATACATTACACACACACAAACGGACAATAGTCTCCCCGGTCCTCACATAGATCTCTCTGTGAAGAAACGTTGGGATGTTGTCTGTATTGTGTGAGTGTGGGATTGAAGGTAGAAAGTAGAAATGATGTGGAGGAGGAGGAGGAGGAGGAGGAGGAGAAGGAGGAAGAGGAGGTAGAGGAGAGGGGGTTGAGATGGAGGAGAAGGAGGAAGAGGAGGTAGAGGAGAGGGGGTTGAGATGGAGGAGGAAGAGGAGAAGGAGGAGGGAGTGGAGGAGGATGGGAGAACAGTTGCCGGTTATCAGGAGGAATGGTCAACGTATTGATAGGGATCTTGGGTCCATTCCAGGGACCGAGTGCCGACCCCTCGGGTACGCACCTTCAGATGAAGTGCCAGGGTGTTAATGGTGTTTGGAGATGAGTGACGGGGAGATGATCCTTTTCGACGTCTCGCAGGAATACTACTGTATAAAGAAGTAGTTATTGTTGTATTCCTGGGAATAGGGAAGCCGAGGTCATTACATGGGTCATGTGGATGGTCTGTACGGGGAGTCTGGAGGCAGACTTGATTTATGCTCGTCTCGATCTCCAGGTCGGAGACGTTGTCAGGCCTTCATTATTAGTGAATGCTAAGTCACTGCGTTGAGTACACACGCGCGCGCGCACACACACAGCACCCAGTTCGAATCCTGCCCAGGGCCGAAATTATTTCGGTATCGCTGTGCCTCGGGTCGTTACTCTGACTCTCGTGGGCGGGGAGTTGGGGGTGTGTGTGTGCAAGGTCATAGCATTACCCATAGATCGGACCTACGAGCTCAGAGCTCTCTTCCAGGAGGGAAATAGCTGTCGATCACGAGTCCAACACGTGATCCAAAGACCAAGTGAATACACACACACACACACACACACACACACACACACACACACACACACACACACACACACACACACACGGG
>NC_134805.1:22086162-22088662 GCF_046742065.1 Oratosquilla oratoria
CTGCTCCTCCTCTCACTCACTTTCTCCTTCAACTATTTCTCTTCCTCTCTTCCTCTCCTCCTCTCCTCCTCTCCTCCTCTCCTCCTTCACCTCCTTCGTCTCCTCTTTTGTCTGCTTCTCCATTTCCTCTTTCCCTTCTTCATCTCCTCCTCCTCTTCCTCCTCCTCCTCCTCCTCCTCCTCCTCCTCCTCCTCCTTCTTCTCCTCCCTTAATTCACATCGTAGTATCACTCTTCTTCTTGTCTGCTTCTCTAGTAACCAACCCACTAGTAACGCAAAAACTATTTTTTTTATCTAGAAATTGCTCCTACGTATTCGTCCTTGTAAGGTATTGTTATTGGTCGATTTTTTGTCTCTTTCTTTATTATAAACTTGTTTCTTTGTTGGTTTTTGTGTACCTTTTCTTTGATGTTTCTTTCTACACTTTCCCTTCTACCTCTGCCTACCCCTCCACCTCCACATCAGACTCCCTTCCACCTCCCCTCCACCTCCTCCTCCTCCACCTCCTCCTCCTCCTCCACCTCCTCCTCCTCCTCTTCCTCCTCCCCACCTCCTCCGCCTTCCCTTCATTTCCCTTCTCCTACCTTTACTCCCTCATCTCCTCTTCGTCCTTCTTCATCACTTTTTTTTCTCCTCTCCTCTTCCTACTCCTTTTCTTCTTCTTCCTTTCCTTCTCCTTTACCTCCTCTTCCACTTCCTATTTCCCCTTCTTCTCTCCTCCTCCTCTATTTTCTCTCTCTCTCTCTCTCTCTCTCTCTCTCTCTCTCTCTCTCTCTCTCTCTCTCTCTCTCTCTCTCTCTCTCTCTCTCTCTCTCTCTCTCTCTCTCTCTCTCTCTCTCTCTGTATATATATATATATACTTTTTTATCTCTATCTCCCTCTCCCTATTCCTATTCCTCTTACTCCCCTCCTTCCCCCTCAATCACTCCCTCACCGTCTTTAAATATTTTTCTTCCTCTTTCTCTCCCTCCCACCGCATTTGGGATACGAATATCGTCGTCGTCGTCGTCGTCGTCGTCGTCGTCGTCGTCGTCGTCGTCGTCGTCGTCGTCGTTGCTATCTTGGGGTGGTCTGACGTCACTGGTCCTCTTATCTGGTGGGGTCTTCCGGTGTTTCTTTTCTTCGTTGGGTTTGTTTGCTTCGCATGTGTATATTCTTTTGCGTTTTGCTTCTTTGGTTTTTGGCCTTCTTGTTTGTCTTCCTCTTAGACCTCGTTTTTCTTTTTCTTTTTTCTTTTTTACTATTATTTTTAGTTGTGCTTATCCTTTCTATTTTATTTTTTCTTCATATGTTCTTTTTTATATTTTTCCTCTTCACCTATTTCTTCCAGTTTTGCTTTCTTTGTCTTCTGTGTCTTGTTCGTTTCCATTTTCTTTGTCTTCTTCGTCATCATCGTCTTTGTGCTCTTCTTGGCTTTCCTCTCTCTCTATCTCTCTCTCTCTCTCTCTCTCTCTCTCTCTCTCTCTCTCTCTCTCTCTCTCTCTCTCTCTCTCTCTCTCTCTCTCTCTCTCTCTCTCCCTTCGTCTCTTTCTTTGTCTTTTCTTGTGTCCTTGTCTTTATCTTTGTGTTCTCTTTATCTTTATCTTAGCGTTTGTGTTTGCTTTTGTCGTCGCCTTTGCCTTTGCCTCTGTCTTTTTTTGTTCTTTGTATTTGCATTTTATTCCTTGTCCTTATTCTTGTTCTAGCCCACGCCTCAGCCGTAGACCTAGCCTTGCCTCGACACCCAGCCTAGCCCTTGTCCTCGACCCAGCCCTAGTTGCAGCCATAGAACTAACCCTAGTCCTCGACCTAGCCCTTGTCTTAGACTTAGCCCTAGTCGTCATCCTCGACCTAGCCCTTGCCGTAGCCTAAGATCTAACCCTAGTCCTCGACCTAGTCCTAGCCCTTGTCCTCGACCTTGTCTTCGATCTTGTCCCATTCCTCGCCCTCGCTCTAACCCTTCCTCTTATCGTCCTCGTCCTCGTGGTCGTTTTCGTCCTCGACTTCGCCTTTGTAGACCTTTCCGTCTTCGTCTTCGTCATGTTATTATTCTTGTAAATTTTTCGAGTTCGTGTTTAGATGTCCATGCGGGCGAACCCTCGATCTCCCAGGCCACGCCCCGATCTCTCAGATCGGCATCGCAATGCCATACTATCCCATCTCAATGTGGGGAAATGGACTAAGATCATACTGTGCTACTAACTCCCATGCAAGCGTCCGACTCATCCCAGCCGAAAATTTATTATTGTTTTGATCTGTTGGCCTTTATCTGTAAACCTCTGTTTTCTGACCGTCAGGCTAAGAGGTGTCTGGTGTTTATATGATTTATGGACGCCGTTTAGGCTAGTGCACGTTCTGGGGTAAATATAAACAAAACTAACAATGCATTCCATCAACATATCACCATACGTGGGCTTTTGTTCCGCCGAATAAAATTTTTGGGTTCCGTTATGAGTAAAAACATGTTTGTTATAATACATAGAGAAACGGGGTTGTATTTGCCTGTTTGTAATAGTGGTTTC
>NC_134805.1:22093662-22111162 GCF_046742065.1 Oratosquilla oratoria
TTTTTTGGATATAAAATGTATTGGAATATGATATATGTGGATGGAAGAGAAGAAAAGATTTTATTGTATAGGTAAACTAATTTTGTTGTTGTTTTGTTGTTGAAACGAATTCCGTTTCCTGCAGAAATGTTATTTTCTTGTAAAATATTTTATAGTCTTGGTTCGATCTGCTCTCTTAATTAATTTGGCTTTCTTCAGAAATTTTTATTTTATTTTTCTTGGGGGGGGCGGGGGATGTGAGTTACTTTCTTGGCGTATTACAATAAGAGATATTAGAATTATGTTTTTTTAACCATCTAATGAGAGATTTGAAGTGGCATGTATTTCTTCCCTATGGCTGTGGACAAGAATACCATCACTGTGTTCCTTTGCGTGTCGAGATGGCTTGGGTTAAAGTATCGATAGGATTTGGCCAGCAATAACCAGGATTACAGAAGTTTTTTTTTTTTGAGTGGAGACTAGTTTCTAATCATAAGAGAATTCTGGGTGACTTTGAGCCGAATGGGTGTCAATAAAGTCCATTAAATATTGATTACATATTTTGCTTTGAGTAAATGCTCAGCATCATCATTCTGTATTTACTCTTGCATAGGTTAAACATATTTAGAACCTGAAGTACTTTGAGTCAATCTCTTCAAGGACTTCTTTTAATTCTTCGGGAAAGGGAAAAAGATGTTTTGGGAACAGGTCAGGAAAGGTCAAGAATTCTTCGATGTTCCTCATCTTAGAACCTGAAGTACTTTGAGTCAGCCTCTTCAAGGACTTCTTTTTATTCTTCGGGAAAGGGAAGAAGATGTTTTGGGAACAGGTCAGGAAAGGTCAAGAATTCTTCGATGTTCCTCATCTTAGAACCTGAAGTACTTTGAGTCAGCCTCTTCAAGAACTTCTTTTTGTTCTTCGGGAAAGGGAAGAGGATATTTTGGGAACAGGTCAGGAAAGGTCAAGAATTCTTCGATGTTCCTCATCTTAGAACCTGAAGTACTTTGAGTCTTCAAGAACTTCTTTTTGTTCTTCGGGAAAGGGAAGAGGATATTTTGGGAACAGGTCAGGAAAGGTCAAGAATTCTTCGATGTTCCTCATCTTAGAACCTGAAGTACTTTGAGTCAGCCTCTTCAAGAACTTCTTTTAATTCTTCGGGAAAGGGAAAAAGATGTTTTGGGAACAGGTCAGGAAAGGTCAAGAATTCTTCGATGTTCCTCATCTTAGAACCTAAAGTAACTTGAGTCCGCCTCTTCAAGAACTTCTTTTTATTCTTCGGGAAAGGGAAGAGGATATTTTGGGAACAGGTCAGGAAAGGTCAAGAATTCTTCGATGTTCCTCATCTTAGAACCTGAAGTACTTTGAGTCTTCAAGAACTTCTTTTTATTCTTCGGGAAGGGGAAGAAGATGTTTTGGGAACAGGTCAGGAAAGGTCAAGAATTCTTCGATGTTCCTCATCTTAGAACCTGAAGTACTTTGAGTCTTCAAGAACTTCTTTTTATTCTTCGGGAAGGGGAAGAAGATGTTTTGGGAACAGGTCAGGAAAGGTCAAGAATTCTTCGATATTCATCATCTTAGAACCTAAAGTAACTTGAGTCCGCCTCTTCAAGAACTTCTTTTTATTATTCGTGAAGTGGAAAAAGATGTATTTGGGAACAGGTCAGGAAAGGTCAAGAATTCTTCGATATTCATCATCTTAGAACCTAAAGTAACTTGAGTCCGCCTCTTCAAGAACTTCTTTTTATTCTTCGGGAAAGGGAAGAATATGTTTTGGGAACAGGTCAGGAAAGGTCAAGAATTCTTCGATGTTCCTCATCTTAGAACCTGAAGTACTTTGAGTCAGCCTCTTCAAGAACTTCTTTTAATTCTTCGGGAAAGGGAAAAAGATGTTTTGGGAACAGTTGTAATTTATGTCATAGTGATACCGTCCTGGCTATCATCAAGACTTCTTGCTCAGAGAGGAAAAAATAAAAACGGAACGTTACAAAAGCCATCTTAAGTTTCTTACACTATGATTAGGGTCATGTATACGACAGTGTTCCAAGCACCACTGGGCTTTGTCCGGAGAGAGTGAAGACCACAATAATGCACGGAAGACAATATTTTGGGGAAAAATATAACATGGATTAAGATTTGGGTTTATGGTCCCGCCATCGAATACGTCAATAATAAAAATACCATATATATATCTATATATATATATATATATATATATATATATATATAATATATATATATATAATATATAAATAAACAAATTAATAAATGAATGAATGAATGACTTAAGAACAAGAGGCCTAAGTAAGCATAGTAGATATGGTGAGATATACAGGTAGGCTGCTGAGAAATAGCCCGAAAGAATAATCTATTTATTGATTTTTGTAAATCAGCCATGCAAAAAAAATAATAATAATCGAAATGTCGCAGGGTTTTAATCTCGCCTTCCTGCGACGGCATACTCTAGAATTCATTCTGACCAATCCTAGATAATTTGACTCGTCTGAGAATATATTCCTCTAGTAAAGACACGATAAAACTGCCGAGGGGGGGGGGCGGTGCGCCCAATGAAACCCAGGTTGATATGCAACCTCTCTCCGGCCTTCCTTTCTGCCGATTGTCTCTCTCTCTCTCTCTCTCTCTCTCTCTCTCTCTCTCTATCTATCTATCTCTCTCTATCTATCTATCTATCTATCTATCTATCTCTCTTTCTCTCTCTATCTATCTATCTAGCTATCTATCTATCTATCTTTTTTCTCTCCTTTCTTCTTCCTCCCCTTTCTCCCATCCCTTTCCTTTTCTCCCTCCCTCCCTCCCTCCCTCCCTCCTCTTACTCCTTCCTTCCTCCCTCTTGCTCTCCCTCTCCTCTCTCTTTCTCCTTTCCTTTTCTCGTGTTTCCCTATCTACCTCCTCCTTCCTCCTTTCTCCTTCCTCCCTCCTCCCCTTTCTTCCTTCCATTCCCTCTTGCCCTCCTTCCCCTTCCTCCTTCCTTTCCCTTCTTCCCTCCTTTCCCTTCCTCCCTCCTTTCCCTTCCTCCCTCCTTCCCCTTCCTCCCTCCTTCCTCTTCCTCCCTCCTTTCCCTTTCTCCCTCCTTCCCCTTCCTCCCTTCTTCTCTTTCCTCCTTCCTTTCCTTTTCTCCCTCCTTCCCCTTCCTCCTTCCTTTCACTTCTTCTCTCATTCCTCTTCCTCCCTCCTTCCTCTACCTCCCTCCTTTCCCTTCTTCTTCTCTCCCCTCTCTCCCCTCTCCCTTCTCTCCCCTCTCTCCCCTCTCTCCCCTCTCTCCCCTATCTCCCTCATCTTTCACGTTTCCTTCCCTCCCCTTTTACTCCTTCCTCCTTCCCTCACCTTCCTCCTTCCCTCCCTTCCGTCTGACCCCACTTTCTGACTTCGTAAACTTTATTCCCCTTTTTTCCCCTCTTCTGGCTCTGTTTCCCCTTATCTTTCACCCCCCCCATCCTCTTCCCCTTCTTCTTCCCCTTGCCGCCTCACGTTTATTTCTATTTCCCCTCTCTTCTTCTCTCCTCCCTCTCCTATTCTCTCTTCCCTCCTCTCTTCCCTCCTCTCTTCCCTCCTCTCTTCCCTCCTCTCTTCCCTCCTCTCTTCCCTCCTCTCTTCCCTCCTCTCTTCCCTCCTCTCTTCCCTCCTCTCTTCCCTCCTCTCTTCCCTCCTCTCTTCCCTCCTCTCTTACCTCCTCTCTTCCTTCCTGTCTTCCCTCCTCTCTTCCCTCCTCTCTTCCCTCCTCTCTTCCCTCCTCTCTTCCTTCCTCTCTTCCCTCATCTCTTCTCTTTTCTCTTCCCTCCTCTCTTCCCTCCTCCCTTCCCTCCTCTTTCCCCTCCATCCTCCCCACTCCCTCCTACCTCCTCCACCCGCCTCCTCTCCTCAAATCTTTCCCCTTGCCTTTGTTCCCCTCTCCCTTCATTCTTTCCTCAACTCCCCTTCCTCCTGCCCTCTCAACTCCCCTAGCACTTCCCTCCCCTCATTCTTCTCTCCTACCCTCTTCCCCTCTTTCCCTCTTCTCCCTTCTTCCCCACTCCCCTCCCCTCCCCTCTCCTCTCCACTCCCCTCTCCCTTTCACTCCCCTCTCCCCTCCCCTCCCCTCTTCACTCCACTCCCCTCTCCCCCCCACTCCCCTCTCCCCTCAACTCCCCTCTCCCCTCAAATCCCCTCTCCCTTCCACTCCCATCTCCCCTCCACTCCCCTCTCCCATCCACTCCCTTCTCCCATCCACTCCCTTCTCCCCTCCACTCCCCTCTCCCCCCACTCCCCTCTCCCTTCCACTCCCCTATCCCCTCAACTCCACTCTCCCCTCCACTCCCCTCCACTCTTCTCCCCCTTCCCCCATTCCCCTTCTTCTCCCCTCTTCTCCTTTATTCTCTTCCCCTTTTCCCCTCACCTCCTTCCTCCCCGCCCCTCCTCCCCTCTCCCTTTCCTTCTCACTCTCCCCTCCTCGCCCCCCCCCCACACCTTCCTTTTGATATCTAAGCCTTGTTTGCTCCGCTTACTAAATATTTTCATATTCGAAGGTATTTCCCCTCTCTCCCTGCCCCTCTTCCCTTCTCCCACTCCCCCTCTCTCTCCTCCCCCCACGTCTCTCTTCCGCTCTTACCCCACCCTTCTCCCCTCTCTCCCCTGCCCCTCTCACCCCTTTGACCCCACCTCTCACCCTCTCAACCCACCCCTCTCCCTCACCCCGCCCCTCTCACCCATGTCACCCTGCCCCTCTCCCCCTCTCCCACGCAGCTCTCCCTCCCCCTCACCCCTCTCCCTTGCCCCTCTTCCCCCTTTCCCTCGCCCCTCTTCCCCCTCTCCCCCGTCCCTCTTCCCCTCTCCTCCACCCTCTCCTCTCCCCTGTCTTCTCATCTCCCCTGCCTTCTCCTCTCCCCCTACCCTCTCCTCTCCCCCTGCCCTCTCCTTCTCTTCCCTGCCCCTCTCTCTCTTTCCCCCATGCCCCTCTCCCCCATCTCTCCTCTCCCCCGCCCTCTCCTTCTCTTCCCCGTCCCTCTCCCCCTCTCATACACGCCCTTCTCCTCCTCTTTCCCCCGCCCCTTTTCCCCCACTCCCCCCGCCCCTCTTCTCCCACTCCCCCCAACCCACTCTCTTCTATTCCCTACTCTTTACTCTTCATCTCCCTTCCACTCCCTTGTGACTCTGTCCTTCCACTTCCACTTTCCCTCTGTCCTTCCACTTCCACTTTCCCTCTGATCCACTGCCACGCTTCTAGCCCGGAATCTTCGCTCGAAAAAAAGAAGATACAAGAAAAATTAATTGCAAAGAAAAGCATAAGAAAAAAGTAATCGAGGAAAAAGAAAAAAGAAAACAAAGAAAAGAAAATAAAGAAAAAGAAAAAATAGAGAAGGAAATTAAGAAAAAGAATAAGAAAAGGGAAAGTAAAAAAAGAAAAAAACGGAAAATAAAGAAAAAAGAGAAGGAAAATAAGAAAAAGAAAAAGAAAAGAAAGTAAAAAATGAAAATAAAGAAAAAAGAAAAAGAGAGAGATAAGGAAAACAAGGAGAGGAAAAAGAAAAGAAAAACAAAGTAAAAAAATGAAAATAAAGAAAAGAAAAAAAAAGAGAGGGAGAGATAAGGAAAATAAGAAAGAAAGAAAAGAAAAAGTAAAAAAAACTGAAAATAATGAAAAGAAAAAAAGAGAAAAGAGAGAGAGAGAGATAAGGAAAATAAGGAAAAGAGAAAGAAAAGAAAAACAACAAAGTTAAAAAGAAAAAAAAAAGAGGGAAGATGGAGCCAGAGCGAGCCGAAAATGCTGAGAGAATCGGCAATAGCTTTCCGAACTCTTGGCAATAACTTGGGCCTCGATGAGAGCGATAGTTAGGGCCCTTGGCTGTGTCGTAATGCAATAGTAGTTAACTGTGACTGACCAACGGGAACAAGGAGGAGGGGTTACTGTGTTCTATATCTACATATGCCTGCGCTCACACACGCGCGCACACACACACACACACACACACACGCACGCACACACACACACGCACACACGCACACACGCACACACACACACACACACACACACACACACACACACACACACACACACACACACACACACACACAGAATAATTTTGGTAGAGATGGTGGTGGTAGATGTGGTGGTAGATGTGGTGGTAGATTTGGTGGTAGAAGTGTAGAAGTAGTGGTAGAGGTGGTGGCGGTAGGAGTGGTGGTGGTAGAGGTGATGATAGTAGAGGCGGTGGTGGTAGAGGTGGTGGTGGTGGTGGTGGTGGTAGTGGATGTGGTTGTGGTAGAGCTAGTGGTGGTAGTAGTGATGGTGGTAGAGATGGTGGAAGTGGCTGCGGCAAGAAGGGACTGTTAGTTTATGACCTTGAGTGAGACTGCAGTCGAGAAGATATGGCTTCGGGTTTGAGAAATGATTTCCCTCGTCGGCCGCGCCAACTGAAAATTTCGTGAAGACAAAACGCGCGGGACCAGGAAGAACGCAGTGGCCCATAACTCCACTGGTCTCCTTGTATGAAACATAAATTGATAAATAATTCAATTAATGAACAATTGAATAAATTATAAACAAGTTAGGAAACAATTAGAAAAATAGGTAAATAAATATATAAAGAAAAAAATAATGTATGAATAAACAAGTAAAATAACTAATATATAAATGAAATGTAATTGAAAGCCGAACAAAAATAACAATCGATATCAGTTGAACTTGAAACAAATGAACAAGTAAATAATCTAGTGAATAAATGAAGAAATCAAACAGATTCTGTTCTAAACATTTCACTTTGCCCTGATTTTTTTGTTCTTTGATATTTTGCTCTGCGTTCTCGACCCTAATTGTTCTCTCAGAACTTAGGCTTTCCCATTTCTGCTCTTCAAAATTAGGTTGAATTATGTGTTATTAATATATACATATCTGGTGGCAGAGTTTGGGAGAGTATGTGATAGAAGAAAGCTAAAGATAAATGTGGGTAAGAGTAAGGTGATGAGATGTACTGTACAAGGGGTGAAAGTGGCAGTAGACTGGAAGTGAACATTAAGGGAGAGCGACTGGAGGAAGTAGATAGTTTTAGATACTTGGGTGCAAGTGTAGCAGGAAAAGGTGGAGTGAAGGTGGAGGTAGAATGTAGATTGAGAGAAGCGAGTAAATGCCTTGGTGGTTTAAAGAGTGTAATGAGGAATAGACATTTGGGAATGGATGCGAAGAGGAGACTGTATGAAGAAGTGATTGTGCCAACAGCACTGTATGGGGCAGAAACGTGGAACATAAGAGAAGAAGAGAGAAGGAGTTTGAATGTGTTTGAGATGAGGTGTCTGAGAAGTATGGTGGGGGTTACTAGGCTGGATAGAGTGAGAAATGAGGAGGTTAGGAGGAGAACAGGGGTGAAAAAGGATTTGGGAGATAGGGTTGATGAAAGAATATTAGGATGGTTTGGACACATGGAAAGAATGAGTGAAGAAAGACTAGTAAAAGAGGTATGGAAGGCAGATGTGGAGGGAGTGAACATGAGGGGACGTCCTAGGATGAGGTGGATGGATGGGGTGAAGGAGGCTTTGGGGAAGAGGGGAATGTCTGTTGAGGAAGGAAGGGAGAGGACGGAAGACAGAGGTGAGTGGAGAATGGTTGTATTTGGATGATGTTGTGATTGCATGAGGAGGAATGGGCAGGGGGGTGGGGGGTGGGGTAGTATGTGTGAGTAAATTTTGACGCAGCCCGAAGGGATTTCTCCCCGTCCTCTCCTTATATGCAAGGGGGGGCGGAGAGGGGGGGTCGCCGATTAAATGAAGCGGCCTTGCTGTGGATGTGCTGTGTCTTGCGACACTGCTTCTGACCCAGGGCGGTGGGCAGGGTGCAGGGATGACCCGTCATCCAGGAGGTGCTCAGATGAGAGGGAGGATGGGAGGGGTGTGGAGTGTATTTAGGGATGAAATGGGTGGGAGTGTTTTTATGCCTTTCCCTTGTTGGCTACCTCCCTTGTAAGGGGGAAAAAGCCTTGGTATATGTATGTATGTATGTATATATATATGTATATATATATATATATAATATGTGTGTGTGTGTGTGTGTGTGTGTGTGTGTGTGTGTGTGTGTGTGTGTGTGTGTGTGTATGTGTATGTGTGTGTGTTTAGGTGACCACTTAGGTCTTATTCTATGGCAATCGCTTAGAATTGACGTCAAAAATTCATTTCTGTGAATGCATCTTGTTTACGCTGACTTTAACGTCGGCGTCAGGCTCCCCCTTTTATAGGTCACCTACAAAATGGGGCTTCTAAATTTCACTTCCGTAATGACACCATGAACAGGAAAAGGATTGAAGGAACATCTATTCTTGGCCCACAAGAAGACGAGAAATTACAAATTCTAGAAGAAATGAACACAGAGATCAACCAGTACACAGACGAGTTTCTGTTCAGCGCAATAATACTATCTCCACTACCACAAGCCCACCATACCACAAGCCCACCAAACCACAAGCCCACCATACCATAAGCCCACTCTACCACAAGCCCACCCCACCACAAGCCCACCCTACCACGAGCCCACCCTACAACAAGCTCGCCCTACCACAAGCCCACCCTACCACAAGCCCACCTTACCACAAGCCCACCCTACCACAAGCCCACCCTACCACAAGCCCACCCTACCACGAGCCCACCCTACCACGAGCCCACCCTACCACAAGCTCGCCCTACCACAAGCCCACCCTACCACAAATCCCACTCTACCATAAGCCCACTCTACCACAAGCCCACTCTACCACAAGCCCACCCTACCATAAGCCCACCCTACCATAAGCCCACCCTACCCCAAGCCCACACTACTATAAGCCCACACTACCACAAGCCCACCCTACTACAATCCCACCCTACCTCAAGCCCACACTACCACAATCCCACCCTACCACAATCCCACCTTACCTCAATCCCACCCTACCACAATCCCACCCTACCACAAGCCCACCCTACCACAAACCCGCCCTACCACAAGCCCAACCTACCACAAGCCCACCCTACCACAAGCCCACCCTACCACAAGCCCACCCTACCACAAGCCCACCCTACCACAAGCCCACCCTACCACAAGCCCACCCTACCACAAGCCCACCTTACCACAAGCCCACCCTACCATAAGCCCACCTTATCCCAAGCCCACACTACCATAAGCCCACACTACCACAAGCCCACCCTACTACAATTCCACCCTACCACAAGCCCACACTACCACAAGCCCACCCTACCACAAGCCCACACTACCACAATCCCACCCTACCACAAACCCACCCTACCACAAGCCCAACCTACCACAAGCCCACCCAAGCACAATCCCACCCTACCACAATCCCACCCTATCATAAGCCCACCCTACCACAAGCCCACCCTACCGCAAGCCCACCTTACCACAAGCCCACCCTACCATAAGCCCACCCTACCACAAGCCCATCCTACCACAAGCCCACCCTACCACAAACCCACCCTACCACAAGCCCACCCTACCACAATCCCACCCTACCTTCTCTGATGAACTTTGGTAACTTCCTTTGGTGACCTCCTTCCCATTGGAAATTGATGAGTAACATAAAAAATACAACCAAGCTTAACAATGCGTTACTAAGCCGTCAATTTTAATTTTATATGCACATATACATATATTTGTGTGTGTGCGTGTGTGTGTGCGTATGCGTGTGTGTGTGCCTCTGTGTATGTGTCTGTGTACCTGTGTGTGTGTGTGTGTGTGTGTGTGTGTGTGTGTGTGTGTGTGTGTGTGTGTGTGTGTGTGTGTGTGTGTGTGTGTGTGCGTGCGTGCGTGCTTGTGTGTGTGTGCGTGCGTGCTTGTGTGTGTATGTATGTGTGTACGTATGTATGTATTTATGTAAAATCATCATAATCAATTATCCGCCGATTATTGGATATTTCCTTTGTCGAAAGATAATCTGCATTTTTCTAAATCTTGATCGCCCTAAGGCGATTAATCTTAATTCTCGTTTGGCTCTTACCTCACCCTGGTCAATTATCGTTCCATTAATTTCCTTCCTCTGATACCAGACACGGGTAATTAATTAATTACCTGCACGTAATCGCCCTCACCTTGACCAGCCCTCCCTTGTTAACGAGGAAGTAATCTTTCCTTTTTTTATACATTAACTTGAGAAAAGTGAGGGACAAAGGAAATAATGTACAGTTCAACGGTAAGCTACAAATCACGTGTTCAGCAACATTAGTAAAGGAAATATTCGCCATGTTCAGCTGAATACTGTAATAGCTTTCTAGGACCTTAGCACTGAGATTGCATCGTCGAAGGCAAAAATAAAATACTATGGTAATATGATAATGATAATAATAATGATAATAATAATAGTGATAATAATAATAGTGATAATAATGATAATAATAATAATAAGAAAATAAGAAAATTAATAACCAAAAACAAAACAAAAATATGGGTCTTGAGCTTGGTTTGAATGATTGGTACTTTCTCCTACTCCTTCATTCCCCTCTTTCCGAATAAATGAGTTCATCAGACGTAATTGGGCATAGAGTGATTACATAAATGAAGTGCGGGGACCCTCCTGTGGATGTACTGTGTCTTGCTGCATTGCCTCTGATCCGGGCAGTGGGCGGGAGTCGGGGATGAACCCTCTTCCATGAGGAGTAAAGATGAAAGGGAAACCAAATAAGTAACGGATGGGAGTTTCATGATCAACTCCCTTACAAAGGGGAAGAAACATTTGGTATGTGTGTATATATGTGTTTATATATATATATATATAAAATATATATATATATATATATATATATATATATATATATATATATGCTTTGTGTCATGATATTTTGGAAATAAACTCTCCTACTGGGATTCGAACCCTCGCCTTCGTCTTACAATAAGCAAGCCGCTCAGGCGAGGGTTCGAATCCCAGTAGAATTTATTTTCATATGTATATATATATATATATATATATATATACATATATATATATATATATATATATATATATATATATATATATATATAATATGTGGGTGTGTGGGAGTGTGGGTGTAGGTGTGGGTGTGGGTATGTGTTTTTGTTTATGTACAAGTATGTATGCCACCACATTGTCTCACCGTGTCTAGTTACGGGCTAACTGATATAGAGATGACATGTGATTTCAACTGTTGTTGTTTCTACCCACGATGTGTATTTGTAGGGGAAAATATTTAAAAAATTTCTGAGTATGTTCCGGTTTCAGTAAAATTCCACACACATTGAAAAATGTTTCATTCCATATCAAAAATGTGGAATTTTGTCGGAAATATTTTTTTTCTTAATATTCTGTTCATTGATTAATCAATTTATCATTTAATTAATTGAATTGAATATTTATTTATCTGTTCCTCTATTCATATCAGTACCCATTCCACGTACTTTTAGGTTGAATATTATAGATTGATTAAATAAAACAAAATCTAATTGTTTATGTGCACTGAACAATGACCTCTGTAGATCGAGACACAAATAACTTCAGTTGTTTATCCTTTGGGTGAATAGAATCTCAGATATTAACCATAACAAAATATATAAAGCCACTGTTTGCATTAGTCACGCAGAAAAATGCAAACAGGAGCTATTGTAAATAGGCAGGAATTGGATCATCAATAGAGTAGTTAACGAGTGGAATAAACTTAGTAACCACGTAGTGAGCGTTGAAAATTTTAGTTGTTAGAAGATTAGATAACTTTATGGATGGGGATGATAGGTGGTAATGGACATGGAACTGCCTAGTGTAGGCCTTATGGTCTCCTGCAGTCTCCCCTTATTATGTTTTTTAAGGACATAGCATCAGAGGGTAGAGGCCCGATTTCCAGAATCCTCATCTCTGCCCTCCAGTTCCCATCAAAGGCTTCCGGCTGGCTCGCACGTTTTTACGAGGAGACTTTGATTGTCGAGGAAGTCCCGGCGATCAATTTCCGGAAACGGTTATCTGTGTTTACTCGTCCACACCCCCGGAAGTTCCCCCCCCCCCCAGCTGAAGAAAATCGTCTATCGGTCGCTGGAATGCGTAAAATGCAATGTCTTCATTGTCTGGAATGGTTTGGTATCCAACCAGAGATTGTACTGTGAGACTCAGACTAGGCCGATTATCAACGTGATTCGTGAATATCAACTATATGGACTTGTGACACATTTCCCCGATGGTGATCCTATTCAGCGTTGTCTCCACAAAAGACAACCCTCAATGGAGGAGACGAAGAAAGGGACGTCCACGGAATTCATGGCTGTGGTCATGGGGGTTGAACCCGTCGAGAGTTGTTTGGGATGGGAAGGGTGTCTGTATGGAAGCTTGCTCGGGGATACTGTGGTGACTGGCGCCGGCGCGTGAGTGAAGCAAAGCACCTCCTGGCGTATACTCCCAATTGATGATGATGATTGTCTTTAAGTTTAAGACCGTTCTTGGTTAGTTCGTAATTAGTTTTTATATATTTTTTTCCTGGCTGCCGCAAAGTGATTCTATTGGTGTACGGTGTGTGTCTTGATAGGTTGACAGACATAGCTGTACCTATCCCAAAAGCAATTCCGTTACGAGCACTCTGTACTATCGGTGCGGCGAGGAGAATGGTTCACTCAAGTTTCCCCTGGAGCCATGGTTAATATCTTCACAAGCGTGAATATTGTAAAAGCTACCCTCCGTAAGGTGGAAAAAGAGTTGCATAGAGGTGGTACATAGAGTATATATCTATATATGAGCCCTGTTTTCTCTTTGTTCAATTTTATGTATGCTTTTCTTTTCCCTTTTTTCAGCCAGCCTTGTTATGGACCAAAAGGTCTCGCGTTGACTTGTTTTTTTCTTCTGTTGTCTTGCATTGAACCATTTCTGTTACTACTGGGTTGTTTTGACATCTTGTTGAATGTTGCTTTCTTCCTTCATTTCTTTCATTATTTGCCCTTTGTTGTTGTTGGTCAACATGTACTTTCTTTTGTCCATTCATTTGTTCACATTTATTTTAGTTCTTTTTTTTTTTATTTACATGTTTATCTGATTATCAGTTTAGTCATGTATTTGTTTGTTTGTAATTCATGGGGATGATCAGTGCGTTCTGTGAAGAGCTTGACTCGGGGGAATATGTCTAACTATCTCTAGATATTTGTGTTAGATGTTGATGTGCCTTAGGATGATAAGTTTCAATTTCAAATCAAAGTTTATAGTTTGTTGATTGTTGACCTAGGCAGTGTTGTATCCACGGATGACAATGTCTCCTGCAATATTCTTTGTGTGTTCGTAACATTTGTAATATTGTGTTGTATGTAAAATGTTTGATGTTACGTTGCAATGTTCGTAACTTTGGTTGTGTTAAATGTACATAGTTGTTTTTAATATAATATGCATGTGTACATATATAGTAATGTCATGTGTATTTTTTTGTATGCACTTGTATGTGAATGTATGTATGTGAGAGGTATTATGTAATGCTTTGTTCAGTGTGTTTTGTTAAATTACTGTCATGTTGAATGTATGGTGATGTTAAATATGGTGGCTACTCTGTTAGGTATAGGTGTTTAATATGTAGGATATAAATTGTTACATTTTTTGTGGTCGCAGTATGTGTCATGTTAAATGTTCAATGTTAATCGTTGAATATTTTGCTATGATAGCTTATGTGCTAAACTGCTATGAGTATTTGCTCTCTGATATGTGGTGTAATATGTGATGTTTGTTGTTTCATACGGAATATTGTATGTTTGCTGTACCACATGCAATATTGTATTATTTGTTTGGTGTATGGCTGCATACAACACTGATGATGTAACGAGTAACATCAGTTTATTAAATGTAATGCTGATGTCGTCATTTTGTGTTCTAATTACTTTTTGATGTGTCTAGCATTGCCCATGGCGTGGTGCATGGTACACGTGTGATTTTGGTAATGTCGCTCGCGTTAGGTGTATCTGTGTTATTCGGCCGGACCTGGCAACTCTCCATGTGGTCACATTTGGGCGGATACCGCGCCCATTTACATCCATTGGATCTCGGACCGGACATCTGCAAACACCCTGATTGCAAGCCAGGGGGCTGGTTCCGTCCTTCACATAAAAAAAATTCTTTTTTTCTTTTTTTAATTTTTTTCCAATTTCTCTCTGTGTGCAACGTGTTCTTTTAGTCTGTTTTGATCCGTTTGTTTGTTTTTCATTTTCCGAGCCTTGGCTGGTGCAGTCCTCTGAGTTTGATTCCTTCTTTGCTTTCTTTCAGTCTTTTTCTCGACTTTTTCTTTTCGTTGATTTTCTTCTTTGATTATCTCACCACGCTTAGGCCCCGACCTTCATCTTGGACACATTTTCTTTCCCTTTTCTCCTCTTTTTTCCAATTCTCTTTTTTCTTTTTTTCTTTTTTTCATCGTTTCTGTCGTTATAGTATGTAGTCGACAACTTTTTTTATTTCTTTTAATCTTTCGTTTCTTCTTTTCTCTCTTTTCATATTTTTTCATCACTTTCCTACAGGGCCAACAATCATGTACAGCGTTCTTTTTCTTTTCCTTTTTTTTTTCTTCTTCTTTTTTTTTTTTTTTTACACTTTTTTTACACTTTTTTTCTTGAATTGTCACAATCTGTCCTTGTGCTCCTTCTCGTTCTTTGCATTTCTTTTTCCCCTCTTTTTCAACTTCCATTTCTTTCTACTCTTTAAACAAAAATACTGCTCTCTTCCTTACACTCTTTCTTTATTTCTCCTTTGCCTCACCCCATCTCCTTTTGTCACATTTTTCTTTTTTGTTTCTCTCTCATTCTCTTTTTATTCCTTCTTTTCTCTTCTCTCTCTCTCTCTCTCTCTCTCTCTCTCTCTCTCTCTCTCTCTCTCTCTCTCTCTCTCATACACACATTAATATATAATATATATATATATATATATGTTTTGTGTCATTTTGACATTTGTAAATAAACTCTCCTACTGGGATTCGAACCCTCGCTTGAGCGGCCTGCTTCGTAGAAGGCGAAGACCGTACCGTCACGTCACCACGACCCTAAGTCGTTCTGTTTTGAAGGGTCGTGGTGACGTGACGGTACGGTCTTCGCCTTCTACGAAGCAAGCCGCTCAGGCGAGGGTTCAAGTCCCAGTAGGAGAGCTTATCTCCATATATATATATATATATATATATATATATATATATATATATATATATATATATATATATATCACTCCATCTCTCCCACTTTTTCATTTGTTTTCGTTCTCAATGTCATTCTTTTCTTCCTTTCTTCGCACTTCTTTATCGCCTCTGCTCTGTCCCTTTATCTATTTTCTCCCGCTTTTTTATCTGTCTGTGTATCTTCCCATTTTCTTCATCATTCCTTCTTTTATGCATCATCTTCTCGCTCCTTTATCTTCTCTCAATTATTGCATCTTTCTTTTATATCCATTTTTATTTCCCTCTCTCCCTATTCCTCTCTTCTCCATCTATCCTCTTCCTCTATTTCCAATCGATACTTCAGGGATTTCATATCTCTACGGATCAGAGTAAATTATGATTGGAATCAAATCTTGCTTTGAAACAAAAAATCAGTATTACCTTCTACTTTCGTTCCGTTCTGCATGCAAACACTGATATATATATATATATATATATATATATATATATATATATATATATATATATATATATATATATATAGATATATATAGATTAACAAATATAGAGGAGAGGTGCCAAATGAAAAAATAATGCTAGAGTAATGAGTTAATTAAAAAAAAAAAAAAAAGTTTCGACCTCAGTCCACTGGGGAAGACACTAAAAGTCGAAACGTCTGGTTCTGAATGAACTCACTACTCTAGCCTTAACTTTTCATTTTGCCATTTCACCTCCATATATGAATAGAAAAAAAATACACACACACACATATCCATACATAAATATATATATATATATATATATATATATGTATACATGTGTGTGTGTGTGCATATATATATATATATATATATATATATATATATATATATATATACATATATATGTGTGTATCTATATATATATATATATATGTATATATATATTGTACATATATATATGTATATATATACATATATGTGTATATATACATATATGTATATATATATATAAATACATATATATGTATATATATATTGTATACATATATTGTACATATATTGTATATATATATATATATACATATATGTATATATATATATGTAATGTATATATATATACATATATGTATATATATATATATATAATGTATATATATATATATATAAATATATTTGACATCTGCCTCTCTCTTATATATATATGTATATATATATATATATATATATATATATGTATATATATACATACGTCTATGTACATAGCATATATACTTATGTATCTATGTTCGGAGACCATATGTATATATATATGTATATATATATATGTATTTATATATATGCATACATACATATATACACCAAAGGCTTCCCCCCCCCCTTACACGGGAGGTAGCCAAAAAGAAAAAGACATAGAAACCACTCCCACCCATTCCATCCCCTACATACTCCACTCCCCTCCACCATTTTCCCTCCCTCACATCTTGGCACTTCGTGGATGACGGGTCATCCCTGCATCCCTTCCACTGCCCTGGGTCAGAAGCAGTGTTGCAAGACACAGCACATCCCCAGTAAAGCCGCTTAATTAATTCGGCGACCCCACCCCTCTCCGTCCCCTCATGCAGAAAAGGAGAAGACGGGAAGAAATCCCTTCGGGCTGCGTCAATTCATTTCTCATACATACTCCCTCACCCTCCATCCCTCACCCCCTCGTGCATCACAGCATCATCCATACACTACCCTTCTTCTTTCACCCGTATCATCTGCCCTCTCCCGTCCTTCCTCAACAGACATTCCACTCTTTCGTAATGCCCCTTTTACCACATCCATCCTTCTCATCCTAGGACGCCCCCTCATATTCACTCCTTCCACCTCTGCGTTCCACACCTCTTTTACTAATCTTTCTTCACTCGTTCTTTCCATGTGTCCAAACCATCCTAATACTCTTTCATCAACCCTATCTCCCAACTCCATTTCCTGCCCTGTTCTCCTCCTGACCTCTTCATTTCTCACTCTATCTAGCCTAGTAACTCCTATCATACTTCTCAAACACCTCATCTCAAACACATTCAAACTCCTCTCTTCCTCTCTTATGTTCCATGTTTCTGCCCCGTGCAGTGCCGTCGGCACAATCACTCCTTCATATAACCTCCTCTTAGCATCCATTCCCAAATGTCTATTTCTCATTACATTTTTTTAATCCACCAAGACATTCACTCGCTTCTCTCAATCTACATTCTACCTCCACCCCCACTCCTCCCTTTCCTGCCACAATTGCACCCAAGTATCTAAAACTATTCACTTCCTCCAGTCTCTCTCCCTAAATACTCACTTTCAGCCTGCTGCCACTCTTTCCCCTTGTACATCTCATCACCTTACTTTTGCCCACATATATCTTCAGATTCCCTCTTTCACACACCTTCTCAAATTCTGTTACTAACTTTCTCAATTACTCCTCTGATCCTGCTACAATCGCA
>NC_134805.1:22113662-22116162 GCF_046742065.1 Oratosquilla oratoria
CTACCTCCACCTCCACCTCGCCTACCGTTCCACAAACCGCCCTTCCACCCACCTCCCTCTCTCTCCACATCCAACTCCCTATCCTCCCCATCCCCATCCCTACCTCCCTCTCACTCCAAATCCACACCCTTCTCCCTCCACCTCCATGCCTCCCCCTCCCCCTCCTCCTCCTCCCACCTTCCTTAATCCCATATCTATCCCTACATTTCCCACCGTTCCCACACCCACCTCCCTCTTACTTCACTCCAACTTCTCGTATTCCTCACCTCCTTAGACCATTCCCATTTTCATCTCTCTTTGCTTCCCTACTCCCACTTCCCCAATCCCCCTACCTCCCATCTCCCTGCCCGACCACTCCCACACTGACCTCCCACTACACCCAGCTAAAAAAAAAAAAAAAAAAAAACAGCCTCCCGCCTCCCTGCCCATCCATTCCCACCCTCACCCCCCTTTGCACCCGACTCCCACTCCCCTCATCCCTCACCTCTCTCCCACCTCCCTGCCCGACCACTCCTGAGTCTCCAGACACTTTCCTAAACTTGGACTGAAGGGTTTGATTGAAGGCCGCGACTTGGATCCTAATGCTCTGCTCAAATGAAGCCTTAGCTTCCTCTGCTCCCCTCCAATTCCTCCTCTCCCCTCCAATTCCTCCTCTCCCCTCCCATCCTCCTCTTCTCCCCTCCCATCCTCCTCTTCTCCCCTCCCGCCCTCCTCTTCTCCCCTCTCACCCTCCTCTCCCCTCAAAACCTTTTTTCTATTTTCCTTCGCCTCTCTATTTTTTCTCTTTTCTCCTTCCCCTTCCTCCTCCTCCATTCCCTCCTTTCCTTCCCCGTCCCTCCTCACCGCCCTTTCCTCTTCTCCTTCCTTCCCTCCACTCCCCCTTCCCCTTTCCCTTCCCCTTTTCTAACCATATCCCTCCATATTCTTCCTCCTCCTCGTCCCCGCTACAAGACTTCTTCAACCGTTATCTGGACCCAGAGGGGTCTGAGGGAAAAACCGTTACGAAGGAAGAAGGAAAAGAAAATGGCGTGGAAGCGACTTAGCTTCCGACTTCGCCGCCTTCTTCCTGGATGCAACAATTCTTCGGAGTTGAGGTCCGCCAGTGGGTCCGGAGGTTTCTTGGTTTCATTCCAGGGTCATTGTCTTGGGTGAATGAAACCCGCTGGAAAGCTGATTCTTTGGATCACAAACAAGGGGAGAGACGTTGGGGATGACTGACGACGACGACGACGACAATGACGACGACAGTGACGACAATGACGACGACAAATACAACGACGATGTCAATGGCGATGATGACGATCGTAATGACGAAGACAATTATGACGATGACAATTATTACTCTGTTGATGATAATGACAATTACAACGACAACGTCGATGACGATGACTACGACGCTGACGTCAGAAATGACGGTGACGACGATGACGACAACCATTGTATTCGTATGTTTACACCATATAACGCAACAGTTGATTGTACTGTATAGGCTGCCATCCATACAAATATCAAGAAAAGAATTATATATATATATATAATATATATATATATATATATATATATAATTATGTGTGTGTGTGTGTGTGTGTGTGTGTGTGTGTGTGTGTGTGTGTGTGTGTGTGTGTGTGTGTGTGTGTGTGTGTGTGTGTGTGTACGAAAGAAAAACCAAGTAGATCTGTGTGTGTATGTGCATGTTTGTGTGTATGTGTGTGTGTGTGTGTGTGTGTGTGTGTGTGTGTGTGTGTGTGTGCGTGTGTGTGTATGTGCATATGCGTGTGTGTGTACGTCCGTGCGTGTACCTGCGAAGACTTCCTACAGATGAATAAAATAGTCTGGCAATAAACAAATAATACAAATCAACCTTGGCACTCAAAATCGAAATTCATGAGGAGGTTAACCTTAGTGTGTGGGTGAGGAATCTGCACCCTGGATGAACGAAATGACCTCCCGATGGCTCTAATAAAAACATCGAGATCAATATTAAAAGGATTAAGATCGAGAGGTGCATCTTCACTCCTGCTGTTAGTAGGCAACGTGTTCTTCATTTAAAGGAAATCAGCTGGCGATAGCCGTAGGGTGCTTTCCTTGGTTGAATAAAATCGCCTGGCGTGAGTCATAAGATATATATTAAGAGTTACCAAATAGATGAGTAAGTGCTTTGTGGCAGCTAAATATATATATATATATATATATATATATATATATATATATATATGAATATATGAATATATATGCAAGTACAAAGGCCCTTGTCGACAATATGTGAAGGAAGAGGAGGAGGAGGAAGAGGAAGAAGAGGACGGAAAGGAAGGGAAGAGATGACAAGAGGAAGTGAAAGAGGAGGTGAAGACAAGAGTCATTGAGGAGTCCATTATTAGTCTGGTTCATGCGAAGATAGATGGCAAAAGTAATTGACGTAAGTAATCGATATAGATAGTCGATAGATGGAGACAGTTGATAGTTGATAGACCCGGTTGATAGTTGATGCAGGGTTGGAGGG
>NC_134805.1:22123662-22128662 GCF_046742065.1 Oratosquilla oratoria
TGGGTCCTTGACTTCTTAGTAATCCTAGTATCTAGTAAGAAGAAGTGGGCTTTGGGATATGTTAAAAGTAAATGTCTTTTACGCATCAAAGATATCTATTTTACTCATTAATAAAAGCTAATTCTGTATACATATTTATACAAAGAAACAACACACTTCAAAGAATTAAAAGTGAGTTGTAGAACATCATCATCTTTGAAAACGGAAATAAAAAACAAGAAATCGTGGAGTATGGCACTTTACGAAATAATGAAACTGCATCAAAAGAAATTCGAATTGAAAGCCGGGATAAAGGCAAAGAATAATGGAGAAAATAATTGATCATATCCTGCTCAGAAAGACTCATATGCAGAAATAGAGAAAAAGCCAAACTAGTGATAGGATAAGTGGCTTCTTGAAACGTTTGTGTGGAACAGAAAAAAAAGGTTTGTGTGTGTGCGTGTGTGTATGCGTGTGTGTGTGAGAGAGAGAGATAGAGAGAGAGGAAGGTGAAATATATTCCTTTGAAGAAGCATAGTAATAATCTAGTCAGGAATAATCTTGACCTAAGTCCTCTTTATCCACCTTCTTCAAGTTCTCAGTATGCACGCACGCACACACACACACATTATATATATATATATATATATATATATATATATATATATATATATATATATATATATATATATAAAATATAATCCAGTGTACAGTCCTGTAGTCACGATATACAGTGTTTCCACCCTACTTCCAGAATATTTTATTCATATAATATAATAGTCAGTGCTCTCGTCCGAACCATTCTGGAAATGGTTACAAGACTTGTTATCGAAACTGTACCTTTGGCCATGGACACAGAGAGCAAGTGGCCATCAAGGAAGGACCATGAAAAGAAGAGAAATTGCACGGATGAGAATCCTGAAGGGCGAAGATGGATGAGGTGTGTTCCAGTCTGACTTAAAAATATTTGTATATTTTTTCAACGTAAAGGAAAAGAGATTAATGATAGCCTTCGGTATTAAGGTCGAAACAAACGAAAAATAGCGCACAGTATTTGCAAGAAAGAAAAAAGTTTTATAACAACGACGACGAGAATAGGAACGACAGGGGGATGGAGGGTAAAACTGGCAGGAATCGTAACAAAAATAATTAATCCGATATATAAATGAACAAAGAGATAAATAGAATTAGCACAGGAAAAATAATTGTAATTTTCGATGCTTGTCATAAGCGCAGCTGCAACAGCATACTTAGCACGTGCTGCATCTGGTCAACCTCCCTCAACACCTTCATCATTCTAAAACCCCCTCCAGACGATCGAGCACTGCCCGCGTGCACAAGCGACCAATTTGCCCATTAAGAAGTTGACCGCTTTTGCCCGCTATACCACGGGCAAAGTGCCCAAGTTGGTTCTTGAGCGAAACCACCAGACACCGTCCGTAGCCCAGTGTTTCCTAACCCCGGGTTAAATTACCCCCAGTGGGGCAATGGACCCATATTTTTGGGATAATGAATGTTCTGTATTAGAAGAGGTAGCCTGACCAAGTCAATCAGTTTAAGTCTCTCTAATTACATATATATCACTACACTCTACACATCTACAGTCTACAACTCTACACTCAGGATATATCACTACATTGCAGGATTTGTACGTATATAGCCCATGCAGTTCATCAGGTGACAGCGAAAAAAAAAACATCCGATATTACCGGGTATATGTTCAATGGGGTAATTGATAACTGCGAAATTGAATTTTGGGGTAATCATTTCGAAAAGGTTGGGAAACAATGCCGTAGTCGGTAATATGACGTCGCTGCCAGACACACGATGCTTCCTTATGGTGACAAGGGCCAGAGGTTGCCATCGTTCACTCTAGTGTTTGGCAGACACGTCTGCCTCTACTCCCGCTATGAGCCAGTGGTCGCGACTTCACATTCTACATTTAACGGAACCTTATCGGCCACCATACTGGTAGTTATCGTACCGCATTAGTCTGCAGGCCCTGCCTGAATGACGACCACGAGCTCAGGCTGTGTCCTGGTTGGATTGGGCCAGCTGTACACCGTGTGGACAACGCTACAGTCGTGCCCGTGGCCTTTGCCCGTTTGCGGACACTGCCCGTCAACCTCTGCTCGGTCGTCTGGACGTGCCGTATGACTGAACCAACGATTTCGTAAATTCTAAACAAAAAACCACCAGGACTCCAATGTCTGTCATTCCGAAAAGAGCCCTCATTTGGTTAAGGCAGCACTTCTGACTCCCCCCTTGTGTCGGGTGACAAGAATACTGCCACAGTGTTCCCTTAAGATGAGGCGGGGTGGAGAGACTGGAAGTCCCCTCTTTGCGCATTTTTTTCTTCTCACTTCCAAGCAATAGGTCAGCTCTGACTCCCCCTTCCCTCGCCCTCATAAGGGGATTTGAGGCCCTTATTTATGTGCATATATTGTTACACGGCTAAATCATAGTGACAGGGGCTCGCCCCCTCCATAACGGAGCTAGATACGAGATAATATATATATATATATATATATATATATATATATATATATATATATATATATATATATATATATATATATAGTTGTGTGTGTGTGTGTGTGTATGATTCACCATGGTCCAGGATCACGTGTTGGACTCGTGATCAACAGCTTCCCTCCCGGAAGAGAGTTCAAAGCTCATGTATGACCGATCTATGGAGTAATGATGTGTCCTTACACGCACACACACCTCCAACTCCCAGCCCACGAGAGTTGGAGTAACGACTCGCAGCGCAGTGATACTGAAATTTTTTCAGCCCTGGGCAGGATTCTAACCCGGACCGCCGTAGTGGCAGCCGGGAACTCTAATCACCAGGACATGAGATGTGTGTGTGTGTGTGTGTGTGTGTGTGTGTGTGTGTGTGTGTGTGTGTGTGTGTGTGTGTGTGTGTGTGTGTATACGAGTATATATATATATATATATATATATATATATATACATATATATATACGTATATATATATATATATATATATATATATATACATATACATACCTTTTTTCTCATGTTCGTTTAAATGACTGCTAAAATGAAATTGAATTGGCTTTTTGGGAAGTTTATTTCATTTGTTGAATACACGTTTGTTGTTTTTATCAACTTCTAGATTAAATTTACGCTCAGACAGCTTGAGGCTATTGTTTCTTCGCTGGTTAGTATTCAGTGTGAGTGTGGATGTAGCAAATGCGATAGTGCATAGCATGGTCTGTCACTGAACTGAAATGAAGTACAACATATTCTGGAAAAAGGTGTTTTTGTGTAAAGGTTTTTAATTTACAGATCAAGTTATAGTCTGTTGTCGCAAACTTCAGTACCTTCACTTCCCACTTCAGAAGTCTTCCGTGTCTTTAAGTTTGACCTAAAGAGTACAAAATATTTGAGTCATGAAAGATTTTTTCTTTTAGAAGAATTAAATCGTCTGGCGACAGTCATAATAAACACAAAAGCCGAACACAGACGTCGATTTGTTAAACGGATCATTCGAAGTGGATGCAGCATATTCTGAGTAGCATATGCTGCATGGGAATGCTGAGTTTTGCCTCTCTGTGATTATTGTAGATCGAGGGTACAAAGATTTATCACATGATAAAACTGTTTCAGATGTAAATACTCTTACACAATTTAAATTATTTTCACAAACGGGTTATTCAAAATGGATGTAGCATATTCTCAGTAGCATAGGCTGCATGGGAATGATGAGTTTTGCTTCTCTGTGCTTATTGTAGATCGAGGGTGCAAAGATTTATTACATGATAAAATAATTTCAGATGTAAATACTGTTACACAAAGATTCTTACAAATAATGAGAAATTTATACTTGTACTGTATATGCTAGAAAAAAAAAAGCTTTTCACACTGTCCCACGTGAGTGGTCATCGTTGGTGTTGTAAAGTTGTTGATATTTATGCTTTATTCTCTTTGTCATTGTTATGTTAAGAATTGTTCACTTATTCTGAAAATCACAAACAAAAAAGCTTTGTCTGGAAACATCAATACACTTTTACTAGTGTCACCGTCGTTGTCATCGTCGTCGCTACTGATATCGACTTCATTATTGTTATCGTTGTCGTCATCATCACCATCTTCACCATCTTCATCACCATCCCCACCATAACCACCATTCCCACCACCACTATCACCACCACCATAACCTTACCAAGTGTTCACATCATTATTACCAATATTCCACCAGTTTCCTGGTTTCACAGAATTCTCACCGATTTGATTTACAAACATTTGTTATCAAATTCATCGGAGTTTGTGGGGTTATCAAACTGATTGCATCTTGTAAGCTAAATTTGTATTACCCTTTGATTTTTTTTCGTATTATTATATAGAGTTTTTAATAATGTGTTAATACCCGTTCTATGATATATTGTTTCAAATCCAGAATGCCTGTTCTTCTTTTCTCTCAGTAATTCTCTTTCTCATATTCTGTCTTGATACAGTTTTTTGACTGAGGAAATATATTTAAGGAAATTTTCAAATAATTTAGTCTCCAAGTGTTCCCTTTTTAGATCAGTTTTTTAGACTTGTGTAAAGCTTTGGAATCGGCTATGAAGTATTTTTGTTTAAAATTGTAGAAGCTTTGAAGTGTGAAATACATTTTTTCTGACTATTTCTCCCCCGAAGACATCTCCTAGCAGTTCGCGTGAAAAGTTTTTTCAACTTCCTTCTCCCTTTTTTCCAGAGTCTACCTAAAGGCTACGGACAAAGATATATTAGATTTTTTGTTACACAGAAGTAGATACGATAAGAGAATAAGACCGCCGGTGGAGGGTAAGTAGATTTTTTTGTAGTTTTTTTTTTTTTTTTTTTTTTTTTAATTTGGAGGTTCTCTTTGTCTTTTCACGTAGCTTGATGCCGCCATTTTAGAAAAATAAAACTCACCTCTCATCTGGCCGTAGCTTGTTAACTTGCACCATCGCTTCTGTCCTAACCCCATAACAGCAAATGTATATGAAGTTTTACATAATTATTTAACA
>NC_134805.1:22136162-22140679 GCF_046742065.1 Oratosquilla oratoria
CACTCTATCACCTGGGATCGAAGCCCGGTGTCTGAATTCCTAATTTTGTCTCCAACCCACTCTACCACGAACCATACAAAATAGACGAGGCCTCGGTTCAACACTTATATGCAAGATGGCAGTGTTAATCAGAACTGCAAAGCGACCATTCATTGTTAATTTGACATGAATGTTAATCTTTATTCATTTTCTGCCGTTAACATGACAGTATAAATCAGCCCTGGCAGTGATGTGCTGTTAATAATTGTTGCTCGGATTGAGTTTCCTGGTCAGGTTTGACTTCCTGTATATCAATTTTCAATCCTGTCCATCGCCCTTTGTGGCACAGTCGGTAAGAGACGTTTATAATAATTCAGAGACCTAAATATAGTTACCCTCGGCAAAGAGGTTATGTTTTCGGTCATGTTTTTCCGTCTGTTTGCAAGTTTAAGCTGAACATGATGAATATATGTATGTATACGCATATATAAATATATACGTACATACATACACCCATACATACGTACATACATACACCCATACATACATGCATACGTACATACATATTTATACATTCAAGTCCCTTGTTCTCTCTGTCTTAATGTACCTCTGTAAGACACGGACACTGTACGCAGACTGGAAGCTCCTCGACCTCTTTGGTACCAAGGGCCTCGGAGACTTCTATGACTCGACCATTATGACTATGTCAAACCGGCGACAGTTCCACGGGATTCCGTCAAGGACAGTTAGCAGCACAAACCTTGAACATTAACTCGGGTTATATATGGGCATTGGACTCGTTTCCCTGATGGCCAGCTCGCCTACGGAACCGTCCTCACAAGGGACAGACCTTTTGGTGGGAGGGACGAAGAGGACATCCAGGGAATTCGCGGCCGTGACAGATTGACCCGTCTCCGAGAGATGTTAATGGGAGATTATTCCTGGGAGAAAACGTCTGAATTGGCGCATGCGTACGCGTACGGTGAGGCGTCTTCTGGTGTATGTACTCCGATGATGATGATGATGATGATGATGATGATGATGATGATGATGATGATGATGATGCAAATGTGACATACGTCATTGCTTGAGAGTATCGACAAATATCAATAATAACTAATTGATTACAGCGAATGAATGAATACGTAATGCAGCGTTCAAGTGATCGCTTAGAATATAAGGAAACACAGTGGTATTTACGTAAATATACATAAAACATGCACGGTGAATTAAGCTTCTTAATTCATTGGGACTCTTACAGTATTGCATGTAACTATGAAGTGTTTATATAAACGTTCAGGTAATCTCAGTGATGGGTACACGTGTAGAGAAATAAACTTGCGTACACACACACACGCACACACACGCACACACACACACACATACACACACACACACACACATATATATATATAAACACACATAAACATACACACACACAGACACACACGCGCACGCAGATACACTCACACACACGCACACACACACACACACACACACACACACACACACACACACACACACACACACACACACACACACACACACACAAACTCCTTAATATGTTAAAATTGTATGTTCTAGCCACTGCTTGATCGTATAGGATTTCGTTCTTGAGCTTGCTTTTCGAGTTTTTCCAAGGACGACCGTCATGTGTATATAGACACGGAAGAGTCCGGGGGGGGGGGTCTCTGAAGCCCCCCTCGAGGAGCTCAAGTCGTCCTTGACTCGAGCGCGGAAGGTGAAGAGGTGCCAAGTCAAAGTGACACTAAGGTGTAAGAGGTTGGAGGAGGAGGGGGAGAGGAGAGAGGAGAGACACAGGAAGAGGGAGAAGAGGCGAGAGGGAAGAGGAGGTGAGGTGGAGAAAACGGAAGAGAGGGCGGGGAACGGGAAGGACGAGGAGGAAGAAGGAAATGGAGGAGAAGAGACAGAGAAAGAAAGAAGGGAGAAAAAGGAGGAGAAAATAGAATAGACAGGACAGCGGAGGAGAAATAGAGAAAAGATGGAGGTGAAGGAGGAGGAGGAGGGAATGAAGGTAGAGGTGAAGGAGGAGGGGAGGAAAAAGAGGAGGAGAGGGAGGAAGAGGAGTGGGAGAGGAGGAGGAGGACGAAGAGAAGGAAGAAAATAAGGAGTAAAATGAGGAAAACAAAGTTTGGGAGGAGAAGGAAAAGGAATAGAAGGATTAAGAGGGGAAGGAGAATGAAAAGGAGAATGAAAAGGAGGAGGAGAAGGAGGTAGAAGAGGAGGAGGAGGAGGAGGAGGACCTGCATCACCGGCAGGAGACGGGGAAGATTACAAAGGGCGGAGATCGCGGAAGGAGGAGACAAGTGGGGCCCGCTGGGGGGTGAGCATCAAACATAATGGGGAGATGGGGAGGAGACCAGAAGTCGGCGGGGGGGGGGGCGGAAGGGAGCAAAGGTGGTGTACACGCACGAGGAAGAGGAACTGGAGGAGTAGGAGGAAGTGGAAGAGGAGGGGGAAGAGGAAGAGGAGGAGATGGAGTTGGAGGAGAGGAGGAGGTAGAGATGGAGGTGGAAGAGGAGATGGAGATGGAGGTGGAGGTGGAAGAGGAGGTGGAGGCGGAAGAGGAGGTGGAGGTGGAAGAGGAGGTGGAGGTGGAAGAGAAGGTGGAGATGGAAGAGGGAGGCGGGGGAGGTGGCAAGGATGAGAGTGGAGGATGGAAGAGGAAAGGTTGGATGGTGGTAAGAGGAGGTGGAGGCGGATAGGTAAGAGGAGGTGGAGGTTGGAAGAGAAGGTGGACGGGAGTTGGAAAGGAGGTGGATGTGGAGGGGGTGGAGGTGGAGTTGGGAAGAGGAGGTGAAAGAGACAGGTTCGAAGGCGGAGGAAAGAGGAGGGTGGAGGTTGGAAAGAGGAAGGTGTAGGGAGAGGTTGCAAGGTGGATGGTGTAAGGTAAAGTAGGAGGTGGGAGGAAGATGAAAGAAGGAGGGGAGGGGGCAGCAATTAAGAGGAATAGGACCGAAGTTGGAAGTAAAAATGATGGAATGGGGGCGGCGGGAGATTGAGAGGAGGAGGGGGAATGAGGAAGGAAGAATGGGAGAGAGGAAGGGAAGGCGGTAAGGGAGACAAGGGGGAGGATGCGGGAAGGAGACGGGGGAAGATGACGGAAGATAAGGAAAGAGACGGGGACTCAGCGGGGGTAGAGAAAGGGAGCGAGCGGCTCAGCGTCGTCCAGGCAAGAGGAAGAAAGAGGAAGAAGAGGGAAGAAGGACAACAAAGAAAAAGAAAAAAGCAGAAGAAGAATAATGAAGAAGATGGAAGAAGAAAAAGTAGAGGAAGAAAAACATGAAGAGGAAGAAGAAGAAGAAGCAAGAAGACGAAGAAGAAGAACCTTTGCCCTGGGGAAAGAGAAAATGGAAAACATGTATAAACACAAATGAAGAGGGGTGACGCTCACGAAGAGGAGGAGGCGGAGGAGGAGGAGGAGGCTCAAGGATGAGAGAGTAGGAGGAGGAACGAGGAGGAGGCTAAGGATGAGAAATGTAGGAGGAGGAGGAGGAGAAGAAAGAGGAAAGGGGAAGATGAGGATGAGGAGGAAGAGGCTATTTGTAGATATGAAGGATGAGGAAGAGGAGGAGGAGGCGAAAAAGGAGGAGGAGAAAGCGTTAAAACGAGGAAGGCATTTTAGGAGGAGTGGAAGAGGCGAGAGTTGGGACGATGTGTGGGGAGGAGGAGGAGGACAGCGTTAGGAGAGGCGAAACGAAAGAAAAAAAAAGGACGAGGAGAAGGAAGAGGAGGAGGGGGAAGAAGCGAAATAAAGAGGACGAGGAGGAGGAGGAAGAAGAAGCGAAAGATGACGAGGAGGAGAAGAAGAAGCTAAAGAGGACGAGGAGGAGGAGGATGAGGAGGAAGAGGAGGAAGAAGCGAAAGAGGACGACGAGGAAGAGGAGGATAAGGAATAGGAAGAGGAGGAAAAGGAAAAGGAAGAGGTGGGGAAGTTAAGGAGGTGGGATATGACATTACAATAAGGGGCGTGCGTAAGACAGCTATTTTAGGAGGTCTCATACGGCTAATGTTATCGAAGTTAGTGTTGAGAGTGGTTGAGCGTGAGAGTTGGCTGAGCGTGAGAGTGGCCTGAGCGTGAGAGTGGCTGAGCGTGAGAGTGCCTGCTGCGAGAGTGGATTAGCGAAGCTAAGTGGAGACATAGTGAGAACTAAGGAAAGAGAGGGAAAGGTAGAGAAAAGACGAAGAGGAGAGAGAGGGGAAAGAGAGAGGAAGAGGAGTAGAAGAGAGGGAAAGAGAGGGAAAGAGAGATATAGGACGAGGGAGGGGAGGGAGTGAGGTGAGTGGAGAGGGGGGAAGAAGATGAGCGGAAGAGAGACTTGAATGATTGTCGCTCGAGATTAAGACTGAAGGCTGGACGGTAGTCTGAGGAGTGGACAGACGGATTGACTGGTATGGACCAGTTGACTGAGAATAGAATAGAAGAAATAGGGAGGGACGTGCAAGAACGATGTGAAAGGAAGAAGAAGAATTGGAAAAAAAGATATTACGCCTGATTGGAGGATCAAGAAAGATCA
>NC_134805.1:22141179-22143679 GCF_046742065.1 Oratosquilla oratoria
TATATGTCGAAAGTACGGATATGCAAACTTGCCGGTTATCATGTTAAGATTTACTTCCACACGCTCAAGCATAAACGCCAATTGAACACAGATGCATACACACCGGCAGCAGAGAGGAGGTACAGCGATGCAGCGCACTACACCATGGGCACAATGGAACACATGGCACACACAAATACGCATACACCAGACGCACATGGTGAGCACACGGTTAAGTTCCCACGCACACACACACACACACACGCATACACATGCACATCACCCACGCATACAACACGCAGGCCGCACACACATTGCAAGACACACACAAACCGCCCACATAACCACACACACCGCACGGGACAGCAAACGGCGTGCACACGGTGGCGCACATACAGTGCACAGCACAGACACAGCATGCACACACACGGCACACAAACACACACACACACACGAACATACACATTCCACACAATACGCCAGCGACTCACACACGACACTCCACACTACACGAACATACACACTCACCGTACACGAACATACACACACACAGAGGCAAACACACACACACACACACCCACACACACACACAAACACACACACACACGACACACACACGGCGATTATTATTGCGCTTTTCCATATGTTTCAATATTCGTTATTCAGTTTGGGGCTAGGAAGAGGGCGGGCTCATTGCGACGCGTGGATAGTGCGGTCGTGTGAATTTCATAACACGGATCGTCTGAATACTTAATAAAGGATTCGCCTTTTTTGGAAGTAGACAGGAGTGAATTTTCGAAAAGTGCCTCTGTGTAAGCCAGAAACGAGGGGGGTGTAAAAGAAGCACTTTGACTTTGGCTACCTCCCTTGTAATAGGAGAAAAAGCCCTTGGTATATGTATGTAGTCTTCTTGTATCATCGACTTCGTAAATTTTCGGAGTTTTTCGTAAAAAACAGGTGAAAATCATCCGAATTTTAGACATTGTGAATAGAGGGGGAAACAATTTTGGGAAGGCTGGGCGCTGGGGGCGTTACGAGGAAAAATTAACATTTTAGTTGCGCTGTAGGGGGGGTAGGGTTGTGTGACGGACAGACATGCAGCGGCATTTTTGCTGTCACAATGGGGAAAAAGGAGAGGGAAAAGCGGGAAAAATGGCGTCCAAACATCGAATATAAAATAGGTCAGGCTACGACGCCGGTTGTGCGGACATTTTTTTTATTGTAGAAGTTTTTTGTTTGGTTGTTGGTTATCTCAGACAGTATGTTACTCGCAAAGCGAGGTGGCTAACCACGAGAGGATTGATATCGCTCTATCCTTCTTACAAAGGATTACAAAGGTGCGAATGTCGGAAAATGATAATAAAAATCTAGATATTAATAATATCAATAACAAGTAATAATAAGGTATATAATGAATCATAATGAAATAAATAGTATAAATGAAGTAAAAATAAAATAATGTAAATAGATAAATAAAAGTACATAAATAAATGCATAGGTATATATAGATAATAAACAGGTAAATAGTAAATAATAATGAATTGACATATAATTATTAATAAATGCGAATCAAGCATATTATGATAAACAAACAGACAAATGAGTAACAAAACAAATGCAAACAGAAGGAATGATAAAATAAGTAAATGAAACGATTATAAGCATCTTACTTAGGTGTTTATCTAAGATGATTCTTAGGAAGCGGGCGTCGTGATTGAACTAACCATTGCACTGCCTCTGAAAGGAAGGTTATTCCATCTCATAAACTACCACGGTTGACGAAGTTGTAATCTACGGCGACTTCCAACAATTGAATATATGTTTTTCTTGTCTGATTCTGCATTCAGTGTGAAAATTTTGTCACTTTTTATGTCAATTCCTTTTAGAATATTAAAGACCTGTATCAAGTCACCTCTGAGTCTACACTTTTTTAGGGAAAACAGATTCCAATGGAGTTTAGTCAATTTCGTATGATTTATTTTTGATCATTTGGAATCAATTTTGTGGCTCGCCGTTGTACTCTTTCCAATCTGTCAATGTTTTTAATGAGATTCGGTAACCATTACGGGGGACGGAACAGCATATTCCAAACGTGGACGAACTAACGATTTATATAGCTTGTTTAATGAGTGTGATGGGACTTTTGAAGTCAAAAGATCGCGCCAATCAGTCCCTATGAATTCTTATTTGCTTTCTCAGAGGCTGAAATACACTGCTTGGATGATTTGAACGATCGTTACTGATAATTGCGGTCATGAGTTTACAGTTCACACGGACAGGGAAAGGACTTTCATCAGTTTAATTAGGAATGGCCCTGGTGGCAACAAGAATAAATGAAAGCCATAGATTTTTTTTTCTCAAACAGTAATAAAATCACTTGTTCATCAGAGCGGGTATTGATAGACGACTCAAGTGCTAAAAATGCATCGTAAAAAAACCTTCTTCTTGTCTATACTTCTTCTTCGTCTTTCTTTCTTCTTCTTCTGTACTTCTTCTTCTTCTTCTTTCTGTCTTCTTCTTC
>NC_134805.1:22151179-22178679 GCF_046742065.1 Oratosquilla oratoria
GGTAGAGGTGAAGGAGGAGGGGAGGAAAAAGAGGAGGAGAGGGAGGAAGAGGAGTGGGAGAGGAGGAGGAGGACGAAGAGAAGGAAGAAAATAAGGAGTAAAATGAGGAAAACAAAGTTTGGGAGGAGAAGGAAAAGGAATAGAAGGATTAAGAGGGGAAGGAGAATGAAAAGGAGAATGAAAAGGAGGAGGAGAAGGAGGAAGAGGAGGAGGAGGAGGAGTAGGAACTGCATCACCTGCAGGAGACGGGGAAGATTACAAAGGGCGGAGATCGAGGAAGGAGGAGACAAGTGGGGCCCGCTGGGGGGTGAGCATCAAACATAATGGGGAGATGGGGAGGAGACCAGAAGTCGGCGGGGGGGGCGGAAGGGAGCAAAGGTGGTGTACACGCACGAGGAAGAGGAACTGGAGGAGTAGGAGGAAGTGGAAGAGGAGGGGGAAGAGGAAGAGGAGGAGATGGAGTTGGAGGAGGAGGTAGAGATGGAGGTGGAAGAGGAGATGGAGATGGAGGTGGAAGAGGAGGTGGAGGTGGAAGAGGAGGTGGAGGCGGAAGAGGAGGTGGAGGCGGAAGAGAAGGTGGAGGTGGAAGAGAAGGTGGAGATGGAAGAGGAGGCGGAGGTGGAAGAGGAGGTGGAGGTGGAAGAGGAGGTGGAGGCGGAAGAGGAGGTGGAGGCGGAAGAGGAGGTGGAGGTGGAAGAGAAGGTGGAGGTGGAAAGGAGGTGGATGTGGAAGGGGTGGAGGTGGAGTTGGAAGAGGAGGTGAAAGAGAAGGTCGAAGCGGAAGAGGAGGTGGAGGTGGAGGTGGAAGAGGAGGTGGAGGGAGAGTTGAAGGTGGAGGTGTAAGTAAAGTAGGAGGTGGAGGAAGATGAAGAAGGAGGAGGCAGCAATAAGAGGAATAGGACCGAAGTGGAAGTAAAAATGATGGAATGGGGGCGGGGAGTTGAGAGGAGGAGGGGAAGAGGAAGGAAGAATTGGAAGAGGAAGGGAAGGCGGTAAGGGGAAGGGGATGCGGGAAGGAGACGGGAAGATGACGGAAGATAAGGAAAGAGACGGGGACTCAGCGGGAGAAAGGGAGCGAGCGGCTCAGCGTCGTCCAGGCAAGAAGAAGAAGAGGAAGAAGAGGAAGAAGAAAAAGAAAAAGAAAAAGCAGAAGAAGAAGAAGAAGAGGAAGAAGAAAAAGAAGAGGAAGAAGAAAAAGAAGAGGAAAAGGAAGAAGAAGAAGAAGAAGAAGAAGAAGACGAAGAAGAAGAACGTGCCTGGAAAGAGAAAATGGAAAACATGTATAAACAAAATGAAATGGGTGACGCTCACGAAGAGGAGGAGGAGGAGGAGGCTAAGGATGAGAAGTAGGAGGAGGAAGAGGAGGAGGCTAAGGATGAGAAGTAGGAGGAGGAGGAGGAGGAGGAAGAGAAAGAGGAGGGGGAAGATAAGAATGAGGATGAGGAGGAAGAGGCGGAGGTGTAGATGAAGGATGAGGAAGAGGAGGAGGCGAAAAAGGAGGAGAAAGCGAAAGAGGACAAGGAGGAGGAGGAAGAGGCGAGAGGGGACGAGGAGGAGGAGGAGGAAGGTTAGGAAGAGGCGAAAGAAGACGAGGAGAAGGAAGAGGAGGAGGGGAAGAAGCGAAAGAGGACGAGGAGGAGGAGGAGGAAGAAGAAGCGAAAGATGAGGAGGAGGAGGAGAAGAAGCTAAAGAGGACGAGGAGGATGAGGATGAGGAGGAAGAAGCGAAAGAGGACGACGAGGAAGAGGAGGATAAGGAAGAGGAAGAGGAGGAGGAAAAGGAAGAGGAAGAGGAGGGGGAAGTTAAGGAGGTGGGATATGACATTACAATAAGGGCGTGCGTAAGACAGCAAAGGAGGTCCCAAGCTATGTTACGAAGTTAGTGTGAGAGTGGTTGAGCGTGAGAGTGGCTGAGCGTGAGAGTGGCTGAGCGTGAGAGTGCCCTGTGAGAGTGGATTAGCGAAGCTAAGTGGAGACATAGTGAGAACTAAGAAAGAGAGGGAAAGGTAGAGAAAGACGAAGAGAGAGAGAGGGAAAGAGAGAGGAAAGGAGAGAGAGAGAGGGAAAGAGAGAAAGAGAGATATAGGACGAGGAGGGAGGGAGTGAGTGAGTGAGAGGGGGAGAGAGCGGAAGAGAGACTGAATGATTGAGTCTGAGATTAAGACTGAAGCTGGACGGAGACTGAGGATGTACAGACTGATTGACTGGTATGGCACAGTTGACTGAAAATAGAATAGAAGAAATAGGGAAACGTGCAAGAAAGATGGAAAGGAAGAAGAAGAATTGGAAAAAAAGAATTACGCTGATTGGAGGATCAAGAAAGATCAATAAAGAATAGGAAGACGACGAATGAAGGAGATGGAGGGAAGAGGCTAAAAGAAAAGAAAAAGACGAAGAAAAACGGAAATGAGTGAAAAAAAATGAATGTTATACGTTCCGAGTCGAACGAAAGGAAGAGGGAAGGAGGGGAAGAAGTAAAGATGGGAGACAGGTGAACGATAAAATATGAAAACAAAACGAAAGAGGGTGAAAGTAGAGGGAAGAAGTAATTTAAAGAAAAACTCACGAAATATTACTGGATTTTTTTTTTATCACGTAAGAAACTAAAAGAAGACTAAAAAATAGGTAGTAAATGATAAATGGTCATTATAGAAATATTACTAATTAATCATATGAAATTAAATGCTTATGAAGATAGACATGAAGGCAAAGATGGAAGACAAGAATGGAATGAGAAATTATAAATTAAAAGTGCAGTAGATCAGATAGGAAAAATTATAGATCAAATATAGAGGAGAATAAGAAAAAACGTAGAGATGCATGAGAACATAAAGAAGATAATAAAGATGAAGAATAAACGAAAGAAAGAAGAAGAAGAAGAAGGAGAGAAACGGAGGGGACAGGGACGGACGGTAATAAACTGAAGAAGAGAGGAAAAGCATAGAGGAGGGAGAGGGAGGTGAGGAGGAAGGAGAGGGAGGGGTGAAGAAGGGAGAGGGAGGGGTGAAGAAGGGAGAGGGAGGGGAGGAGGAGGGAGAGGGAGGGGTGGAGGAGGGAGAGGGAGGGGTGGAAGGAGGGAGAGGGAGGGGTGGAGGAGGGGTGGATGAGGGATAGGGAGGGGTGGAAGGAGGGAGATGGAAGGGTGGAAAACGGAAGGGGATGAGTGAAGGAGGGAGAGGGAGGGGTGGAGGAGGGAGATGGAGGGGTGGAGGAGGGAGAGAGAGGGGTGGAGGAGGGAGATATGGAGGGGTGGAGGAGGAAGATGGAGGAGTGGAGGAGGAAGATGGAGGAGTGGAGGAGGAAGGAGAGGGGTGGAGGAGGGAGATGGAGGGGTTGAAGGAGGGAGAGGGAGGGGTGAAGGAGGAGGAGGGGTGGAGGAGGGAAATGGAGGGATGGAGGAGGAAGATGGAGGGGTGGAGGAGGGAGAGGGAGGGGTGGAAGGAGGAGAGGGAGAGGTGGAAGGAGGGGGAGAGAGGAGAGAGGAGTGGAGGAGGGAAATGAGGTAATGGAGGAGGAAGAGGGAGGGGCGGAGGAGGGAGAGGGAGGGGTGGAGGAGGGAGAAGGAGGGGTGGAGGAGGGAGAGGGAGGGTGGAGGAGGAAGAAGGAGGGGTGGAGGAGGGAGGGGGAGAGGTGGAAGAGGAGGAGAGGGAGAGGTGGAAGGAGGGGGGAGAGAGGGGTGGAGAAGAAAGTTAGGAGTAAAACAAAAAATTTGAGAATATAGGGAAGAGTAGGAGAGGGAAAAAGAGATGGAAGAAAAAGTGGAGATTGAAGAGGAGGAGGAAGAGGAGGAAGACGAGGAGGACGAGAAGAGAAGAAGGGGAGAGAGGGTATAAAAAGCGAAGATGGTTTGATAGAAGTATACAAAGAGTTAAGAGAAAAAAAGAGAAGTAAGAGGTGTCGAAAGGAAGAGTGGGAGTGGAAGGAGAGGAAAGAGAGGAGAATTGGTGGAGAGGGAAGAGGAAGATAAAGAGGAGGAGGCGGATCAAAAGTAGGGAAAGGAGAGAAGAAGAGGTAGATAAATGCAGAAAAAGATGAATGTAGAAATTGCAGAGAAGGAAGTATAGGAAAAAAAGGAGAGAAAATAAAGAGGAAGAAATTACAATAGAGAGAAAAAGAGAAATCGGAGAGATAAGTAACAAACCATAGTAATGGAGAGGCATGAAAAGAAATCAAAATTGAATTAAAGAGTGGAAAATAGATTTTTAAATGAAAATGAAAAGAAACCATATGTCCTACGAGAGAGAGAGAGAGGAAGAGAGAGAGGAAGAGAGAGGAAGAGAGAGAGAGAGAGAGAGAGAGAGAGAGAGAGAGAGAGAGAGAAAGAGAGAGAGAGAGAAGGAGAAGGAGAGCGAGAACGAGAGGTAAGGAAGGAGGGAGGGAAGGGGGGAGGGAGGGAGGGAGGGAGGGAGGTAGGCAGGATCAGAAACAGAGGTCACAAAAAAGATCGAAAAAAAAATTAAAAAGAAGATAAAAAAAAAAACATTTAGGAGAGGAACCAATGACAGAGATGAAGAATGGGAAGCAGTTGAAAGAAAAATAGAGAGAGAGAGAGAGAGAGAAAATAACTTGATTACAGAGAAACAGTAAGAACGGAAGAATTTAAAGGAAACAGAACAAGCAAAAATAGAGAACAAATAAGGAACTTGTGCACATACGAGTATTGCCATAGATTATTAAAAATTTTGAGGGGAAATGGGAACAGAGGTAGATTGTAAAAACTAAAGTGTGTAGAGATGAATTTTTTTAGATAGAGTAGATAAAGAAATAATAAAGGTAGTGGTAAACAACAAATAGTTAAATGGCGGAGGACAAAATGGCGAGAGGACAAGATGGTGGAGGACAAGATGGCGGAGGACAAGATGGCGGAGGACAAGATGGCGGAGGACAAGATGGCGGAGGACAAGGTGGCGAGAGGACAAGATGGCGGGAGGACATGATGGAGAACAAATTGTGGAGGACAAGATGGAGGACAAAATGGCGAGAGAACAAGATGGCGGAGGACAAAATGGCGAGAGGACAAGATGGCGGAGGACAAAATGGCGAGAGGACAAGATGGCGGAGGACAAAATGGCGAGAGGACAAGATGGTGGAGGACTAGATGGCTTGAGGACAAGATGGCGGAGGACAAAATGGCGAGAGGACAAGATGGTGGAGGACAAGATGGCGGAGGACAAAATGGCGAGAGGACAAGATGGTGGAAGAGAAGATGGCGAAAGGACAAGATAACGGAGGAAAATGGCGAGAGGACAAGATGGCGAGAGGACAAAATGGTGGAGGACAAGATTGCGGGAGGACAAGATGGTGGAGGACAAGATGGCGAGAGGACAAAATGGTGGAGGACGAACCGGAAACCTGTTCCTGCAATGGCCAATGACACTTTACCTCACCATGGACTAATAGGTCGCCAGACAAGTTTCATATATCTTTGTATTACAGTACATTATGCGGCCAAAGAACAAATGAATGAATAAAAAAAAATAGATAAATAAGTAAATAAATAAATAAATATATAAATAAATAAATAAATTGAAAGTAGACATTAAAAGAAAACTGTGTATATTGCTCGGAATATGTTGGTACCTAGAAGTATAACGGACGAAGAAATATACTGAAAATAAGAAAATTAAACAAAGAAATATGAAATGTCCAGATGCAAAGCAAAGCGGTGCAGAACTTAAAGTGAAAAAATAATAAATGGAACGAAGAAATACAAACAAAAGTAGAACTAGGTAGAGAGAAGATTATTTATAGTCTACCAGGAAGTGAGCGAAGGGAACTAAGAAATATGAAATAGGGTTGACGCAAAGTTGAACAAACATAGAAATGTTAAAGAAACAGAACGGAGAAATATGAGAAATGCTTTAAACAATAAGCAAATGAATAAATGAATAGATGAATGAATATGGAATAAAAAAAATATGAATGCTGGGCAGAGGACGGGAAATGGGAATAGAACATAAGAACATAAGAATGAAGGAGACTGCAAGAGACCATAAGGCCTACACTGAGCAGTTCCATGTCCATCACCACCTGTCATCCCCATCCCCATCAAGAATGAAGAAAATAGAACAGAGGAAAATGAGAAATAGAAATAGTTTAAACAACTCGATAGGAAAGAGAAAATAGTGTTGGAGCGCGTGATGGAATAATAGAGTATTACAGTGCCTCAGACTCGAAGTCGACTGAATCAGATAGTGAAAGAAAAGAGAAATTGTGAAATAGGAAGTAATAGGGAATTAGGAAGTAATAGGGAGAGAAAAAGGAACATATACATGCATACACACATGTATAACTACATACATACATACGTACATACATACATGTATACATACATATATGCATACATATATACATACATATATACATACATATATGCATACATTCACGCATACGTACATGTATGTATACATATATACATACATATGTATACATATATACATACATATGTATACATACACATGCATACATACATGTATGTATACATATATACATACATATGTATACATACATACGCACATATATACATATATACGTACATACATAAGCCAAAAAGATGTTTACCTTTACAAAGGAGATAACCAAACAGAAATAGTAAAAGTTAAAAGTTTGCAATATCTATTTAATGAATAGGATAAACAAGTAGATAGATACATAAGTAATAAAAAGTAGACATATGAAAAAAAAATTAGAATACTGATGTGTTAAAAGTTTGCAGTATCTATTTAATGAATAGGATAAACAAGTAGATAAATACACAAGTAATAAAAAAGTAGACAAATGAAAAATTTGTTATAATGCTGATGTGGGACTCTGGGCCGTAGGGGCACCACCAAAGGTTGAAAGAAAACGAATAGAAGAGGAAAAAGAAAACTAATAAAGGAATAAAGGAAACGGAGAAGGAAGAATAAACAAAGAGAGAAGAATTAGGGAGGAGAAGGAGGGAAAGGGAAAGAAGTCAAGGTAAGAATAGGGAAATGAGATTGAGGAGGAAATGAACGAAAGAGGGAAAATTGGGAAGGGAGGAGGAAAGGTAGAGGAAAGGAAGCCGTGGGAAGGAGGAAGGAGGAGAAGGAAAGAGGAGTAAGAAGGAAAATGGAAATGAGGGGAGTTAGTATTAAAAGATGTAATTAATAAGAAAAGGAAAAATAAGGGAAAGGAAGTCGGTGAGAAGAAGGAAGGAGGAAGAGTAAGGAGGAGGGGATGGAGGAGAAACATAAGAACATAAGAATGAAGGAGACTGCAAGAGACCATAAGGCCTACACTAGGCAGCTCCGTATCCATCACCACCTGTCATCCCCATCCGTAAAGTTGTCTAATCGTTTCTTAAAACAACTGATAGTTTCAGCGCTTACTACATGGTTACTCAGTCTATTCCATTTGTTGACCACCCTATTTGTAAACCACTTTTTGCCTATTTCCTTCTTAAATCCAAATTGGTCCATTTTAAACCCATTACTGCAAGTCCAGTCCTGTTGTTGAGGAATGAGGAGAAAAGGGGAAAGGGAGAGGAAGTGTTAGAAGGTGCAAGGCAGGCTTAGTGGATGTGAAATTGATGAATTGAATGGAAGCTTGTGAATGAAGGGAATAGAGAAGAGGGAAGAGGAAAGAGAGATGTGGAAGGAGAGGTAATGGGTGAAGGAGAGAGGAGATAATGGGAGATGTAAGAGGTGGAGAAGAATGGGGATAAATGGGAAGGGAAGGGAGGGGAAGGGAAGGAAAGGGAAAGGGAAGGGAGGGGAAGGGAAAGGAAGGGAAGAGGAAAGAAAGATATAGAAGGAGAGGTAATGAGATGATAGGAGATGTGGGAAATAGAGAAGAATGGGGAGGAAAGGGAAGAGAAGGGAAGAAAGGGAAGGGAAGGAAAGGGAAAGGGAAGGGAGGGGAAGGGGAAGGAAAGGTGGAGGTGGGGAGAGGTGAGGCGCCGTGGATCAGTGGCCAATAGGCCACCAGGACATTTGTTTTGAACAATTAAAGGTTAAAGTTGGAAAGCGTGCGATTTGTTGCTATCATACGCTGATTGAATGCTCTTGGAAAGTATTTTTCAATAATATACGCAAAATACTTCTGAATTCTGAAAATGATTTAAATAAAGATAAACTAGAAATAGTATTGGTCCGCTATTATCAACTATTCTAATCACATTTTTCAAATGTAAATTTCATGAAAAGTTTCCTGCATGCCTACATAAAAATGTATACAAAATGTTGGTATTAATTAGATATAAAGATATATTTAGATAATGATTACTTACCAATCTATTGAGGCCATCTTGGTTATGTAGGCAGGGGGTGGGGGTGGGGGATTGGTCAGAATTAATAATCCAAAATATCATTTTGGTCAGACTCTCTCTCCGGTAACCTTCCTCTGACCCTCTTGGAGGAGTCTGTTCTTCTTTTCTTTGTTGTGGATATGACCTCAAAGAAGACCAGATGAACTTGAAGAACATACCTGAAGATCGTCTTAGTCAGACTCTGTCTTGCCAGTAACCTTCCTCTGACCCTCTTGGAGGAGTCTGTTCTTCTTTTCTTTGTTGTGGATATGACCTCAAAGAAGACCAGATGAACTTGAAGAACATACCTGAAGATCGTCTTAGTCAGACTCTGTCTTGCCAGTAACCTTCCTCTGACCCTCTTGGAGGAGTCTGTTCTTCTTTTCTTTGTTGTGGATATGACCTCAAAGGCGACCAGATGAACTTGAAGAACATACCAGAAGATCGTCTTGGTCAGACTCTGTCTCGCCAGTAACCTTCCTCTGACCCTCTTGGAGGAGTCTGTTCTTCTTTTCTTTGTTGTGGAGATGACCTCAAAGAAGACCAGATGAACTTGAAGAACATACCAGAAGATCGTCTTGGTCAGACTCTGTCTCGCAAGTAACGCCCCTCTGAGCTTCTTTCAGCCTCTTCTCTTCTCTTTGGCGACGTCGACTTCAAAGAAGACCAGATGAACTTGAGGAACATACCAGAAGATAGTCTTGGCCAGATTCTGTCTCGCCAGTAATGCCCCTCTGAGACTCTGTCAGCCTCTTTCAGCCTCTTTTTCTCTTCTCTTTGGCGAAGTCGAACCTTAAACAAGACCAGATGAACTCGGGTAACATACTTCGCGAGGTCTTTGATGTCCCGAGGTTTTTTTCCGAGTAAACAGAACACAACTTAGGTACTTTGGTGGGAGTCCTGTGCCATCCACGTGATGGTGGCTGATGCCATGTTGATCTGATTCACGTGCTCTTCACCTCCATTCCTTTTTTAAGTCTGTTTACATATCGTTTCCAAGTTCCTGAGCTCTGATGGTTTTTGGAGTCAATCAGAGGGTTTGGCAGGGAGAAGACAAGGTATATTCGCCTTTATGTCCTGAGGCAACACTGGTGCTTTTTCCCTTTAAACGACGAGAATTCTGGTGAAGGAAAGCCTTGGCAATACTGTCAAGCTCGTAACAGAAAATGGTGATTTTTGGCGGATTGGTCACTCTGTACCTCAGTGTTTTGTATTGGAGGAGGAGGAGGAGGAGAGGAGAGGTGAAGAGTCTGAGGGGAAGGAGAGAGGAAGGAAGGGTAAGGGATGAAGAGAGAAATGAAGATGAGAGAAGAGGATTAGGAAAGGGGGAAGGAAGGAGAAGAAAGAAGAGGAGAGGAAGGAAAAGAGAGTAGGCGGCGAAAAGAGAAAGAAGATGAGAGAGGAGGATTAAGGAAGGAGGAAGGAAGGAAGGAAAAGAGAAGAGGAGAGGAAGGAAAAGAGAGTAGGCGACGGGAAACGAGAGGGAAAGGGAACATAAAATAAGAAAAGGAAACGACTGATGAACGCGTAGGAAGGGATAAAGGAAAGGAAGAAGAACGCAGAGGCAAGAGAGGCGTAAGGGAAATGGTGTTGGGGACAGAAAGAGGAAGAGGGAGGAGAGGAAGAAGAGGAGAAAAAGGAAGAGGGGGAGGAGGAAGAGGAGGTGGAGGACGAAAAGGAGGAGGGGGAGGAAGAGGAAGAGGTGGAAGAAGAGGAGTAGGAAGATGAGGAGGAGGAGGAAGAAGAAGAAGAAGAAGAAGAAGAAGAAGAAGAAGAAGAAGAAGAAGAAGAAGAAGAAGAAGAAGAAGAAGAAGAAGAAGAAGAAGAAGAAGAAGAGGAGGAGGAGGAAGAGAGGGGAAAGGCTTGATAACGAAGGAGAAACGTGTTGGCTTGAAGGTGAGAGCTTAAGAGAGGAGGAGGAGGAAGAGAAGAAGAAAGTGGAGGTGGACGAGGAGGAAAAAAGGAAAGATGAGAAAGAAGAGAAAAAGGAGAAGGAAGAAGAGGAGGAGGAGAAGGAAGAGGAAAATGGAGAGGAGGAGAAGGAAGAGGAAATGGAAGAGGAGGAGGAAAAAGAAGAGAAGAAGGAAGAAGATAAGGAAAAAGATAAGGAGGAGGAGGAAGAAGAAGAGAAGCGATGAAAAAATTAAGAAAGAAAAGAGAGGGGAAGAGAGAGAATATGTGAAAGGGGAGAGGAAGGAGGAAGGACAAAAGGCGAAGAAAGAGGTAGGGACAGAAGTTCTGGAAGGTTATGGCGAGGAGAACGAAGAAAAGGCGGATGGGCACGAGGAAGGGAACACAGGAAGTTCGTTGGCTGGCCGAAGCTTCTGCCGAAGTTTCTGCCGAAGTCGAGGCCAGAAGGTTATGGCGAGGAGAACGAAGAAAAGGCGGATGGACTCGAGGAAGGGAACACAGGGAGTTCGATGGCTGGCCGAAGCTCCAGCCGAAGTTTCTGCCGATGTTGAGCCCAGGAATTCGCTGGTCACCATATATCCTACTGTGATCAGTGACTGTGTATAGATATATACTGTGTGTTTTTCTAGAAATGCTCAGTGTCTATGTCTAGATATGCTCAGGAGCTGTGTCTTAATATGCCCAAGGTTTGTGGCTAGATAGACCCGGTGCTTGTGTCTAAGTAGGTCAGGTGTCTGTGTCTACATAGGCGTAGTGTCTGTGTCTACATAGGCGTGGTACCTGTGTCAATATATTCGCGGAGTCAATTTAAATAAACCATGCGCCTTCCCTGTGCTTGTGTCTAAACGTGTCTTATGGCTGTGTATGTGCCTGAGTATTATCATCTCTTAAAGCTATTAAGAAGATGATTCCTTGTAGACTCTTCAGGTGAGAACCTTCACTCGATCTGATGCAGTTGACGGTGCGAGGCTAGAACGAGCGGCGTTTCCTATTGGTCGAGAGACCGCTGAGGGAACCCCGCCCCTCAGCTGAATAGAATCGTTTGAAGTTGTCTTCAGAAGAAAAAGTCCATGGCGTCGCCGTATTGAGAGGTTTAGGTATTTGCACAGGGTAAGGAAACCGTTTTAGTTTCGTTTACTAAAACGATAATAAATAAGATAAAAAGACGAAAAGGTCAATAAAACGGGCATCTTAATGAGGTGCTAATGATGTATTTTTTTTTTTCGTTGGAGTGAATTAGACTAATAAGAATTTCCTCTGCAATGGCTCAAAAAGAGAGAGAGAGAGAGAGAGAGAGAGAGAGAGAGAGAGAGAGAGAGAGAGAGAAAGAGAGAGAGAGAGACTCGACCCGGAAGTAGTTAACCTATTTTTGTTTCATCTCTTGGCTTAGGTTGCCTCACAGACGAATGAAATAGTCTGGCTTCCGGTACGCAAGGATATTAAGTTATCAATAACCAGCGCCTCTATCCTTGGGGACAACATCGCACCAAAGAGGTGGAGCCGTAGAGGTGGAATAGGAGTAGCAAATCGAGGATGGTAGAGGTTAAAAATTATATATATACATATATATATATATATATAATTTTTTTTTTTTTTTTTTTTTTTTTCTTTTTTTTAAGGAGTCTTCAGTCATAAAAGAATGCTAAGACTTTGGTCCGTTGGGGGTATCACAGAAGTCCCCCCCCCCAAAAAAAAATGCATGAAATATTTGTACTAGCGAAGGAAATGGCCAAACTAACATGTTCCATGCAGACCTTATGCAATTTTTCCCCTCCATGGCCAAAGGGAGGTGGGTGGGGGGTTGGTGGGGAAGGTGGGGGGTTGGGGGGAAAGGTGGGGGTTGGGGGGGGAATGATAAAGTGCAAAATAGGCCGTGCTATCTTGGGCGCCATCTGAACGGCCTCCTGGCACGGAAGAGGGTGTCGGGGTGATGGGGTGGAGGGGTGAGTAATGGGGTGGAGGGGTGACTGATGGAGTGGAGGGGTGGTCGATGGAGTGGGTGATGGGATGGAGGGGTGAGTGACGGGGTGGAGGGGTGGGTGATGGGATGGAAGTGTGGTTGATGGGGTGAAAGTGTGGATGATGAGGTGGAGGGGTGTGATAGGATGGTTAGTGGGATGATGGGGGTGGAGTGGTATGTGATGGAGTGGTTAGTGGGGGATGAAGTGGATTATGGGGTGGTGGGATGGAGGTGTGGTTGATGGGGTGGAGGGGTGTGTGATGGAGTGTTGGAAATAGATGAGGTTACCTTTTCAAGTGTACCATTGCATCAAAATCAGGATAATGAATATATAATCAGTGTATAAGTCGATAAATAGATAAGCAACGATATGGACAAATTAAATAAGGTGAAATATGGTAGAATAAAATACAGAGGATGGAGGAGAATACAATGACAAATGGAAGAACAATTGAAATGAAATACCTTAGGAAAAAAATACAAATATGAAAGAAAAAACGAGAACGAAGGAATGTGTCAAAAGATACAAATATTGGATTTTTTTTTTTTTTTTTGACACGCCATGGAGGTCAGAACGAGGCTATAAGAGATTCCCAATCGGTCCAAGCCTCGTTTAGGTTGGGGTTCTAACCTCGGACTACATAATAAACCCATCAGGCCTTGGCCATATTGGAATAAATAGTGTCAAGGCAGTAAAGAGTTTAAAATGGAAGGGGGACTCAGAACCCGACATGGGAAAGGAAACTCGAAATAAAATAAAAATAATAATAAAAAAAAATAAAAAGTTGGAGAAGATGAGAATGGAAATTGATGAAGAGAGGGAGAAACCGCGAACAGGATAAAGTTGAAAGATAGATAAAAGAGGTAGGGAGGAAGGGAGAGACGAGAGTGTGGGGGAATGCAAAGGACAATTAATGAGAGGAGGAATGAATAGAAATCATTTTTGGAAGTGTGAAGTCATAAAGTTATACTGAGCGTCCTTGTCACTGGAGTGTAATTTAATCAACTCGTTAATCTATTCATTCATCTATTTTCATTCGTTTGTTTGTCATTTAGTTAATAATCTTTTTTTCGTTTTCGTGTATATTCTATTTAACATTTATTGCTATCTATTTTTAAGTGAAACTGCCATCTTAGAAATAAGAAGTACAATTTTTAAACATTGAGTTTATTCACCTCGAAAAGATGACGTCACTTCGTCGTTCAAAATCCTCATCTTTCGAGACAGACTCCAGCTTTTATCCACACACGTTTTACCTCCCCATTGAGCCATTACATGGTATCAAAAGAAGCTTATTTTGTCGACATATTTTGATGATTTTGATTATTAGAAAAAAAAATGCGAGGTTATGGCGTGATGCAGCCTTTTTTAGAATGGAATGTAAACCCTTCTAGCTTTGTGGTCGTTCGCCCCTGTGTGTGTGTGTGTGTGTGTGTGTGTGTGTGTGTGTGTGTGTGTGTGTGTGTGTGTGTGTGTGTGTGTGTGTGTGTGTGTGTGTGTGTGTGTGTGTGTGTGTGTGTGTGTGTGTGTGTGTGTGTGTGTGTGTGTGTGTGTGTGTGTGTGTGTGTGTTCGTGTATGTGTATATTTGTGTATGTGTGTTCGTGTGTGTGTATATTTGTGTGTGTGTATGTGTGTTCGTGTGTGTGTACATTTGTGTGTGTGTGTGCGTGTGTTCATGTGTGTGTGTTTGTGTGTGTGTGTGTGTGTGTGTGTGTGTGTGTGTGTGTATCTGTATCTGTTTTCGTTTTTTGTGTGTGTATATGTGTCTATATATGTGTGTGTGTCTGCGTGCGCGCTCCATATGTATATGTATATGCATATATATACATATGTATATATCCACATATGTATGTATGTATATATATATATATATATATATATATATATATATATATATATATATATATATATATATGGAGGTGAGGTGGCAAAATGAAACGTTAAGGCTAGAGTATGGAGCTTTATTCAGAACCAGACGTTTCGACCTCTTGGGCCTTCCTCACCTCCATATTTGTCTGTCGTTACATATATATATATATATATATATATATATATATATATATATATATATATATATATATATATACACATAATATTCGAGCCGTAGGAAAATCATATTACAGATTACCATATTATGAATATACATCGCGAACCATATTCCCAAACACATTCACTACTGTTCTATCCAGCTCCAAAGCAACGCACAGAACCTATACGTATATTTCCATAAAACGTACAGATACGCTATCATAATGTGAGCTCGATAAGGAATGAGTGGGGGGGCGCTTTGCCCCCCTCCCCTCGCCCCGGGGGGTGGGGGGGAATCGTCTTTTAAATTATGACAGCATTGCCTTTGATGCGGTACCATATAAACTCGAGTTATACCGTGGCAGTGGGTACTTCGATGCTGTAATAGGATATGGAAGCGGGGGGGAGGGGGGAGGGGAGGAGGGAGGGGGGAAGGAGCGGGGGGAGGGGGAGGAGGGGGCTGAAGAAAGAGATGGAAGGAAAGAGGGAGAGGCAATGGGATATGGAAATAGGGGGGAGGGGGAAAGGGAGGGAGGAAGGGTAGGAGGAAGGAGGGGAGTAAATAGGGGGAGGGGGGAAGGGAGGGAAGAAGGAGGAGAGTAGGGGCTCAAGAATGAGAGAGATGGAAGGAAAGAGGGGAATGAGAGAGATGGAAGGAAAGAGGTGGAAGAGGACCAAGAAGAGGAATTGAGGAGTAAAGAAAACGGTGTGCGGTGGAGGACGAGAAGGGGAAGAATAACAAGAAGATAAAGGAGTGGAAGGGTAAGAGGGGAAAGAGAAAATAGGGGAAGTCAGAGAAAGGAAGAGAGAAGGAAGGAATGAAGGAAAGGAAAGTAGGAAGAGGATATGGGCAAGGAGGAGAGGAATAGTGTATGGAGGAGGAGGAAGAGGAGAAGTAGGAGGAGGAGAAAAGGGAGAGACAAGGAGGTAAAGAGAAAACTGGATCGCTTGGATCCAGTAGTCGCCAGGTGAGTTTATTCAGCTGATAAGGAAATTTGGAGAAGAATGGATTAATAATGAAAAGGAGAATATGGGTTTTGGGTGTGAGGAATCCATATTAATTCCCCTGAAATTTATCCTTTTTTGGGGTGATTTTTTTTTTTTTTTTTGGGGGGGGGTGATTTTTTGGGGGAAAGGGGAATTTTGGGGGGAAAGGGTGATTTTCTTGGGGGAAATGGGGATTTTGGGGGAAGGGATTTTTTTGGGGAAAAGGGGATTATGGTGGAAGGGGGGTTTTGGGAGAAAGGATTTTTAGGGGAAGGGGATTTTTTGGGGGGAAGGGGATTTTGGGGGGAAAGGGGGATTTTGGGGGAAAGGGGGGCTGAATTGAAATAGGTAGCAAAAGAAAAGGAAGAAAAAAAAACGGGAAACTATGGAGGGAGTTTAATATGGAGATCGGGGTCCCTAATGGAGGATAGAGAGCTGGAGGAGGGAAAAGAAAACGGGGGGAGGGAGAAAGGAGGTTTTAAAGGAGATGGATGGAAAGGTGCGGAGAGACCACCGCCGGAGGAGGAAATGCAAATGGAAAGAGAAATCAGAGAAAAGAAAGGAGAGAGAAAGAGAAGAGAGAGAGAGAGAGAGTGATAGAGAGAGTGATAGAGAGAGAGAATAAAAGAAAATGTGAGAGGGTGAAAGAGTAAGAGAGAAAGAGAGAGTAAGAAAGAGGGAGTAAGAGAAAGAGAGAGTAAGAGAGAAAAAGAGAGCGATAAAGAGAGAGAGAAAGAAAATATGAGAGTGAAAGAGTAAGAAAGAGAAAAAGAGAGAGGGAGTAAGAGAGAGAGAAAAAGAGACAGAGATAAAGAGAGAGAGAGAGAGTAAGAGAAAGAGAGTGAGAAAAAGAACATTCTTTTGTGCTTATATTCTGCTTATTCAAGAATGCTCATAATTTTCACTCCGTTCTCTTGTTCCACCTGTATGACGTCACCTCTTCGGCACGATACTGCTCCCAAGGATAGAAGCGCTGGTTAATGCCGGCGAACACCTTTATCCTGAGTACCGACGAAGCAATTGACAGAAGGACAGGAAAGGTTCTACACCAGGAGGAGCTTAGTAGCTTCTGCCAAGGCCGTCCCCTTTGTTCTGTGTGCTTTAGGGACTGTTAAGGCAGGAAACAGTCGCTGCTGGGAACCGGAGAGGAGTGCGGGATTCGAACCCAAGCTAAGCGAATGCGAGACTAGCACGTTTCCGATGACGTCACCAGCGCATAGTAGGACAGAGATAGGGGAGAAAATGTGAAGTGGAGATCAGATACTGTCTCCTGCGCGTGATGTAGATCTGATAGGAGAAAATGTAAAGATCTGCAGAAGCTAACAAGAACTCTTCAGACATTTGAGGTACAAAACTGAGAGCGTATGTCCGTGAGAAAAAGAGAGAGAGAGAGAGAGAGAGAGAGAGAGAGAGAGAGGGGGGGGGTGGAGAGAGAGACAGACAGAGCGAGAGAGAGACAGAGACAGACAGCCAGACAGACAGACAGCGAGAGAGAGGAAGATTTGGAGGGGGGGGGGAAACACTGAAATGATTGGGAAGAACTAGACTCCAGAAAGATCAATTTTTATGATTGAATAAAGGATTGCTAAATAAAAAAGTATAAAAGGTAATGATAGGTTAACTGAAGCAAAATCAATAACGACGGAGTAAAGATCATGGTGCTGTATGGAAGCAAATTGTGAACATGGGGATCAACACTTTAAACCCACTATGGGAGAAATAATGTCAGAAGCACAGGAGATCCGTATATTTCGACTACTATCTGTAGTCCTCTTCATTCTCCTGAAGAGGACCACAGATAGGAGTCGAAATACATGGATCTCCTGTACTTCTGATATTATTTCTCCGATAGTGGGTACATTTACAAATGTGTTGTAACACAAAAGGGTACATTTACAAAAATGTACATTTACAAAAGTGTACATTTACAAATGTGTTGTGACATCGCAGTTTCCCATGATGATCAATCCTTCAGGAGATAATGTCAGTAGAGATTGACTACCTTCGGGTAGTTTGCACCCTCAGAGAAGTGGAAAAGGTGCTAAAGAAGAAAGTAAGAAGAAAGTGAATCAAGGAAGTACCTTTAGGTATAAAAGATGAACAGAATGTAAATCTAGGGAATAAGGTGGAAGGGAAAAGAACAAGCCAGAAGAGTGTGTGGGACAAGAGAATGAATGAATGAAAGGAGTGAATGAAAAAAGGAGTTAAGGAAGGATGGAGTTAAGGAAAGAAGGAGTGAAGGAAGGAAGGAGTGAAGGAAGGAAGGAGTGAAGGAAGGAAGGAGGGAGGTAAGGAAGGAAGGAGGGAGGTAAGGAAGGAAGGAGTGAGGTAAGGAAGGAAGCAGTGAGGTAAGGAAGGAAGGAGAGAGGTAAGGAAGGAAGGAGGGAGGTAAGGAAGGAAGGAGGGAGATAAGGAAGGAAGGAGGGAGATAAGGAAGGAAGGAGGGAGGTAAGGAAGGAAGGAGAGAGGTAAGGAAGGAAGGAGGTAAGGAAGGAAGGAGGGAGGTAAGGAAGGAAGGAGGGAGGTAAGGAAGGAAGGAGGGAGGTAAGGAAGGAAGGAGAGAGGTAAGGAAGGGAGGAGGGAGGTAAGGAAGGAAGGAGGGAGGTAAGGAAGGAAGGAGAGAGGAAAGGAAGGAAAGGAGGAGGGAGGGAGGGAAGGAGGGAGGGAGGGAGGGAGGGAGGGAGGGAAGAAAGGAAGAGTAGAAGACCGAAGATAAGATGACAACTTTAAGAATGTGTTTTCTGAGAAGCTAATATGTTAGTGCCGATATGTTGGAAGCTGATATGTTGGTGCACGACGGAGGCGAGAGGAGGAGATAAATAGACAAGGAAGAGGGAAGAGAAAAGGAGGAGGAAGAGAGAGAGAGAGGAGGAGGAGGAGGAGGAGGAGGAGGAGAGGGAGATGGGATGTGTGGAAGGAGCTGTCATCTGGTCTCCAAACTGGGACCAGGATCTGCCAACTCCGACAGTTCTTCCCTCACCTTTTTCACATAAGCAGACCTGACATCCAGCGGTTGCGTCTCTCCTGCCAGTAATACAAGTCGGTGACATGGAAAGAGTCTCACAATAATACAACAGAGACAATGGTCCAATGTTTCTTTCCAGTGTTGAAGGCTGGTGGTAATGTATATGTATACGTTATATATATATAATGTGTGTGTGTGTGTGTGTGTGTGTGTGTGTGTGTGTGTGTGTGTGTGTGTGTGTGTGTGAGTGTGTGTGTGTGCCGAAAAACACAAGGAAAATAAAAGAAATGAAACCGAGCGCTTTCGTCTATTCAGACATTTTCAAGGTGATTTCTGCATATATATATATATATATATATATATATATATATATATATATAATATGTGTGTGTGTGTGTGTGTGTGTGTGTGTGTGTGTGTGTGTGTGTGTGTGTGTGTGTGTGTGTGTGTACGTATGTATATGCAATACAAACACTGGAGACGTGTGTTCTATAAATGCAAGGTTAATCCCTTTGAAGAGAAACAACCGGAGCAGAGCGCTTTCGTATATTATATCGTCAGTGCAGATATACATAGAGAGTATAAACAATCGGAATGTAACATTAAGGAGAAAGGAACGTGGACACGTGGAAGGGTCAATGTATCAAAGGAAGGAAAAAAAAACACTGGACACTCTCCATGGGCGAGGAACAAATGAGTAGGAGAAGAGAAACATGGGATCAAATGTCTAATTAAATTCACTTTACAAATGGTCTTACAGTTGGTACATATGTTATTTCTTTACAGATATAATTATCTAGCCTATACAATCGTAGATTAAGGTTGATATTAGCATCTTGTGTAGATTTAATCAACTTTCAATAATAGTCCTTTCAACGACGTTAATGGTAAAAGTAATTATACTGGCATAATTCCGTCCGATAGGATGATGATTAAAGGTCCTGAGGTATCTAGATGTAGCACTTGATTCATGCCCTCGATTTTTCACCTTTTGTTTTTTATTTTTTATTTTTTCTAACTGATAGTTCTTTTGCCGTTTGACCAATGTTGACCTAGTTACATATTTTGAAAGGAAATTTGTATACATACCCTTTTTGCCAATTTGCAGAATTATTGATACGGTATTGTTTGATAGTTATTATTAAAGGCTACGTTGATATCAAAAACCTAAAGTAGTTTCGGGGCGCTAGCTAAGTTTAGGGTAAGACAAAAAGGTTTGACTGAGGGTTGTAAAATGGTTTCTTTGCAAAATTATAAGAGAAGTCAATTAAATGTTTAGGATATTTTAGTTTAGCACCAATATCAATAGTGTTTGTTGTCTCCTTATCAATGTACCCAGGACAACAAATCCACAAATAGTGTATGTATAAGCCCACATTAGTCGGTTTTCTGTATACACTGAATTCTAGATTTCTCTCTGTTCGATGAGTTTCTCCGTCTAAGAAAAGTAGCACACCTTCACTTTCCAGTTCATTTGTAAACGTAAAAGAACTGACTAGCATCTAAGTAATTAGGCCTTAGGCAAAGAATGTCATCAACATAGCGAAGCCATGTAAGGCCTGGAGGAATGATTTTTCTTTGTTATGTTCTCAAAAAATCCACGTACAAATCACTTAAAACAGGAGCGAAGGGAGTTCCCATATCAAATGTTTAGGTTCAGAATTTGTCATGAACTTGAAACTCATAATCTTTAATGCATAGTTTGGTCAATTGAATAATTATGTGGGTATGTAATGGTAATACTCGTACATGTTTGTCAAGTCCAACTCTTTTAGATCATCAAGCGTAAAATTTTTAAATAACGAAATAATATCATGGCTGATTAATTTGAAATTATAATTGAGCTGTGCATTGTCAAGTTTGTCAATGAAATCTGAATCATTATTAACATGGGAAATGAATGTTGTTCCGACTAAAGGGGTAAGAATGGTTACAAATCGTTTAGAAAGTTTATATATATATATATAATACATATATACATACATTTTTATCAAACACAATGCACTTTAATTCTAAGCCATCAACATCGGAAGAACCGTGGAGGCAACATGCAGAAATTGAAACGTGGTACGCCCGAGAATTCGAACCTATGGCCAGCACGTGACCAGTGCTGTAGTGACTTAGATCTCTCTTGATGGTGTAATGGTCTAAGTCACTACAGCACTGGTCACGTGCTGGCCGTAGGTTTGAGTCCTCGGGCGTACTACGCTTCAGTTTCTGCATGTTGCCTCCACGGTTCTTCCAATGTTGATGGCTTAGAATTAAAGTGCATTGTGGTTGATAAAAATGTATCTCTAGTCAATAGGACCCATTCAGTGTTGTACATGTATATATATATATATATATATATATATATATATATACACACTGTATATATGGGGGGTCCCTGCAAGATGGACAGCAAACCCATTTTCAAAAACCCCTGTCAACCCCCTGACCTCCGTCACGAGGTGCAACCCCGAGGGCCTGACATTCGGTCTCAGGACTTGGCCCAAGATCTTTTTCTATCAACTTCATCTGTAATTCTTACAATTTTGAACACATAGGGAGCAGGCAACCGGCGACTGATCTCTCGCTACCAATTTGAACCGGTGACACAGAAGCAGTCCCATACTCACACAACACAGGCAACGGTCAAAGTTTCTTTCTAGAGAGATCTGTGGGAGGTTCTGAGAACCGTTGACAGTCACTGTGGGGCCTCGGGTCTTCCAATTGGTGAAACTCGAGACAATAATTGGTTGAGTGGCACACACACACACACACACACACACACACACACACACACACACACACACACACACACACACACACACAATATACATACATGTACTTACACACACGTGTACGTACACATACACACACACACACACACACATACACACACATACACACACACAATGTACACACATATACTTACACATGTACATACACATACACATGTACACGCACATACACACACACACACACACACACGCACATATCCACGCGCACACGCACGCATACATCCAAAGAATCCGATAAAAACAAAAACAGGTAAGGCAGTTAATCTCACCACAGCTGTTCCAAATTCTTCCGACCAGGAGGGATTTCGATTCCAATATTTCCGGTACTTATTCGTTATTCTTAATTCGTTCTTGCCCTGATACCTGATTCGCCCCGAGTGAATAAAGTCATGTTTATCAACGCGGGACAAAATCGCTAAAGTGAGGTTAATCCGCGAGAGGTCGATGGAATAGATATTTCTGTAATGTTTACCTATCCTAGTTACTAGTTAGAGGAAAATGCCTTTGGTGTAACAGAAACTTTGCTTTTTATTCTACGAGTCTTCAGGTGATTTTATTAGTGATGATTCCGTTTAACGCCGGGATCTTTACTTTACCATGGATTTTGTAGAGTGGAATTTAATGAAGCATACCCTAGGTCCAACTCGCTGGCGGCAGGATACGGACTTCGACCTCCGTCACAAATGGCGACGCTCTGACCCACTAGGCCAAATAATAATAAAGTCAAATAATAATGAGGTCAATACTTCGAGTTTTTGCGGCTTAATCTTGAAATTGATTCCATTCTCATTCTGACTGCCGCCAGGCGATTTTATTCATCTGTGGGGCCAACCTCCTTTCGTCTCAAAACCTTTTATTGGAAAAGCTGGACCAGGTTTAAGGCTTACTCAGTTATCTTTTAATCCGATTTATTTGAACGGTTAAGAGAGGGAAGGCTCGATAGAGGAGGAGGCAGGGAGAAGAGCGATAAAGGAGGGAAAAGAGAAGCTAAAGAGACAAAGAAAAAGAGGAAATGGATCGACGGTGTTGATCTATTAGCTCCCGAGGAACCTTTTCGGATGAATGAAATTGGCTGGCGATAGGTAGAGTGTGAATGGCGCCACGAAATTGCCTGGCGACAGGTAGAGTGTGAATGGCGCCACGAAATTGGCTGGCGACAGGTAGTGTGATTGGCGTCACGAAATTGCCTGGCGACAAGTAGAGTGTGAATGGCGCCACGAAATTGGCTGGCGACAGGTAGTGTGATTGGCGCCACGAAATTGGCTGGCGACAGGTAGTGTGAATGGCGTCACGAAATTGCCTGGCGACAGGTAGAGTGTGAATGGCGCCACGAAATTGCCTGGCGACAGGTAGAGTGTGAATGGCGCCACGAAATTGCCTGGCGACAGGTAGAGTGTGAATGGTGCCATGAAATTGGCTGGCGACAGGTAGAGTGTGAATAGTGCCACGAAATTGCCTGGCGAGAGGTAGAGTGTGAATGGCGCCACGAAATTGGCTGGCGACAGGTAGTGTGAATGGCGCCACGAAATTGCCTGGCGACAGGTAGAGTGTGAATGGCGCCACGAAATTGGCTGGCGACAGGTAGTGTGGATGGCGCCGCGAAGTTACCTGGCGACAGGTAGAGTGTGAATGGCGCCACGAAATTGCCTGGCGACAGGTAGAGTGTGAATGGTGGCACGAAATTGCCTGGCGACAGGTAGAGTGTGAATGGCGCCACGAAATTGCCGGCGACAGGTAGAGTGTGAATGGCGCCACGAAATTGCCTGACGACAGGTAGTGTGTGAATGGTGCCACGAAATTTCCTGGCGGTAGGTAGAGTGTGAATGGCGCCACGAAATTGCCTGGCGACAGGTAGAGTGTGAATGGCGCCACGAAATTGGCTGGCGACAGATAGAATTTGAATGGCGCCACGAAATTGCCTGGCGACAGGTAGAGTGTGAATGGCGCCACGAAATTGGCTGGCGACAGGTAGAGTGTGAAAGGCGTTACGGAAGAGGCTGGAGACGAGATGTTACGTGATTCGCACTAGACGGCTGTATTTAGTCTATTAATTGATCTTTTATATTTATTTGTTTATTTATTTCTATTCTACAGGGCCAGTGATGTATCTGGTATATTTTACTTTTCATCTGTATATTTGTTAATATTATAATTTTACTTTATTCTATTTTATATATTTATTCATCATAATTTATCGTTATTGATTTACTATCGTTATCTTATTACTGCTGCTATTATATGCTTATCAACGTATTATTATTTATCATTGTTGTTTTACTATTATTTCATTATTACTATTATTTCTATATTTTTTTTTTGTATTCTATTTCGTTTTATTTAGTGAATATTTTGTCATCTCAGAACTGACCCACAGACCTTTTCTTGGAATATTCGCGTTCTGTCCCGCCATGTGAGTTCAACAGCTTTAGTCCAGTCTACAAGCTGGTCCCGATGATCGCCATCTGCCCTGGCGTCAGTGCACGCGCGAGATGGAGGTGTGATGTATTTGGCCACAGTAAAGTTCCAAATGACTTGTGCTTCTCTCTCTCTCTCTCTCTCTCTCTCTCTCTCTCTCTCTCTCTCTCTCTCTCTCTCTCTCTCTCTCTCTCTCTCTCTCTCTCTCTCTCTCTCTCTCTCTCTCTCTCTCTCTCCTCTCTCTCTCTCTCGTCCCTCTGTCTCCTCTCTCTCTCTCTCTCTCTCTCTCTCTCTGTCTCCTCTCTCTCTCTCTCTCTCTCGCTCTCTCTCGCTCGCTCTCTCTCTCTCTCTCTCTCTCTCTCGCTCTCTCTCCCTCTCTCCCTCTTCTTTTTTTTTTTTTTTTTTTGAATGGTGGAAAAGTTTGTGCGTGTGTACGTGCATGCAAAGGATTTCAAAGGAGCATTTCGACAGGAGACCTTTTGGTCCATAACTAGGTCGGATGCGAAAAAATTATGTTGTGTGTGTGTGTGTGTGTGTGTGTGTGTGTGTGTGTGTGTGTGTGTGTGTGTGTGTGTGTGTGTTTGTGTGTGTGTGCGTTGCGGGTGTGCGTCTGTGTGTGTGTGTGTGTGTGTGTGCGCGTGCGCGCGCGCGTACTTGACGCTCTCCTGTAAGCGAATTAATTTCGTTTCTGGTTGTGTGTTTCTCTTCTGATGTTCTTGAAGTCTCTACTTGTGCGTACTTTGGTTATATGTTTATCACTACAGTCCTACATACTACCGCTTCGTAGGACCTAATCTTTATCTCTGAAATTTTCTTTTAGACGAAGACATTGGATGTCAGATTCGAGGGCTTTACATACACTCCCGTTTGTCAATCTCTTTCCGAAATCAAAAATCTCGTTCTGCTCCAGTAACCTACGAAGTACCTCTTCCTTTGTCGAACTCAAAGGATGAAGAGGCTCTCGCGTTCATCATCGAGAGTATGTGGAGGTATTCGATTGCCTTTAAGAAGAAAAAAAATCTTAAGTAAAAACATAAAGATAAAATCCACTTGGGGAACACGGAAGCTGGATTTGTTCCATTGCCTTTAAGAAAAACAGTCCCTAAAAAAAATTATATACATAAGAATCCTCTTGGGATGACAGAAGCTGAGAGTATTTGGTTGTGCTCTATTGTCTTTAAAAAGGAAGAAAAAGAATTCTTTAAGAAAAAGAAAAGAAAATGGAAATGGGCATAATGCTCTTGGGACCACGGAAGCTTTCGTTTGCTGAAGGAAAGGTGGAAAATCTAAATGTGATTTGAGAACTGGAATGAGGTTTTTCTCTTCCATCATGATGGTGGAATGTCATGCCAAGGGAGAGGGTGGGAGAGTGGAATGAAGGGGTGGGAGAGTGGAGTGAGGGGGTGGGGAGGGGGGGAAGTGAAGTAGGAACATTCATGTTTACGTGAAATGAACAACTCATGATCTTAATAAGTGAACACATTATACTATCCATAAGTGAATATGATATACTGTTCATAAGTGAAAATAAAATGTTATACTGATAATAGTAATTGGACAGATTATTCTGTTAATGAAATAAGATTATGCAGTAAATAAATTAACAGATTATACCATTGACAGAATAACAGGTTGTACTACTAATTAGTGAACAGATTATACTGTTCATAAGTGAAAATGTTATACTGCTAACAATTGAACAGATTATGATGTTAATAAGAAAACAGATTGTGCAGTAATTAGGGTAATAGATTATATTCTTAATAAATTATATTGTTCATAAATGAACAGATTATGGTGTTATTAAAATAACGGATTGTGTAGTAAATAGGTGAACAGATTATGCAGTAAATAAATTAATAGATTATATTGTAAATAGAACAACAGGTAATACTGTTCAAAGTAACCAGGTTATGCTGTTGATAAGTGGACATATTATATTGTTAGTAAGATAACAGGTTATACTGTTAATAAGTAAAAAAGGCGTACCGTTAATAAGTGAACATGTTATCCTATTCATAAATGAACAGGTAATAATGATAAATGAACAGATGCAACCGCCTTTGGTTTAGTTGTTTGAACAGATATACTGTTGCCAGAGGTATCGGTGGATTTTGTCGGGATCTTGTCAACTGCATTGAAAGAAATATATAAAATAAAAATAAAATAAAATAAAAACTTGACTTCAAAGAAACAATTTGTCACAGTGGACGAAACTTTCTGTTTTGTTTCGATTTTTTTCGAAGTAATTTTGTGGACTGCATTATAGTGGTGACTTTGCGAAACAGAAACTGCTTGAAACGGAGAAACACCAAAGCAACCAAAATAGTTGTGCTTGTGGTCATTTGCTCATTTCCAGCCTAAACGGAATCGAAGTCTCTACAGTTTTGAGTGATTTTTAGAGGTTTCTGGAGACTCGATAGTTGGGTGTGATATCTGCAAAAGAATTTACGTAAAAAAAAATCAAATAAAAAAAAAAATAAAAAAAAGGGGGGGGGGAGGGCATTGACGGAAATTTGAGAACCACGGACATAGCAAACCTCTGTTGATAAGATTTTTTCCAATGTGGTCCACTTACTTCCCTCACTCGCTTTCCTCCTAAGACAGAATGTCAACAAATTGCAACACAATGTGCTGACGAAAACACTATACCAACCCAATCACCTGAAGACCTCCAACGGTCCACTGGGACTTCTGTCTGCGTCTGTACCTTCTTCTTGAGACTCGAGGTGGCCGCAGCCTAAGCAAAAAAAAAAAAAAAAAAAAAAAAAAAAAAAAAAAAAAAAAAAAAAAAAAAAAAAAAAAAAAAAAAAAAAAAAAAAAAAAAAAAAAAAAAAAGAGGCTCGGACACCCTTTAAGAAAAAGTTCGCCTTCTTCAGCTTCGACTTTGGCTCTGTTTATCGTGACCTATACAAGAGGTCAGTTTAGCTAAGATGGATGACAGTAGTTATAGGCAACACAAACGTTAACATCAGGAATTCACACACACATGCGCACACACACACACACACACACACACACACACACACACACACACACACACACACACACACACACTGGTCAGGAATAATCTCGACACTAGACCAGTGTCTTCTTTTTCTGCATTTTTCTATATATATATATATATATATATATATATATGTATATATATATATATATATATATATATACATATATATATATACATATACACATATCAAGAAGGAGGAAAGTGAAGGCACATGTCTACAAATAGTTCTGAGTTTATTCCTGAAGAAGCTTAAGGCGAAACCGGTCAGGAATAAACTTGATACTGGACCCGTGTCTTCTTTTTCCTACCATTTTCAACCTGTCCCAATGCTTCAACATGCGTATATGTATGTATGTATGTATATATATGAATGTATATACACTCGCACAGTTGTACGTCCGAATAGTAAGCTTTACAAAAACCCAAAGAATTGTACAGATGTTCTCCAGCGTTGGTCTGAGGAGGGCGTAGTACATAGTACTTGTGCGGGCCATGGAACATCCTAAGTAAAGAGGCACTGCCCAGACTAGGCAAGGGAGGTCGGTTCACATAGACTTTTTTTTTTTTTTTTTTTTTTTTTTTTAGCCTTCCCCATCCCTCCTACCGCCCTTCCTCCGCCTTCCTTCGCCTTCCTTCGCCTTCCCCCGCCTTCCCCCTTCTCCCTCCTCTCCCCATAAATTTTATCTACATTTTTTCTGTTACTATTTTTATCGTATGTGAATTTTATTTGCGACATTTTAAGTACGCGTCTGACATGAACCCGCCCCCCATTTTTTTTTCTTTTGTTCCTGTTAATTAGTTGCGTTAATTTTTTCCGCGTTTCCAGGATTTTCTAGATATTTTTCCTCTTCGTGTATTCAGAAAGGTCTCCATTTTGTTTTTCCACATGCTTACTCAGTTTCGATATTATCTTTTTTTAATATCATGCCAGCATTATTATTTTCTACGTTCTTTTTCTGTAAGTGGACTGCAAAGGTTGTGTAGGCTCGAGTATATATATATATATATATATATATATATATATATATATATATATGTTGTTTTTCTCGTATATTGTTAGCAATAACCAGCGCTTCTATCCTTGGGGACAATATTGCAACGAAGATGAGTCAAAAGATTGGTAAATGGGAAATTTAAGGACAGAGAGACCAGCATTTTTTTTTTTCCATCGC
>NC_134805.1:22188679-22193679 GCF_046742065.1 Oratosquilla oratoria
ATGTACACACACACACACACACACACACACACACACACACACACACACACGCACGCACACACACACACACACACACACACACACACACACACACACACACACACACACACACACACACACACACACACACACACACACACACACACACAGCGAGAAAGTGAGATAAACACAGAGAGAGACACAGATAGAGAGAGAGAGAGAGAGAGAGAGAGAGAGAGAGAGAGAGAGAGAGAGAGAGAGAGAGAGAGACAGAGGATAGGGGAGTAAGGCGAATGGTAATGTAGAGGTAAGGACCAGTATCTCTTAGGCTATGGTGTTGGCACTGTAGTAGTGCCACAAGGCACTGTGGGAGAATTATTGCTAAACCTGTCGGGCTGAAATGTCAGGTCAAGTGAAAGAGGACCTGACTGGAAAGCGGAAAAGGCCGACACATACTCCATCACAAAAGGCGAGAAGGAGACGACTGAGCGTCTTTCGTACACTAACGGAGAGCCGAGGGTGGGTGGGGGGAGTTGTTTAAGGTCATGATTCGACAAGACGTCCTTGTTAGTCTCGGGGTTCTGTGCGGCCGTAAATATAGGTTGGCACGAAGAAGACAAGCAGGGTGTGCTCGCTTGAGGCTTCGTTGTTGTTGGTTGGTTGGTTGTTGTTGTTGTTGTTGTTGTTTTTTGGTGTTGTTGTTGTTGTTGTTGTTGTTGTTGTTGTTGCTGCTGCCTTGACTGGCCGAGCAGTCCCCTTTCCCCGAGGAACGCCACGGTTGGAACGGGGTTTTTCCACACAAGTCCTTTATAGAATGTATATTGTGTTGTTGGCGTGCGAAACTGTGCACAGTACAGTCTTCCATAATGTGTTGTATAGCATGGGGTGAAGCGATGCGGTCATCCAGCCTCTTCTGATGGCTTAGAAGGACTGGACGGTGTCCGCAACTGTGGGTCCAGATCGACTCCGCTCTTTCGGGGAAGAGAGGATTCGGAAGGATGGATATCAGGGGGTCTGGCATGCAGCAGTGTTATTGTCTTTCAGTTTGCTGATAGAGCAGTGAGCGATGTGATTCTGAATATACTTCTGGAGGCTAGTGTCTGGTGTCTGGTGGTTGTGGAGGAAGAGAAGAGGGTATTTGTGTGTGATACAGGTATTTGGGCGTTATTTTTATGTTTCATTATTGTGTGGGTGTTCTGCAATGTAGTGTAGTAGGTGTTCTGCGTTTGTGGAGGCCGTGTGTGTGTGTGTGTGTGTTGTGTGTGTGTGCCGTTTGTGTGTGTGTGTGTGGTCACACTCTTTGAGGGTGTCGTCACTGTGTGAGGGATTTACGAGGTCCGCACTGGGAAATATCTTTGTGTGCTATTCCTGACTAGAAAGCTAAGAGATTTACGCTAGAAAGCGATGAGCTGATCCTAGCGGCTAGCTACCATGGTCATGTGCCATCGGTCCACAATTGAAGAATAGCACACTCATATATTTTAATAAGACATACACATCTTACACACACACACACCCACACACACATTACATGGAAACTATACATATACATTAATATATATATATATATATATATATATGTGTGTGTGTGTGTGTGTGTGTGTGTGTGTGTGTGTGTGTGTTGTGTGTGTTGTGTGTGTGTGTGTGTGTGTGTGTTGATTAAGAAGCTTGCTGATGCCACGCCCATGGACTCGAACCTTGCTTGATGGTGCAGTGAGGTAATGTAGCTCCTGACTATCGAGTCCAAGGAGCACCTGTTTTTTCCCAATCCGCAAGTGGCCAAAATTTGTCGATGTGTACCTAAAGAGTTAGCGTTCTTGCTTTGTGGTCATGGATGGCAGTGGCGGAGCTTCTAAATTCACACACACGCACACACAGACACACACACGCACGCACACACACACACACACACACACACACACACACACACACACACACACACACATATATATATATATATATATATATATATATATATATATATATGTATATAGAATATGTAGTATTTGAATGTGTATTTGTATGTACGTGTGTGTGCGTGTATTCACAGGTATTTACACATGTATGTTTGACGTGCGCACACGTACACACACACACACGCGCGCGCACACACACACACACACACACACACACACACACACACACACACACACACACACACACACACACACACACACACACACACACACACACACACACACCAAGGTGTCCGAGATAGGCTTTCATCTTCAGCCGAAGAAACTAAGAAGAAAATAATAAATCAAAAAACAAAAGGAAATAGAAAATAAAAGATAAAATGGCAACAAGAGTTATACAAATGAAATGTTCGTTTCCTTAGGGTAAAATTAAAGAATCGGTTGTTTGAAATCACGACAATTTGGATCCGGTGCCTCAGAAACAAACTCCAAAAATCGATGATTTATTTTTGAATGTCTGAAAAAATAAATCCCCAAGAAATTTTTACTCCAAACATAGAGAGAACGTTCCTGACGATATCGTTTCGTACTAAACAATATGACACAAAAAACGAAAGATTTTGAAACACACCTCAGAGTTTCACTTCATATGAATCAGACCTTTGAGTGACTGTACTTGTCTGAACGACTGTACGTTTCGTACTGAACAATATGACACAAAGAACGAAAGATTTTGAAGCTCACCTTAGAGTTTCACTTCATATGAATGAACCCTGACGCCTCGCGATTTTATTCACGTTAAGGTCTCGAGGTCGAGTCTCTAACTAAGGTTTCCAATAACTCAATTATGCCCCAAGTTTATGATTTGGCTGAGAAAAATCGTTTTGTATTTGTAACATTGGTTCTCGAAATGAGTATAATTAATTATACCACATTGTGTGTGGGGGGGGGGTGAGTATGCGCGTCGGTGTGCGTACGTGTGCGTGGGCCTGCGTGTGTGCGTGCGTGTTTGTGTGTGTGTGTGTGTGTGTGTGTGTGTGTGTGTGTGTGTGTGTGTGTGTGTGTGTGTGTGTGCGTGAGTGTGCGTGCGAGTGCGTGTGTATGTGTGCGCGCTTGCGCGCGTGTGTGTGAGTGTGTGTGTGTGACCGTATGCTTGTATATGTGAGTGTGTGTGTGTGACCGTATGCTTGTATATATATATGTGTGTGTGTGTGTGTGTGTGTGTGTGTGTGTGTGTGTGTGTGTGTGTGTGTGTGTGTGAGTAATTTTGCGTTCAACGGTGATATTATCTTATTACCCTCTTGAAAATCATAAACTGTAATTAATGTATTCATGCTGCGTAGTCCAGAGGGATAGAAGCGACAGTAAAATACAAACCGGAACAACAACCGCTGTATTCAAAGCATCATTGTCCTACGAGCAAAAAAAAAAATAATTATAATAATAATCGTGAAGACTATAAAATGGATATTTATCTTATCGGTAAGCTTCGAAAACCTCTCTTATGTGCATAAAATCACCTAACGGCAGCTAGAATAAAGTTGCTAGGATTAGCGTCCATCACGCTCGGTTCGCACGTATCGACATTTCGCCGTGCGCCGTCCACGACACGACGTCGTGCTCTCAAGTATCCATGGGCGTCTATGGTCGTGACGTATGAAAGCATCCATAGACATCCGTGGTTATGCAAGAGCACGACGTCTTACGGTTCAAAGGAGAACATGTGTCCGTGACTGTACAAGGAGGTCGGTAAGGGGTTGTGGTTCCCCCACTCGCCTTCAAGGACAGCGTGGGGTGCGCTGGAGGAACAAGAATTGTGAAAGCGGGTTGGTTACATGTGAAGAAAATTGGGTTACCTGTAATAGGGGTCGGGATGGGTCAGAAGGGTGGGGGGAGAGGAGGAAGAGAAGGAGGAGGAAGAGGAGGAAGAGGAAGGGGAAGAGGAGAATAAAGGGTAGGAAAGAAGTGAAGACGGATAGAAAGGAAGAGGAGGAGGAGGAGGAGGAGGAAGAGGAGGAGGAAGGCGAAGAGGAGAATAAGGGAAAGAAGTGAAGACGGATAGGAAGGAAGAGGAGGAAGAAGAGGAAGAGGAAGGCGAAGAGGAGAATAAAGGAAAGAAGTGAAGACGGATAAGAAGGAAGAGGAGGAGGAGGAGGAGGATACAGAGAAGGAAGTGAAGGAGGATAGGAATGAGTATAAATGGAGGAGAAAGAAGAAGAGAGGGATTGGAAGAATGAAGAGGAGGAGAAGGAGGAAGAGGAGGAGGAGGAGGAGGAGGAAGAAGAGTGGAAATAGGAAGAAGGATAAATTGGAGAAACGAGGAGAGGGAAAAGAAAGACGAGGACGAATAAATAGTAAGAAGGGGAAATGAAACTGATGAGGAAACAACAAACAGAAGAGAGAAAGAATGTGGAGGAGGGAAAGAAGAATCAAGAGGGGAGTGACGCAAAGAAAGGAGGAACTGGGAGAGAGAATGAAGAGGGGAAGAGGGGAGAAAAAGAGAGAAATATAAAGAAAGAAACATTAGAAGGGTGAGGAAGAGAGGAGAGGGAGTGGGAAAGGCTGAAGATGTTAGAGATGAGAACACTGTAAGAGAAAGAAAAGAGAGGAAAAAAGAGGAATGGGTGAAGAGTCGTATTTGAAAGAAGAATGAAGGAGAAAAGAAAAGAGAAAATGGAAGAAAAAAAGAATAAAGGACAAATGTTGAGATACGAGGAGTGGAGGAAAGGAAAAACTGTTTTTGAGAATCTAGGAAGGGTGGATGAGATGTAGACTCACTTTGCCTGGTTGAATCCTTTCTCAGCTGCAATACACTCATGTCTTTATCATGGTGACCCCTAGGCGGATTTATTCCACTGAGGGCGATGCTCCCTTGTTACCTCCGGGGAGGGATAGTATGGGGGGGAGGGGGGAGATTACAGGTAGTTAGTTTTGAGAGGAAATGTGGGTGGGGGTGATTAGAGGTTGCGAGTCGTGGGTTGGGCAATAGGATTCGAGGTTGGGGCGGGTTGAGGTTCGGGGTTGGGGGGTTGGAGGTTGGTGATTGGAGGTTGGTCTTGCTTCACGTGAATAAAATCGCCTGTCGTCAGCCAGAATAAAACGAGA
>NC_134805.1:22198679-22238679 GCF_046742065.1 Oratosquilla oratoria
CGGAGATTTGAGTCCTTAGCTATACCACGTATCAATTTCTGCATGTATGCCTCCTCGAGTTTCTCAATGTTGATGGCTTAGAATTAAAGTGAATTATGAGTGACACTAGGACTCATTCAGTGTTGTGCAAATATATATATATATATGTATATATAATTATATATAATATATATATATATATATATATATATATGCAGAAACCACTTGGAAAATAAAAGAAATGAATACCGAACCTTTTCGTATATTCAAGACATCATCAGGGTACAAAAAATATTGATTTGTTTTGCATATATATATGTATGTGTGTGTGTGTGTGTGTGTGTGTAATATACGTATATTTTTGTGCGTGTGTGTGTGTGTTACTGCAATTAACTAATTGTAATATACAGGGCCAGGATCCACACAACTTTTATGATCTTAAAATTTGCCGTGAAATGTTGGTATTCCACCTTTTGAATTTCTGTTTTGAAAATTACTGTGGAAGTCAAGCCAACATTATATAATTTTGTTTCAATGAAATGAGAAATACTTTCTGTGCAGAGAATATAGTATCTATGTTCGTATCCTCTCTGGTTACACTGAATAACGAAGTTCTTCATAAATTATATGTGATCTTCACTACAAATGATATAATTGCTTCTTGCAGGAAATGTTCTTTTAAAGGTCAGAATGCACAACTGGAGACAATTTTTTTTTAAATAAAAGAAGCATTTTCGACCATTTCCATGAAATATTTTTGCTATTAAACTTGAATTTAAGTCTTAAAAAAATGCGCTATTTTTCAGTTCTTAATAATTCCTCTGCACTTCGAAATCGACTTCGGCTATCGTCGGGAATCTTCGGAAGTGTGACGTAATAGTCGTCAAACATCGCTATTCGGACGCCGTTGTTCGCCATTGTTAAAGACTGAATCTGTTGAACAGCTATGATAAAATATAATAAAATATCGTCTATTATGTAGCTGCAGAGTGTAAAAACGGTTAAGGAATGTACGAAAAAGACCAGCACTGTCAATAATTTGGTTTTCCACATTTTTAAGATTAAACTTCCAACACCTGTTGATTGATTTGCCCCCCCCCCCATCCTATTTCTGATGTTTTGGAATTCTCCCTTGTAATACATAGCATCCTACCATATATAAATACAAGGGTTTTCACGCAAAAGATTCCCTAATAAAGTATAAAATTCCCTCCATCTTTGACTGCACGATATTCAACATGGCGCACTCGAGACGGAAAAAAAAATATATATATATATATATATATATATTTTTTATCTTTTCTAATCATGGATTTATAATGGTTACATGATTCGATAGTCCAATTGTATCTATTTATGGCACAATAAATATCTTTCTCATCATTTTTATATCTCAAAATTATAAATTTAGTTGAATTTTATTAGTTGAATTTTTAGTTGAATTCAATCATAATATTTACGATGGCAGAACCAACTGTGATAGTTTACAGAACTATTTCTAAAAGGGAGTGAGTAGTTTAGAAGAACTATCTCGTCTATTGCATTCTGACCTTTAATATACAATAAATAATCTTGAAAAAAATCAATGGAAGGATTCAATATAAAGTGGAATTTAATAACGTGTGTCTTATTGTCAAAAATATCTTCCCTCGAATTAAAAAAAAAAATCTTCTGATTCCACCAACTCAATATAACTTCTTCTCAAGAATTACGAATCCATTTCCGGGTCAATATTTGTTGTGACAAAGTCAGAAGAATTAGTGAAGAAATTACGTGTAGAGCATTTCTTCGAATTCGTCATTTCGTTGTTATTTTATTGAATGTTTGGCTCCCACTGATAAATTCATCTTTGTGTGCGTGCGTGTGTGTGTGTGTGTGTGTGTGTGAGGGAGAGAGAGAGAGAGAGAGAGAGAGAGAGAGAGAGAGAGAGAGAGAGAGAGAGAGAGAGAGAGAGAGAGAGAGAGAGAGAGAGAGAGAGAGATTCATCATGGTGTTGGATCATGCATTGAACTCATGATCGACAACTATTTCCCTCCCGGAAGAGAGCTCAGAGCTCGTATATGACCGATCTATGGGTATTGCTGTGATCTGACACGCACACACACACCCAACTCTCCGCCCACGAGAGCTGGAGTAACAACCCGCAGCGCAGCGATACTGAAATTATTTCAGCCCTGGGCGGGATTCGAACCCAGACCGCCGTAGTGTGCGTGCGCGCGTGCGTGTGTGTGTGTGTGTGTGTGTGTGTGTGTGTGTGTGTGTGTGTGTGTGTGTGTGTGTGTGTGTAGGGAGATAATGATAATGATAACAAATATAGTAATGTTGATGAGAGAGGGAAGAGAGAGAGAGAGAGAGAGAATGAAAGTGAGTGAGCGAATTGCAAAAGAGCGTGCGAGCGTGTTTGTATGTTTGTGTGTGTGTATGTGTGTGTATGTATATATATATGTGTGTGTGTGTGTGTGTGTGTGTGTGTGTGTGTGTGTGTGTGTGTGTGTGTGTGTGTATGTGTGTGTGTGTGTGTAGAGAGAGAGCGAGAAAGAGAGAGGCTGAAAGTGCGTAGGTGAATATGCACAAGAGCGTGCGAGCGTAACTGTATGCTTGTGTGTATATATGCATTTTAAAAGTGGCCACTCGGATGGCCCAACTCCCAAAATCACAGTCAAAAATATACAAACTGTTTAAGCAAAAATAAACAAATAAATATATGAATATAAATAGATGAATAGATATATAGATAAAGACAGACCTATTTTGTTTAATTATTGCAAACTTCACCTGTGGGGAGAAAGGACCAGGCGGAATGTATTTATACACGAAAATGCACTCCCCATCCGTACACGTGTGTAAAAATGTACACACAGCAAGGAAGAGTGTACAACTTCCTGTGTACTGATGCAAGAGCGATATTCTATACTGAAAGCCTGGGCAACCCCCTCCCCCCACACCTCCCCCTCCCCCCTCTTCCTCCTCCCCTACTCCTCCTCACCTTACTCCTCCCCCTCCCCACCTTACTCCTCCTCCTCCCCTACTCCTCCACTACTTCTCTCTGCTCCTCCTTCCCCTCCCTTTCCTCCCACTCCCCCTTCCTCTCCCCCATCCCTCCCCCACCCCTCCCCACCCCCTTCCTCTTCCTACCCTTCCCAACGCTTCTCGATCTCCCCAGCCCTTCCCCCACGCCTCTTCCTTCCCCCACACCCCTTCTTCTCCCACACCCTCCCCTCGTCTCCCCCATCCTCCCCCCAATCACCCCTTCTCTCTTCCACCCTTCCCTACACCCCTTCCTTTCACCGCTCCTCTCCTCTCCTCACCCTTCCCTCCCCTTCACCCCTCCCCTTCCTCCCTCGCCAGCTTTACTCCCCCCAGAGGCGAAAGGGGGTGGGGGGAGTCTATTGGGGGGGAGGCGCCTAGGTCGCAAAGTAAACACGAAGACCTGCACATTGCTTTTGCTTTTGAAAAATCACTGCCGAAGCTATTTTTCAAGTCCGTCTTCCTCACTACGTTTTCTGTTTTACTTCTATTTCATTTTCAGTCAGTTTTTCATATATACACACACATGCATGCATACATGCATACATACATACATATACATACTTATACATACATACACAAGACCATGGTGGTGAAACACACACACACACACACACACACACACACACACACACACACACACACACACACACACAAATATTTGTGCATATGCTTGTATGTTCATATCAGTATGTACAAGTTAGATATTTATATATGTATAAACATATGCAAATGTATTATTTCAGAACCAGGTATTTACATGTTTATATAAAATGAAAATATTGTATGAAACCTTATAGTAATGGCAGGCATTAATGATTTTTTTATCCATAAAAATTTGAAAAATAAATAGAAAATAAAATAATAAATTTATATAGATTAATAAATAGATAGATAAACAAATTTAAAAATATAGATTAATAAATAGAAAAAAGTAAATAAATAGATGAATGAATAGATAAATGAATAAGATCAACTTTGCAAATTACACCCAAAGGCATGACGCGTGTGCGAATTCAGGCCCTCCAGAGGACCAGTAAAGTTAAACCAGAAGATGTGAACAGTAATTAGTTAACTTAATCTATGAGAGCAAAGTTTCGGCGTAGAGTCTGTGCAGACGGAGAAGTCTCTGGGGCCTCAAGAGGTCTTACTGACGGAATAGAAAACGAGACTCCAAGAGTCGACCCCACCCCCACCCCCCCACCCCTCGGCGGACACTCTGAGTGTCTTTCTTCACCTCAATGAGAACATATTTGTGTGTATTCACCTCGGATCTGCTGCAGCCTCTTTTCGAGACAGCCAGACACCACCCTACGGCAGTGAGCTCAGAGCTCATTATTAGCAGATCTCTGGGTAGGTCTGAGACCACTCACACTCCACACACCGGGAATGCAAGGTCACAACTCCTTGACTAACGTCCCGTACCTACTCGCTGCTAGGTGAACAGGGGCTACACGTGAAAGGAGACAAACCCAACTTGTCTCCGCCCGGCCGGGGAATCGAACCCCGGTTCTCCGGCTTGTGAGGCCAGTGCCTTACCAATCCGCCACCGGGCCGTGTGTGTGTGTGTGTGTGTGTGTGTGTGTGTGTGTGTGTGTGTGTGTGTGTGTGTGTGTGTGTGTGTGTGTGTGTGTGTGTGTGTGTGAGAGAGAGAGAGAGAGAGAGAGAGAGAGAGAGTGAGAAAGGAAAGCGAGAGTGAGAGAGAGCGAAAAAGAGAGAAAGCAAGAGAGAACGAGAAAGAGAAAGCTCAAGAAAAAGAGAAAGCAAGAGAGTAAGAAAGAGAGAGTGAGAGAGAAAGTGAGAGAGAGCGAGATAGAAGAGTGACAGAGAGAGAGCGAGAGAGAGAGAGAGAGAGAGAGAGAGAGAGAGAGAGAGAGAGAGAGAGAGAGAGATATGGAGGGAGGGAGGGAAATACACACTCACGCGCACGCGCGCGCCCTACGTTGTGGAGAGAGATCTAGGTATGAAAAATACAAAAGCGTGCGAAAAAAGAATTGTGTGTCGGTAAAGCCATTTGATAGAGATGAAGCCTCTGCGTGTGAAATAAAGACGGAAAAAACCTTTTCGCAGCGAAATCGCCGAGGAATTTAATTATAAAACAGGGAATGGGTTACACCCTGGTGGTTGACAAGTTTTAACTTCAGCGATCACGTTAATTTAATACCCGCGAAACATTTTCCATCTCTTATCCATTTCCTCTTCGAATTCTGGACAAATTAACCGAGTCTGATTCTACAAATCTGTCCACGCGCGGTGAATGGGGACAGCATGACGTCACAGTGCCCTGTCCGGAAACGTTAAAGGACTGGGTGACGTCATGTTGAATCTGAAAAACGTTTACAGCAAATGAAAACTGATTTTTTACACATAGACATTAGAAACGTTATATACATAGTACGCACTGTACCTACCTACCTACATAAGCTAATATTGTGTGTGTGTGTGTGTGTGTGTGTGTGTGTGTGTGTGTGTGTGTATGTGTGTGTGTGTGTGTGTGCGTGTGTTTGTGTGTATTTACCTAGTTGTATTATACGGGAAGGGAGCTATGCTCGTGGTGACCCGTCTTTGTATCTGTGTGTGTGTGTGTGTGTGTGTGTGTGTGTGTGTGTGTGCGTGTGTGCACGCCCCATAGATGGGCATATATGAGTTCTCATCCGGGAGGGCAATAGCTAACGATCACGAGTCTAACATGTAATCCACACACACACACACACACACACACACACACACACACACACACACACACACACACACACACACACACACACACACACACACACACAGTCACACACACACACACACACACACAGTCACACACACACACACACACACACACACACACACACACACACACACACACACACACACACACACACACACACACACACACACACACAGTCACACACACACACACACACACACACACACACACACACACACACACACACACAGTCACACACACACAGTCACACACACACACGCATCCAATATTTCCTTTACAAAATATGGAAAGCATTTCTCCTATTTGGCTTTTTGTGGGTCGAAGATATACGAGATGGAATTCCTATCATATTTCTTCCTAATTTTTTTTTCTTTTTTTATCTGTGTGGTTTGCTGAAATATGAGGTTTAGTTCCTCCCAATGGATATCAATGGCGACCCCTCTGGGAGGGGAATTTTTTTGCTACACTTTTTTTTTTTTTTTTTTTTTTTTTCTCTCCTGAGGTACAAAGTAATGTTCCACCTCCTTATTTATTCGAAAGGTTTGATTTTTCTTTTACCCTTTTTCTTTTTTACCTTTATTTTCTTTCTTTTCTATTTCTTGTTTCATATGAAATACATGGTTGATTCCTTTGTCCTTTTTTCCTAGTTGATACATATAATGAAATTATTGTGCCTTTTTGTGTACGCGTATATATATATGATCCGTTTCTCTCTCCCTCTCTCTCTCTCTCTCTCTCTCTCTCTCTCTCTCTCTCTCTCTCTCTCTCTCTCTCTCTCTCTCTCATCATCATTGCTATATTTATTATTATTATCATCATATCATTATTATTAGTAGTAGTAGTAGTATGGTTACTGTTATTATTATTATTAATTATTATCAATTATTATTAATTATTTGTTGTCATTACTATTAACAATAACGACGATAATGATAATAGTGATACTTGTATCATTACTAACATTGTTAGTGAAAACATTACCATAAATCATCATCATTACCAGTTACAAGGAACAAGAGAAGTAAATACCATTATTGGTGTAACCTCTACACACTTAAGTTAAAAGATAAACAGGAATATAAGGACAAGAGAAGCACAAAAAAAAAAAAGACGAGCAGAAAAGGAAATGCAGATATTTTCTGTGACTGAACAGTCGCCGCCACTGACGTTTATTCCCTTTGTCCTCCTGCAGAAGTACGAAGTGGAGTTCTTGTTGCATCAACACTGGGTGGACCCTCGCCTCAAGCACGACGACAAACAGAGGTTTGAGTACCTGAGCGGCATTCACCACCTAGTAAGTACAGTACAAGACGCTATCCTCCATGTACCTTCTCTCGCCGACAGCGTGAAGGAATGTCCCGTCCACAGGTTTCGGGAATCTTATTTTGAGTAGTTATGTTTATGGTCGCTGGCTGAGCGGGTTAGGGCGTCGTTACTTGCGGCGAAGGTCGAGGTGAGGGCGGTTCGAATCCTGCCACCGGCGAAATTGAACCAAGGGCATGGTTCATTAAATTCCACGCTACAAAGTCCTCTGTGAGGGGGGCACCGTCCTAGCCTCCCGATAAGGGGGGGAAGGGAGTGTGTGACGTTAAACCATATCATCATCATCATGTTTATTGGTTTGGGAATGTAAGGCCGCTTTTCTGAGTCTAGGTTTGATGTGTACAGAAATCCAGGTATATGTTTTGTTAACTGATCAATTGTTGTCTAGAGCTTCACTCCGTGAGAAACCCGCAGCCTCATCGTAACTGGCAACGTTCATCGATCTTTCTCACAGATCTCGCGGAGAAGCAGCTTCGGACTGTTGCATATGTTGTGTTAGTGTTAAATCATTCCTAACTCAGCGGCTGAAAGTCATGAGGGAAAGGGGAGCAGTCACTAGATGTAATCTAAACTAACCTAAATTAACCAAGACCAGCCAAAGATGACCTAACCTGACCTAACTTATCTAGAAGAATCAGAATCAGCATAACACAAGAACCACGATATCAAACGGGTTCTAGAACCTTTGGCATAGATGTGTGTATGTATGTGTGTGTGTGTGTATGAGTGTGTGAGTGTTTGCGTGTGTGTGTGCATGCCTGTGTGTGTGTGTGTGTGAGAGAGAGAGAGAGAGAGAGAGAGTGTGTGTGTGTTTGTGTGTGTGAGAGAGAGAGAGAGAGAGAGAGAGAGAGTGGTGTGTGAATGTGTTTTCCTTCCTACCTGTCTGTCTGTATGTCTGTGTGTCTGTCTGTCTGTCTGTCTGTCTGTCTGTCTTCAGAAATAAGGAACATAACTTCATCCTGTCACTGCGGAGGGCCCATTCTCTGTCCCCCAATGGGGAGAAGAGAACCTCTGCCTCGATGCGGCCCTGAGGTGCCCCCGAGCCGGAGAGGTCGTTGTCGTCTTCGTTGTCGTCTTCGTCGTCTTCGTCTGGTTCTTCCTCGGGTCGGTTTGTGTGTCAGACGGAGCTCGGGGTGAGCGGGAACGAGTTTAGGGTCTGCTGGTTCCTCTCGTAGCTTCCTCTCGCTCGATCTTACCGATCTCGTGCCTATGCTTCCCCCATACATATATATATATATACATTTTTTTTTTTTTTTTTTTTTTTTAATAATTCGCTAGTGGACAGCGACATCAATCATACAATCCATGACCGTCGCGCAGAGGATTCGAACCACCGCTTATAGACCCAAGAGAGTCCACGGCACCCGCCTTTAACCATTGTGGTCGAGTGGTAAAGGCGGGTGCTGTGGACTCTCTCGAGTCTATAGGCGGTGGTTCGAATCCTCTGCGCGACGGTCATGGATTGTATGATCATATATATATATATCTTTTATGTTATATAATATATATATATATATATATATATACAGTATATATAATTTTTTTTTTCTTCTTTACTTTTCTTTTTTCGATTATATATTCATGGTTTCATTTTTTGTTTTTCTCTCTTTTGAGTAAATATGTCCTCTTTTATGAACACTGGGTTCCTCTTTTTTTCTAATATAATTTGACAAGTTTAGCTTTACTCTTATTTTTCCCTTTTTTCATCGTTTTCGACTCTACTCTCTCATCTTTTTTGCATCCCCTCATCTTTCCTCTCTGATATCTCTCCTATTCTCTCTTACGTTTGTTTGTTCTCATACCGTCGGCCCCCTTGTCTCCGCTTTATCTCTCTTGTCTCCTCCTGTTTTCTCTTCAAATGTTTTAGTCGGAGTGGCTCACCGGACGCCACTCCTGCCTTGTCATGCTGACTGCTGGCCACGTCCGGCGGCCAAGAGGGCTTCAAGTGCATGATGGTGTCCGCGTGGTGTCTTCTTTGTCTTTCAGAAAACAGGAGGAGACGGACAGAGAGAGAGGAAGGAAGGAGAGAGAGAGAGAGAGAGATACGCTCAGATAGACCGACTCAGAGAGAGGGACAGAGAAGGAGAGAGACAGATAGAAAGGAAGAGAGACAGGCAGAGAGGGAGATAAGGCAGAGAAGGAGATAGAGAGGGAGAGACAGGGAGAACGAAAGAGACAGACAGCGAGGGAGACAGGGTGAGAGAGAGACTGAGTGAGAGAGAAAATGAGAGAGACAGTGAGAGAGACAGGCAGACAGTGAGAGATATTGAGACAGACAGATAGTGAGAGACAGACAGTGAGAAAGAGAGAATTCCAGGGAGAACAAAAGAGACAGACAGCGAGGGAGACAGGGTGAGAGAGAGACTGAGTGAGAGAGAAAATGAGAAAGACAGTGAGAGATATTGAGACAGTGAGAGACAGACAGTGAGAAAGAAAGAATTCCAGGGAGAACGAAAGAGACAGACAGCGAGGGAGACAGGGTGAGAGAGAGACTGAGTGAGAGAGAAAATGAGAGAGACAGTGAGAGAGACAGGCAGACAGTGAGAGATATTGAGACAGACAGATAGTGAGAGACAGACAGTGAGAAAGAGAGACAACCAGAATGAGAGAGACAGGCAAACAGTGAGAGACATTGAGACAGTGAGAGACAGACAGATAGCGAGAGAGACAGACAAATAGTAAGAGGCAGAGACACACAGATAATGAGAGAAAGACAAAGACTGAGAGACAAAGAGTGAGACAGTGAGAGAGACAGTGAGACAGACAGTGAGACAGACGGGCGCGGATAGTGAGACAGGCAGACGTAGTGAGAGAGACAGATAGAGAGAAATACAGACAGAGAGACAGATAGAGAGACAGGTAGGCAGAGAGGAAGGGAGACAGACAGAGAGGGGGAGAGACAGAGAAAAACTAATAAGGAGAAAGTAAAGAGAGAAATGAGGAAGACAAGAGAGAGAAACTAGAGAGAGAGAGAGAGAGAGAGAGAGAGAGAGAGAGAGAGAGTGAATGAGCAAAGGATGAGTAAAGGATAAGCGAGCAGCTGAGTGATCCGGTGGTTAGCGTGGTGGACTTGTAGTCTGGGAGTTGCAGGTTCGAATCTTCTAACGAGAGATTGAGTCGTTTTCACCATTTCCTAAGAATCCTTTCACATGCACAAAGAAATCAAGCAAAGTTGAATAAGAAAAAAATAAAATAGGTTAGAAATCAACCAAGATTGATCAACTATTAATATTAATAGTAATAACTATTAAACTATTTATATCAGTAGTACTAGGAATACTGGGATTCTTAATACTAGAAATAAAATCATTATTACAATGATAATATTGTTGGTGACTGGAAACTGAATGCATGAACGGTCGTTGAAAAAAAATGGAGAGTTTTTTTTATCTTTTTTTATCCTCTCTCTCTCTCTCTCTCTATCTCTCTCTATCTCTCTCTTTCTATCTCTCTCTCTCGCTCTCTCTCTCGCTCTCTCTCGCTCGCTCTCTCTCTCTCGCTCTCGCTCGCTCTCTCTCTCGCTCTCTCTCTCTCTCTCTCTCTCTCTCTCTCTCTCTCTCTCTCTCTCTCTCTCTCTCTCTCTCTCTCTCTCTCTCTCGTTCTCTCTCTCGTTCTCTCGCTCTCTCTCTCTCTCTCTCTCTCTCTCTCTCTCTCTCTCTCTCTCTCTCTCTCTCTCTCTCTCTCTCTCTCTCTCTCTCTCTCTCTCTCTCTCTCTCTCTCTCTCTCTCTCTCTCTCTCTCTCTCTCTCTCTCTCTCTCTGCTCCCTCTCCCCCTGCTCCCTTGAACCCTCCCTTCCCCTCCCTCTCCCCCTCCCTTCCCCTCCCTCTCCCCCTCCCTCTATCCCCTCCTTCTCCCCCTGCTCCCTCTATCCCCTCCCTCTCCTCTCTGCTCCCTCTAACCCTCCCTCTCACCCTCCCTCTAACCCTCCCTCTCACCCTCCCTCTCACCCTCCCTCTCACCCTTCCTCTCACTCTCACCCTCCCTCTCCCCCGCTCCCTCTCCCCCCTGCTCCCTCGAACCCTCCCTCTAACCCTCCCTCCATTCTCCCTCCTTCCATTCTCCCTCTTTCCATTCTCCCTCTCCCCCTCCCCCTCCCTCTCTCCCTGCTCCTTCTAACCCTCCCTCTATTCTCCCTCTCCCCCTCCCTCTCCCCCTCCCTCTCCCCCTCCCTCTTATTACTTATTCTTTATTCTTTAGCCCTTCCTTACCCTCTTCCCACTCCGCACCTTTTCCCCCACCTCACCTCTTCCCCCACCTCACCTCTTCCCCCACCTCACCTGTTCCCCCCTCACCCAACCTCTTCTCCCTCCCTCACCCAACCTCTTCTCCCTCCCTCACCCAACCCCTCCCACTCCCTCACCCAACCCTTCCCCCTCACCAACCCCTCCCCCTCACCAACCCCTCCCCCTCACCAACCCCTCCCCCTCACCAACCCCTCCCCCTCACCAACCCCTCCCCCTCACCCAACCTCTTCTCCCCAACCTCACCTCTTCTCCCCAACCTCACTTCTTCTCCCCAACCTCACCTCCTCCCCCTCCCTCACCAACCTCTCACCCTCACCCAACCTCTTCTCCCTCCCTCACCCAACCCCTCACCCTCCCTCACCCAACCCCTCCCACTCCCTCACCCAACCCCTCCCACTCCCTCACCCAACCCCTCCCACTCCCTCACCCAACCCCTCCCCCTCACCAACCCCTCCCCCTCACCAACCCCTCCCCCTCACCAACCCCTCCCCCTCAACAACCTCTTCCACCCTCACGCAACCTCCTCTCCCCCACCTCACCTCTTCCTCTCCCTCACCCAACCTTTCCCCAACTTCTGGTCTCTCTCATGCACAGCCCCCCATTCCCTCTGTTCCTGGTTTACTCGACTCTCCTTCTCCCCCTCCTCCCCATCTCCCCCTTATCCCCCATCCCCCATCTCCCCCTGTCTCCCCCGCTGTCTCCCCCCTACACCCCACTTTCTTGTGGCGGGAGACTGAAGGGGTCCTTTTCATAGCCTCTATATGCTTCTACACACACACACACACACACACACACACACACACACACACACACACACACACACACACACACACACACACACACACACACACACACACACATTCACAGGCACGAACACACACACACACACACACACACACACACACACACACACACACACACACACACACACACACACACACACACACACACACACACACACACAGATACTCGAACTCTTTCTTTCAGTCGTCCCTCTTTCTATTTCTCTCTGTGTCTTTCTTTCTCTCTCTCCCTCTCTCTCACTCTCACTCTCACGTTCACTCTCACTCTCTCACCCTGTCGGTGTGTCGTGCTAAGAAGTATTATTGTGCTTCTGTCTGTGTTTACTAAGCGCTGTACTCGTCGGGTCCCAGAGGCGGTGGTGGGGTGCCAGCAGGACTGGGGGGACGGGCTAGGAGGACTGGGGGGGGGGGGATGTGGGGGGAAAGCAAGGGGGCTGGGAGGCTGGGGGGGGGGGGTTGAAGGACGTGTCTTTCTCTTGTTTGCTCTCCGCCAGGTTGAGAGGGAGCTATTTTTAGATGCGGCTTAATATAGATGTGTCAAAAGAAATTTTGGAATTTGTCGCTCTTGCTTCTGTTCAACATGGAAAAAAGTGGGGATTAGGGCTGTTCAGGTGACGTAACAAAGGTTTCGTGTGTGTGTGTGTGTGTGTGTGTGTGTGTGTGTGTGTGTGTGTGTGTGTGTGTGTGTGTGTGTGTGTGTGCGTGCGTGTGTTCGTGCCTGTGACTGTGTGTGTGTATGTGTGTGTTCGTGCGTGTGTATGGGTGCGTGCATGTGCGTCTACGTGTGTGTGTGTGTGTGCGTGTGCGCGTGCGTGTGCGTGTGTGTGCTTATTTACCGTATCATCAATTATATTTTCATTTTTGTATTTGTCTAATTCACTGACGAATCTTTAAGTGAATATACTGTGATAATTCTTAGTTTTAAGGTTGTGACAGAAAAAAGCAATGGCCCGTCAATTAGGCGCTAAGATTGGCGAGTTTGGGGCGTTGTTAAATTGGTTTTAATTGTTTTTGAAGTGGATGTGTCCTTTGACTGGGCTTCCCCTCTTATAGAGGGGAAAGGGATTTTGGCATATCATTTCATATATCCAATATTTGCTTGTTTACAGAAATTTATTCTTTTATATTTTTATACATTTACCTTTCTTTTAGTAAATTGTACTTCTCTATATATTTGATTTTCTATTTATTTTTTTTAATTCAAGAAAATATGGCTGCAGATGAAATTGCCTTAGTAACTTAGACTTATTTATAACTGGCTAATCGAACACTTCACTAATATTTTTTTAGTACAGGAATAATTTTCATGTGTTCAATTAGAAAATATTCTGATTTTTTTTTAAATCAGATTAGATTAAAAAGTTTTTACAAGAGATAAATGTTCGGTACATTTAGATGCAATTAATTTCGAAATGTATTTTCAAATTTTGTGTCAGTTTTTATGAGTGTGAATTGCGCCACCGAAGTGTTGCTAATTTAAACAATGCACACTCTTTTTGCATGTTTCCTTATTGTTTTTATTAGACTATTCATGTTAGTTTATTCTTATTAGTATTGCCTCGGAAATTTATTTTGAGTTATTGTTAGTAGTAGTAGTAGTAGTAGTAGTAGTAGTAGTAGTAGTAGTAATGTTAGTTATTGTTGTTATTATCTTATCATCATCGTTATTTTTGTTATTGTTGTTGATGGTTATCATTGTTATTGTTATTATCATTGTTACTATCACTTTTCTATTATCATTGTTATTGCTATTTTTATTATTAATGTTGTTTTGCCGTGGCAGATTAACCACTACGCATCTGAAAGGGAAAAGGAAGGAGAGTAGGGAATGGGGGTCGGAGTTTCGTGAGAGATTAAATCCTCTCAATCACTCCAACACGAGGCTTCAGTCCAAGCTTAATAAAATCATCTGACGTTAGCCAGAACAAAATCTATGAGTCTTTGTAACGAAAGGATTACCTGAGATTAGATTGCCTCTATCCCATCATTACTACAAGGGTTGTCCCTTGGCTGAACACAGCCCTCAGACATCGTCCAGGACAAATGATCCTCAGGGTCAAAGGAACGCCCTGGCCTTTTGACCAAGGGGGGGAGAGAGTGGGAGGGGGATAGAGGAAGGGGGGAGTCGGGGGAGGGAAGGGGGAGAGTTGGCACCCCGTGGCACTGTTGCATTTACAGTACTTTACGCCTCGTAAAGCCAGGCACTCACTAAGGGTAATCAAGCCCCAAAGTGACCTCATCACCGATGTTGCATTGCAACTCCTCTTCAAGAGGAGGGAGGGGGAGGGGGAAGGGGGAGGGGAGGTTGTTTGTGTGGGGGACGGAGAGTAGGTGTAGGAAATGGGTTGTCGGGTTGCATGGATAAGGTGGTTGAGCAGGTTAGCGTAATTAAAGAGGAACGTAAAGCATGTTCCCATGAATTTCTTTTCTGTCGAATTGATTTATTTATCCTCGGGTAAATTGAACAAGCACTACTTAGAACAAAGGAAAATAGTCAATGTGTGTGTGTGTGTGTGTGTGTGTGTGTGTGTGTGTGTGTGTGTGTGTGTGTGTGTGTGTGTGTGTGTGTGTGTGTGTGTGTGCGCGCGTGTAATAAGATAAGTTTGTACAGGTGGATATTAAGTAGCGAAAAGTAGGACTAGCTTAGAACACATCGATCTATTGGTCAAACAAAACAGGAAGAGAAACAGAAGGAAAAATAAGGAAAAGATGAAAAGAAAAGACAAAATGGAGAAGAGTTCCGAAGGATATAAAGAGCCATTTGAGAGGAGGAGGAGGAGGAGGAGGAAGAGGAGGAAAAGAAGAGGAGGAGGGTTTAAGAAGAACGGAAGAGAGGGGAACAAGAAAGAGGAGAGAGCGAAGAGGGAGAGGAGGGAGGAGACGAGTGTTGGAATGACAAGAGGCAATAAAGACCGGCAAGTCTTATCCACGGATGATTAGGGACGAAGAAAGTTGATGACGTCACAAGTGTGACGTTTACCTATGCAGTGGAGGAGAAGGTGGAGAGGAGGAGGAGGTGGAGAGGAGGAGGAGGTGGAGAGGAGGAGGAGGTGGAGAGGAGGAGGATACTGCTTCAGTTCATGGTCAACAATACATACATGCATACATACATACTCACACATGCATGCATACAAACATACATACATACATACACACATACGTACACACATACATACATACACATGCATACAAACATACATGCATTACACACACACACATACATACGTACACGCATACATATACTGTACACCTACATACATACATACACATATACATATACTGTACACCTACATACATACACATATACACTTACATATATATACTCGCTTTTCGGCAGATTAGATAAATGGCTACCTTTCTTCAGAATGGAGAAAGGTTGCCATCTATTCACTCTTTCGAAATGCGAGTGCCTATTTATCATTTGTTTTGTGGCCCTCTTCTTCAAGTCGATGAAATGGAGGAATATCACTGGTGGCTGGGCCGCTCGTGTACTTGGGACAAGAGGGCTGCAGATCCAACTAAAATCTTTGAAGCTTGTATAAATGTATATTTGTATACGTTTATATACATGTATGTGCATTTACATGAATACTGTATGTAAATACACACACACACACACACACACACACACACACACATATATATATATATATATATATATATATACATGCATACATATACATACATACACATACTGTCACAGTCTGTGGCCCTTCTGTCTTTAGAGGTACGAGAAATACGAGGATTCATGATGACACATGTCTTTAATGTCTTTATGGCCTCTACAGACTATGGTATCTATGATTACATTAACAAATCAATCCACCTATTTGAACAATTTACATGCATTACATTAACAAATCATTTGCACCTATTTGAACAATTTACATTCATTACATTAATAAATCATCTACACCTATTTGAACAATTTACATTCATTACATCAATAAATCATTTACACCATGATTCTTTACACTACATAACTTCACCTGGCATTGTTATAATGAAACATACCATGATTATTTCGCCGCCATGGCTTCTCCATAACTCGCTGCCTACTACTCTCATCCAAGCATGGTCTGAGAAACCATAATTAATTATTAACAATGTGACCTCTTCATCTCGTTCAGCACCACATATTTAACATAGTAAAAAGAAACACATTCTCACTCAATGCTCACCAAAAGGGTTCCCTTCTGCCTGCACAATGCACGTCTTATTCCCGTGACAGACCGCTGCGAAAGGGACACCTTAAGATGATATCTACCGAAGTAGTCTACGTCACCATTCTGTATATTCAGAGGCTAACAATTCCAGAACTTTATAGTAACCCATACATGTCCTCCTTGGTTCACAGTTTGACAATACCCAACATTTTATTGGCTCCAATACAACATATTGTCATTGTACAGTAATGCCTTTCCATGACATATACTTGCACTACTTTCTATCGCGGAACAATACAACAAGAGCGTTCTAGAATATGTAGTTTACATTCCTTCGTAACAATACCATCATATTACAATATAATTCACAACACAATTATATCATACATAATGAACCAATGTAATTGACTCAAATCCAGATTTGTAACACTTCCAGTATCATATTCCATATGTCGTGAATTACATACTTTAAATCAAGACTTTATACGCCGTGAGTTACAGTTAGCTTGCATCATGCAATTGTCATTCACACATACACATATACATACACATACATATGCATACACATACTGTACATACATACACATACACATATACATACATACACATACACAGGGTCATCAGGACTGTAGGGAGGGCAAAATAATTCCGTCTGCATATCTGTTGGCGTTGGAAAACATTCTGTCGTAAATTATTCTTTTGGGGTTGGCGCAGATGCGTTTTCGATGTAAATGACTCGAATTTACGTATGATATACTGAAAAGCACTGCCACTCCCGTTATCACCATTAATCCAACTACTACTATCACCACACAACTACTTCTGTTACTACTTTCACCACTATCACAAGCACTTCTACCATCGCAGTCACTACAAGTACTTTTGGTGTTAACACCACCATCAACGCCACCACCAAAAACATCGTAATCACTAATACCACAACCATCAACAACAACAAAAACACCACTAACATCACCACCGACACCTTCAACACCGCCACTACCACCACCAACACCACCACTGTCACAACCACTAATGTCAAAACCACCACCACTACTGTCACAACCACCACCATCAACACCAGCACCTACCACATCCACTACTACCCTTACCCCCATCCACCAACACCACCACCTTCATCCATCACCACCATCAACACCACCAGCAATATCATCGCCAACAATACCAATACCACCACCACTCATCACATCCATTACCACCTCTAACCCACATGACCAACACCACCACCCTCGGCTTTCACCACCACCACCATCACCACCACATCCACGACCACCCTTACCCTACACCACGATCACCATCTTCCTCTGCTCCTATTTGTGTTTCTTTTTTTGTTTTTCATTTTGTTTTTGCTGCAACTGTTGTTGCCATGGTTACTGCTGTGCCCCTGCCACCTAGCGAGAGCGGCCTTTGACGCTGAGGAGCTTTGCATATGGGTGAGTGGCTTGACAGACAGTCCCAGGCAACAACAGCAGAGAGGGCCTTAATTAGAAAAACGCCGCAACGGTGTCTGCGCTCTCTCCCGAGAAGAAAGAAAAACGTCGCATCTGCATTTTCATCTACGTTGGGATAAACGACGGGATCCCATCTTGTAGGTCTACAAGAGGAGACAAAGGAGGATCAAGAGGATGAAGAGGAGGAGGAGGAAGAGGAGGAGGAGGAAGAAGAATAGGAGGAAGAGTATGAGGATGAAAATGAGGACGAGAAGTAGTGGGTGAAAGAAGATGAGGAGGAGGAGGGGAGAAAGAGAATGAAGAAAATGAAGAGGAGGAGGAGGAGGAAGATGAGGAGGAAGAGGAGGAAGTACTTAGGGCTTTACGTGGCGTAAGGAAACTGCACCTTGGAGACACGACCCTCCAGCTCCGCCCCCCTCCTCCTCCTTCACCATCAAGATTTATCCTTGTTGGGTTCTGTCGCCACCGTCTCCACCGTCAGCCACCATCAATACCACCACCACTGTCAACACCACCACTGTCACCACCACCACCAGTATCACCACCACTGTCAACACCACCACTGTCAACACCACCACTGTCAACACCACCATTGTCAACACCACTGTCAACACCACCACTGTCACCACTGTCGCCACCACCACCAATATCACCACCACTCTCAACACCACCACTGTCACCACCACCGCTACTCTCATCCCTGAGGGGGAAGCTCTGGTATTGTTCCACGTGGAATTGGTTACATAACCAAAAGAAGAAGTTAAATTTAGCTCAACTTTTTGACGTCTGAGGGATTTCGCCTGGAAGGGAGAATGGGCGCAGAGGGATTCTCCCTTACACCAGAGGAAATCCCAGGACGGGATTCCCACGGGAGGGATGGTGTTCTTGTGGGGATGTGCATAGAAGCAGTTTCCTCAGTCATGGATTAAGATTTTTTTATTTCTCCAAAGGGTCGGTTTTTGAATTACTTTCATTGAGCAAGGGAATTAAAGTTGGTGTAGAATACAAAAATATTGTATTTGATATACATGTGTGAATGCGTGTGTATGTGTATCTATGAATGTATGTATTTATGTATGTATATATATATATATATATATATATATATATATATATAATATATATACTGATACATATGTATGCACGTACATACATACGTACATACATACATACATACATACATGCATGCATACTCTTTCAGAAAACTTCAGTAGAGGAAATCCTGCCATGATTAGACGAATAAGAAGGAAAGGAAACTTGATCTCTGGGAATGAAGGACGAGAACGAGGAGGAGGAGGAGGAGGAAGAGGAGGAGGAGGAGAATGAGGAGGATGAGAATAATAATATAACGAAAGAGCTTCAACGAGTTCTTTCCTGGAAACTGTTCTACACTTGGTCTGGTGCCAGACATTCTTTGTCCTGCTGAACCTCGGGGGCAGACCAACCTGCTTCTTTCATTTCCCTTAGAAATCTCTTACATTTATTTTTTGGGTCAAAATATCAATACATGTACGTGTGTTTGTGTTTCTCTACGTAATTACAGCATACAGGAAAAGAGCAACACTCGACGGGTCCCGTCTCCTAATCTACAATCTATCTTACCTAGCCTCCAATTCGTGTGTGTTTGTTTGTGCTTGTGATTGCGTGTGTGTTTATTTGTTTTTGAGGGACATGGTACCATTCTTTCAGGCACTATTTCATACCTTGGACTGCACTAAACACTAGAGAATTTTTATTAGATGATACTGTTTTCTATCTCTTTATTTTATTTATTTGTTTTATTTGTTTATTGCAAAGTTATCCCATTGCAATACAACCATAGAAAACGTGCACAAAAAGTGCGGGATGATCTAATAGAGGTGTTCAAATGGATCAAGGGCTTAAAGCACGGGTGATGCAGGCAAGGTCATCATATTAAGGTAGCAGGGTCGGATTCCTAGTAGTGGATTTAAATTGGACAAATTGGATCTAAGAAGGAAATGGGCAAGAATTGGTTTACTAATAGGGTGGTCAACGAATGGAATAAACTTGGTAACCATTTTGTGAACGCTGAAGATGTCGGTTGTTTTTACGAGAAGATTGGGTCAATTTATGGATAAGGATGATAGTTGGTAAGGAACATGGAACTGCCTCCTGTAGGCCTTATGGTCTCTTGTAATCTCCTTCATTCATTTTTTTTTTCCAAAACGTTTCGGTTGCCTTCGTTCTCGTCAGGTGCCATGTAACTGGAGAGATGCCAGATATCACCATTTGAACGCTACTGAACGAAACGTTTTGATTTTGGTTGGTTCACTTTTGCAGAACAGAGCGCAATCAAAGGCGCGCTCAACTTTTAATTGAACAAGAAACGTAACTAGACATCTTTAATTACACGTTAACATTATCTAAATAACACCTTGTCATCTATTAAAACAATTCTTTGAAACTTCTCTTAAAGCCAAATCATATCAATACTGTTAAAAGTAATTAAAATTTCATCTCAGAGGTTCATGATTCTAAATGTTATGAACGCTTCTCCATTCTTTTGAGTAAAGATGAATAAAAAAAACAGTTATGACAGAAAAATTTATAAAAAGCCACGTAACTCTTGTATCTTAACAGACAGGTAGACAAATCAACTGATGAAGATAGGGAGATAGTTAAGTAGGTTGATATTTAGTCAGAGGAAAAGAAAAGATGGATTTGGAGAGGAGAGAAAAAGAGAGAAAGGAAAGAGGGGCGTAAAAGAGAAGGAGAGGAAAGACAGTGAAGCAGCAGAGAGAGAATAGACAGAATGACAGGAAGGAGGGAGACAGGAGGGGATAGGTGAGACAGGAGAGAGTAGACAGATAAGAGAGTGAACCAGAGGAGGAAAGGTGGCAGAAAAGGGAGAGAGACAGTAGGTTGGAAAGAGACAGAAGGAGGGAGACAGAGAAAGGAGGGTTACGGAAGAGGGAGGGAGACAGGACGGGGAAGGAGAAGGAGGAGGGAGGGAGACAGAGAAAGTAGGGTGACGGAAGAGGGAGGGAGATAGAGGGGAGAAGGAGGAGGAGGGAGGGAGACAGAGAAAGGAGGGTGACGGAAGTGGGAGGGAGACGAAGAAAAGAGGAAGGGAGGGAGAGGGAGGGAGGGAGGGAGAGTATGGCAAGGGGAGAAGAAATATGTGTAAAAGAGAATGAAAATAATATCAAATCAAAATATTCAGAGAAGAAGGACAAACTTTGAAGCGTGGAAGTGGTCTCGAAAACCGAAAACCCAAAAAAATGCCCAAAATGAATCTTGGCACTATTGCTTGAAATACGTATTCGATTAAAAATAAATGAATAGATATATAGACAAACAGATAAATAGATTAAGAGATAAATCAATTAGTAAGTAGATGATTAAATAAATAGATAAATAAATGAGTAAATTAATAAATAAGTGAATAGGCACACATAGATAAATGAATAGATGAATAAATAAATTAATAAATAGATAAGTTAATAAATAGGTAAATAATTTAATAGATAAATGAATAAATAGGAAAATAAATAATAAATAAATGTTGAGCTAGTGCAACCAACATGTAAAGGCACACGGCACCAAAGTTGCCCAGAACCAACACTACTCGAACAAACTTCACATTTTCAAAAATATTTGACACGGAAAAAAGAAAGCAAGAGAAAAAAAAAATAGTCCTCTTGAAAGACAGGATTAACATGATGAAATTCTTCAGTCTCCTCCAGCTAGTTTGCATTCCCCTTCGCCAAGGGAGGTAATATAGCTTCACCCGGAGATCCACGTAATTGGCATAACACCCCGTGCCCTTGTATAGTCTCCGGAACATTCCGCTATCGTAAGAGGCGCGACGAAACCCCTGCAAAACTATGCAGATACATTAAATATGCAAATGCGCATAGTGTTGATATGAACTATGCAGAGACGGCGGGGACAAAGTATCAACCATGCAAATTTAATGGATAACATACAATAAATATGCAAATATACAGTGGATGATATAATGTATTAAAAATGCATATACTCATGGCGTTGATGTATGAACTATATAGAAACGGCGGGGAAGTGTATCAATTAATATGCTATATTAATTGCAAGTATACAATGGATAATGTACTAAATTAAGTATGCAAATATGAATAGTGTTGATATGAACTATGCAAAGACATCGAGGATAGTGTATCAACCATGCAAATTTAATAGAGGATATACTATATTAAATATGCAAATACACAGTGGATAATATACTGTATTAAGTATGCAAATACTTAAATGGTGTTGATATGAACCATGTAGAAACGAAGGGGACAGTGTATGCAAATCTAGTGGATGGTACACTCTCCTGTTTAAAAAGGAATTCTCAAAGTTGAAATAATTAGTAAGTTCTCACTCCGGCCTCTACCATCACAACCAACTCTGCCACTCAAACTACCACCTTTGCCCTACTACCATCCTCGCCACACCCACCCTACCACATTGTCTTAGGGACTAATGCTACTCACTCTACGGACCAGAGTTGCGTATTATTATTTATTTATATATTTTTTACATTCAATTTTTTTTTTTTTTTGTGATTATGAACTAAACTTCACGTATTAAAAATGCTCACTAATTTGAAATTCCATTATCCTTCATCTCCTCAAGCCTACCCCTATGCCCCCACCTCTTCATGTATGATGGGGAGAAGAACACCGCCAATGTGTTCCCCTGTGTATCGTAAAAAAGAAGACTAAATTGGGTGCAGGAAGGGATCACTTTGTATGGGTAACCCCCATTTAAGGGGAAGACCCCAATGTACGTCTTACACAGAGTGGTTAAGATAACTATTACGCATGGAGACGCTTATGAACACAAACCGTCAAGTGAACCTTGTGTGTTGGGGATCCCAGTGTCATTATTGATCACCTTTGGCTGTAGACTAGTGAACGCAGAATGCTCTCTCTCTCTCTCTCTCTCTCTCTCTCTCTCTCTCTCTCTCTCTCTCTCTCTCTCTCTCTCTCTCTCTCTCTCTCTCTCTCTCTCTCTCTCTCTCTCTCTCTCTCTCCATCCCCCTCCTTTTTACCTCTCCCTCTTCCTCCCTCTCTCTTCCTCTCCCCCACCCTCTCCCTCTCTCCTCCCCTCTCTCACGCTGTCTACCTACGTATCTGTGAATATACATTATATATATATATATATATATATATATATATATATATTAATATATATATATATATATATATATATGATGAAGGTGGACAAAGGAGTCACGGGTCTTGTTCCGAGCCTCTGAGTTTATTCCTGACTGGTTTCGTTCTATGTTTCTTCTGAAGAAGCATAGAGCGAAACCGGTCAGGAATATACTCAGAAACTCGGAACAACACCCGTGACTTCTTTTTCCACCTTCATCAACTTGTCATAATGTCCCAGCATATATATATATATATATATATATGTATATACATATATATACATATATATATATATATATATATATATATACATACATATATACACATTTTAACAACCACAATGCACTTTGATTCTTAGCCATCAAAGGCCAGCATGCTTGAAATTGAAATGTGGTACTGCCCAGGACTCGAACCGGGCATCCTCATGACAAGTGCGACAGTGACTTTCCAACTAGGAAAGTCACTGTCGCACTTGTCATGAGGATGCCCGGTTCGACTCCTGGGCAGTACCACATTTCAATTTCAAGCATGCTGGCCTTTGATGGCTTGGAATTAAAGTGCATTGTGGTTGTTAAAATGTATCTCTACTCACTGGGACCCATTCAGTGTTGTATATATATATATATATATATATACATACATATATATATATATATATATATATATATATATATATACAAACATTCATCTTTGCTGATCAGGTTGATCCCACCTTTACCCTTGGTCGTTTGGCTCCCAGCGGCTCCTCTTGTCTCCCCAGCAGACCCTTTGTAGACGACCTGACGGCACGTTGGCGTCGCAGGAGGCGCGGCCAACCACAAAGAGTAGATGGTTCTCGCGAGAGGCAGTAGCTCTCAGGAGAGGCGGGGAAGCCAGTGTTTACAAAAGACAAATTAATAAATAAATGAATGAATGAATAGAGGAATGAATGAAATAATAAATAGATACATAAATAGATAAATAAAGAATTGAATAAATGAATAGATAAATGAATAGATATGTAAATAAGTATGATAAGATAAGAAAATATAAATAATAAGTAAAAAGTAAATGAGATAATGAATAAATAATATAAAGAATATGAAATAAGTATAGAATAAAAATATAATATGTTAATAGATCAACAAGGAGATAATATGAAGAAATATATAGATAAAAGAATAAATGTGTAAAAACAAAGGAAAGTAATAGAAGGGGATTGATTCACTTGTTGAGAGCAGACAGCGCATAGCTGCACTCGCCATTCTCCCCGATTCAGGCGGTCGTGGGAGGGAGGGTGAGGGGACGAGCCTATCCCTGGTACACTCCCAGTCAGACACCAGAGTCATCGTCTGCATTTAGCAGCAGGTGAAGTTAATGGACAGGATAAGAAAGAGATTGGAGAGTCTGTCTTGTAGACACTCGAATGTGACGGAACTGCAACCTTTGCCTTCTGTGGTAGGATAGCCTTGGTAGTCACTCGTACCCGATGAGAAAAAATTATGAGAATGTTGAACAGAATAATGGGAATGATGAAAATGATGGTAATGATCATAATAATGATGATAATAAAATTATGATTACGCTAATGGTAATAGTGATGATGATCATAATGATAACAATAACATGATAACAGCAATAATAATGATAACAATAATGATAATGATGAAAACAACAACAACAAACAGTTGATAACGATGACCAACAACAGCAGAAGCAGCAGCAATAATGATAATAATAATGATAACGAATGATGACGATATTGATGATAATAACAATAACAATGACAATGTTGATAGTGATGGTGATAATGATAGTAATAATAATAATGACAATAATAATGATAATGTTGATGATGATAATGATAAATGAAAATCGACAATGTAACAGTTGAGGAGTTGATTGATAGAGTTGGATCCGCGAGAGGTAAGCGACGAAGAAGGAAATAAAGAAGAAGGAAGTGATCAGTTGCAAAGAGAAGAACCAAGATCTTAACGAGATTAAGTCGATGATGTGTCTTTCGAAACAGAACGAGATTGAAAAAAAATATACATATGAAAAACAAGACGAGGAAAGTGAATCCGGAGATCCATGCGCAAATGAAATGGAAAATGGGGGGAAAAAATAAAAAAAAAGGATTAAATGAAAAAAAAAATGAAAAAGACAAATAAGGAAATGAACAAAGGAGAAAGGCATTAAGCTAATAAAGAGATGATAAGAAAGGTAAAAAAAAAAAAAAAAGAGGATATAATGGAGAAAGACTGAAAAGGTTATAACAGTATGAAGATTAAGACGATTATGAGACGGAAGCTGATGGAAGGAAAAGGAAGAACAAGAGCAGGAAGAGAAAATGGAAGAAGAGAAGGAACAATAAGGATTATGTAAAAAAAAAAAATAGATAAATAAAAAAACATGGAGGTGGAGCAGAGATAGAAGAAACAAAAATTGTAACCTTGACTCACTGAATCCCGCTGCCTCAAAGAGGCCGGCAGCGATCCTTGGCCCCTCCCATAGATCTAGATGAAAAATAGTGGAGAGCAGGTAAAATAGAGTGAACAGCAGGTGGAAAATAGTGGTGACCAGGAGGAAGTAGTAGACAGTAGGTGTTAAATACTGGGGAGCAGGTAAAAATTGGACAGCAGGAGGGAGAAAATAGAAACAGTGGATAGCAGCAGGAGAAAACAACGAGGGAGAAAACAGCGGATAGCATCAGGAGAAAACAACGAGGGAGAAAATAGCGGATAGCAGCAAGGGAAAACAACGAGGGAGAAAATAGCGGATAGCAGCAGGAGAAAACAACGAGGGAGAAAATAGCGGATGGCAGCAGGAGAAAACAACGAGGGAGAAAATAGCGGATGGCAGCAGGAGAAAACAACGAGGGAGAAAATAGCGGATGGCAGCAGGAGAAAACAACGAGGGAGAAAATAGCGGATAGCAGCGGGAGAAAACAACGAGGGAGAAAATAGCGGATAGCAGCAGGAGAAAATAACGGGCAGTAGAACGAAATGATGAAGAGCAGGACATTGACAAAGAGGACTTGGGCTGACACGAAACAAGGCAACGACGACACTGGATAAAGACAAAGGCAATGGGAAGATTGTAATGGTGAGTATCTGGTGATTAGAGAGTCTTTGGAAAAGAGAAGAAAAGAACCAGAAAGAGAGGAGAGGAGAGAAGAGAGGAGAGGAGAGAAGTGAAGAGAAGTGTGATGATGGGAAGAGGGTTGTGGCTGTTATACAATGTAAGTCACTACCGTTTCTATCCTGCTGGTCGAAGGAGTAGAAGAGGACATTAGGATAATTTGTAGAAAATGAGAGAAAGAGAACACGAAGGATAAAAACATTTAAGATATATTTGATCGAGTGATAGATAGACAAGATGATAAGATAATCAGCAAATGGAGTATGATGTGTGTGTGTGTGTGTGTGTGTGTGTGTGTGTGTGTGTGTGTGTGTGTGTGTGTGTGTGTGTGTGTGTGTGTGTGTGTGTGTGTGTGTGTGTGTGTGTGTGTGTGTGTGTGTGTGTGTGTGTGTGTGTGTGTGCGCGCGCGCGCGAACGTACGCGTCCCTTTTTCGTATTGAAGAGGTTTTTATTTTCATTATCTTTATTCGTTTATTCAATCATTTACTTAATTATCTATTCATTTTTATCATAATCTATCGCCTATTTTATTTGCTGTCTACATCAGTCACTCCCCTTGTGGGTTACAATGCTGCTAATTTCGAAACCCGAAGATGCGAAAATTTAATGGAGCGTTTAGTAACTTGGGGGACCACGGAGTCCAGAGCTGAGCTGGCGACGTTTTGAATACAGGATTTGTATTCTCGACAAGGACGTTTTATTCAGCACACACACACACACACACACACACACACACACACACACACACACACACACACACACACACACACACACACACACACACACACACACACACACACACACACACACACACACACACACACACACACACACACACACACACACACAATATACCGATGATGATGATGATGATCATTATTATTATTGTTGTTGTTGCTGTTGTTATTAATTATTATTATTATTATTATTATTATTATTATTATTATTATTATTATTATTATTATTATTATTATTATTATTATTATTATTATTATTATTATTATTATTATTATTATTATTATTATTTATTACTATTGCTGTTATCATTATCATTATCATTATCATTATTATTATTACTATAATAAACACACACACACACACACACACACACACACACACACACACACACACACACACACACACACACACACACACACACACACACACTTTTCTTCCATTCATAGAAACTGCCCACACAACTAATTGCAGTCATTTGAAATACATAATCATTTGAGATATTTTCGTTACTCCGTGGCCCGAAATTCTCGAACGTTTAAAGGAATAGAGCTAAAGACAAAACGCAATAACACACCTAACGGAGTCTCGAAGGCTCGGGAAATGGAGCGGAGTGTGGAAGGGGACTCTCAAGGAGTGAGGAAGGGGTGGATCTAGGAAGGGGAATAGGGTGGAAGTTTTATGGAGTGTGGAAGTGGTGTGGATTAAAAGATAATAAAAAGTGGACGTAGCTGTGAAGCGAAGGGGTCGGACCCTGGATGAAACGAGTTCTGGTCGACCGGGACCCCCCTCCCCACCCCATCAAGGTCCAAATCCCCTCATCTCCAGCCCCCCCCTCCTCCTGAAGTATGACAAATCGGCTGTCCTTAGCCAGAATGAAGTAGATGAAGTGCGTCACTGGATTGAGAGGAATAAGGGGAAGCTGTTTCCTTAGATACCTGCCACCAGAATCACCACCACCACCACTACCATCTCCACCACTACCATCTCCACCACAACCACCAACACTCGGCATTACCAACCATCAATCACCACCACCACCAGTCTAACCACCAGCACTTTAACCACCGCCACTCCAAATACCACCCACTACTTCCATCCACCAGCACCCATCACAACTGTCTATCCCCACCACCTCCAACCCAACCACTATCACCAGCACCAGAATAAAAAATCACACCAGTCTTACCACCACCAGTCTAACCACCATCACTTTAACCACCATCACTTTAACCACCACCACGCCAACCGCTGCCACCACTACCACCACCTCCACCTGCACTTGGGGCCGGACAGACCAGGGGCCAATTATGCAAATTGATGCTAATCGGGAAGGGAAGGAAAAATAATAATGATAATAAGAGAAGAAAAAAATAATCATCTCAATTTTCCGGTTTGTTTACCAGATTCTCATTTAATGAAAATTTTATTCTCTCATTAGAGTATGAATGAAAATTGATAGAGGAGGAGGAGGAGGAGGAAGAGGAGGAAGAGGTGGAGGAGGAGGAGGAGGAAGGGAAGGAGACCAAGGAAAAGAAGCAGCAGGGGTAGAAGAAGAAAAAAAATAGTAGAAATAAAAGTGGAGAAAAAGGGAGAGGAGAAGGAGAAAGAAGAGGAGGAAGAAGAGGAGACCAAGAGGAAGAAGCAGCAGGGATAGGAGAAGAAAAGAAAAAGTGGAGGAAGAGGAAGAAGAAGAGGAAGAGGAATGAATGAAAACAGAAGCAAAACTGTAGAACCTTCCAAAAGTTCCTTGTATATGACTCTTCTCTGGATCCATTGATGTTTCTTAATTGACCCTTAGCTTCGTGGCTAAGAGCCAAAAGGGTCTTTGCCACAGCCGAATGAAATCGCTTGGGGACATCTAGGTAAAACAATTCCTCCTCTATAATGGTTAGATCAAGATAACTTAGTACCTAGGCGGGAGACATATAGATACATAAGAACATAAGAATATAGGAGACTGCAAGAGACCATAAGGCCTACACTAGGCAGCTCCGTATCCATCACCACCTGTCATCCCCATCCATAAAGTTGTCTAATCGTTTCTTAAAACAACTGATAGTTTCAGCGCTTACTACATGGTAAGTTTATTCCATTCGTCGACCACCCTATTAGTAAACCAATTCTTGCCTATTTCCTTTTTAAATCTAAATTTGTCCAGTTTATAACCTAGGCGGAGGACTCTCGTACACGCATTGAAAAAAAAAAATTGTGATATTCCTCTGTCGAAAAGTGAATTGGTCTTGTTAGAAGGTTTTCCCATGAACACACCCAGTGACGTCACGTCGAAAGCTAAGTTCCCATTGGCCCTTAGAAGGGGTTTAGACAGTCTAACGGTACGTCGAACGCGGTTCGACAGACACGTGTTTAAAGTGATGTGTGAACGTGTGAACGGGGTATTTGGGGTTTAACCAACGTGTTCGACAACCAAATACCCCGTTCACACGTTCACACATCACTTTAAACACGTGTCTGTCGAACCGCGTTCGACGAACCGTTAGACTGTAAACTCCTTCTTACATCGAAAAACTCCTTCCACCGATTGCTAAGAGACCAGTGATTGGCTGGTTAGCAGTGTTCTTCTGGAAACACTCGTCCCCTTTAAATGAACAAGATTAATATGTCTTTAACCAAATAAAAACCTGTAAGGTTTGCCAATATGCTGAAACTGTTAATGATTATGTAACAGAAGGGTAGTATTGTCTGTCACTGAAGTGACAGGGTTTCAGTATATTTCAGCCGCATGTCCCTTCCAAAGGTTAAACAAGCGAACGAACGAATGTGGTGTTGCTAAATGTTACATCGAAGTGAAAGATTAATCTGACTTGTACAATTCATAAGTCAAATCATAACCGATCCATTCTGAATGCCATCTTACCACTTTGTTTATCAGTCGCTACACAGTTCATAAATCATCGTGCAATCAACAGGGTCCACGCCACTTGTGAACGATACATTCTGCACGCCGTTGTTTCGCTTAAATGTAAACAGAGAGTTCCAGAAGCTTCAGTGTTTTTTCCTTTTTTGTTTCGTCCTTGCAGAGGGACATCTGGCTACCGGACACATTCTTCATCAAACACGGAGACTTCAAGGAACCGCTGGAGCTGGACAACATCGCCCTCAAGGTCTACAGAAATGGCACCGTCTCTTACACCCTCAGGTCAGTCAGTCACCCAGTCAGTCAGTCAGTCACCCAGGAGTCTCTCTCAGTCCCACCCATACAAAAAAAAAAAAAATCGGTACCACCCAACCCCAGTTCCCCCATCCCCCATTCCCCCCTTCGTCCCTCTTTCTCTTTTTCTTTCTCCTCTTTATTTTACTCTTTTTCTTTTCTTTTTTCCTTTTCATTTTCATTTTCATTTTCCTTTGTCTCTCTTTATCTCTCTTTATCTCTTTTTCTCTTATTTTTCATGTTTTTTGTCTTTTCTCTTTTTCTCTTTTCTTCTCTCCTCTCTCTTTTCTTCTCTCCTCTCTCTCTCTATCTCTCTCTCTCTCTCTCTCTCTCTCTCTCTCTCTCTCTCTCTCTCTCTCTCTCTCTCTCTCTCTCTCTCTCTCTCTCTCTCTCTCTCTCTCTTTCTCTCCTCCCTCTCCCTTTGCCTCTTCCTTTCCCACCCCCTCCCCTTCCCTCTCCCAAAGCAAGTATTAAATCAAGTTATCCCAACAGAGTTGATTGGTCATCGGTTTTAGGGCCAATGATTGGGTTTCAGGATCTTGCTCATTGGGTCACCAACGGGAGAGTCTGCCGCTCCTCGGGGTTCATCATTGGCTAACCCGGTAATACCCAATGGAAGGACTTACAGAAATGCCTCTTATAATGTATATATGTATATAGATATTATATATATATGTATATATATATATATATATTTATATATATATGTATATATATGTATATAATATGTATATATATGTATATAATATATATATATATGTATATAATATATATATATGTATATAATATATATATATATATATATATATTTATATATATATATATTGGTGAAGCGTGGCAGGAGATTCTCTCTAAGGCATATTCTATTAAAAACGACAGCAAATTGATCATACTTTTGCAGTCTTTTTAACAGAATGTATATATTTATTTATATATATATATATATATATATATATATATATATATATATATATATATATATATTTAGATATGATATATATTGGTGAAGCGTGGCAGGAGATTCTCTCTAAGGCATATTCTATTAAAAACGACAGCAAATTGATCATTCTTTTGCAGTCTTTTTAACAGAATGTATATATTTATTTATATATATATATATATATATATATGTGTGTGTGTGTGTGTGTGTATGTGTGTGTGTGTGTGTGTGTGTATGTGTGTGTGTGTGTGTGTGTGTGTGTATGTGTGTATGCATGTGTATGTATATACAAATTATATTTATCAATATTAGTGTAAGATTTTCTCTGTCTCACTCACTCACCCTTATCTTGTCCCACATTCCCTTGCTCCCTCTCTCTCGTCTTATTGAAAATAATTGGAATTAGAATGCGATACGAGGTATGTGAAATGATTACTAACTTCAAGTTCAATTTTTTTCACGGCAGCGAGACTCTGTGTCTTAAGCCACGTTCGTGGCTTCTTATGTACTCTTTTCTTAAATCAGACTTCACCGCTAAGGATGTGGTTCCCCCTACATGAATAAAATCGTGTGGCGGCAGCTGGAATATCCGACGAGAATCATAAGATGAAACAAAAATATTAAAAAAAAAAATGGGGTCTCCCATCAGCTGGATGAAGTTCTTTGACTTTAGTTTTGAAAAAAATGTGAATCTTGAGTATCAAATAGCGCTGTGAATTATTTTTCTTATCAATACCAAGAACTTCTCAAAAGATATTAAACACTTCACTGATGACTTAGGCAAGCCTTACACAGAAGTACATTGTCTCTTCTTAAGTGACCTGTTGACTAACTCGGTGAATGTTACTGTATACCTGAGCAATATATGTGTGTGTGTGTGTGTGTGTGTGTGTGTGTGTGTGTGTGTGTGTGTGTGTGTGTGTGTGTGTACATTTGCTCGCATGACAAAATTATTTAACTGGTCAGCTCGACTTGCAAGGCTGATTGAGTTCACAGGTGACTTCTGAAGAACCTTGGGTTACTGTTCACTGCGCCATGGTCGTGGCTTGAACCATCTAAAGAATTTCCTTTCTCAGTATTCCAGCCCTTTCAGTACGGGGGTAGGGGGGTGGGGGAGGAGAGAGCGCTAATGTGAGTAAAATCGTCTGACGTCACTCGTCGATGGAGTGTTTATTTGAGATTTTCTGCTTTATTCTGGTTAAATGTGGACCGCATCATTCACCAAAGCAAAAAAAAACAAAAAAAAACACTATCTTGTTTTAAGGATTTTTTTTTCCGAATTAATCAAAATAATACAAAAGCTTTCCTTTTCCAAAGGGTTCCCTTTATGTGAATAGAATATTCTAGAGTCAACCAGAATAAAATATAAAGTTTAGCCAACACGAGACGAAAGGGGTAAACTTGGTGGTACATTTTCATTTGCGAATGCCAAGGTAATGACTAACCAATTCGTTATATTAAAAAAGAAGAAATGAGGATCTCGTTCATTTTTATGTATTTCTTCAGCTCTTCTTCTTCCTCCTCCTCCTCCTCTTCCTTCTCCTCCTCCTCGTCTCGTCTTCCTCCTCCTCCTCGCCTCGTCTTCCTCCTCCTCCTCGCCTCGTCTTCCTCGTCTCGTCTTCCTCCTCCTCCTCGCCTCGTCTTCCTCCTCCTCCTCCTCGCCTCGTCTTCCTCCTCCTCCTCGCCTCGTCTTCCTCCTCCTCCTCGCCTCGTCTTCCTCTTCCTCCTCCTTCTCCTCCTCCTCCTACTCCTCCTCTTCCTCCTCCTCCTCGCCTCGTCTTCCTCTTCCTCTTCCTTCTCCTCCTTCTCCTCCTCTTCCTCCTCGCCTCGTCTTCCTCTTCCTCTGTCTCCTCTTCCTTCACCATCTCCTCTTCTTCCTTTCTCTCCTCCTCCTTCCCGCTCCCTCCCCCTCTGTCTCATTGCATGTTCGCTTAAGTTTAAACCGTTGATGGAATACATCGACCGTTTTCCAGAAATCAATGGCGTGCAATCATGTACGTATAGAGGCGTCCCCCGAAAAAAAAAAGATAACAAAAAAGAATACAAAATAAAGAAAAATAAAGAAAAAGAAAAAAGCTGAAAGAAAATTGATAAGAAAAAAAAAAAGTACTTGAGGGACAAGACTCGTGTTCGATCCCTGACCCCGGAACACTTTCTAACAACAATCATGAGCCCATAAACTGATCTCGCCCGGGCCGGCGCGTGGGGGTAGAGACTCCGCGATGACCTCGATGTGGGTGGTTAAGCCGTTTCGACGAATTTGCCACAAGATGTACTCCTGAGAGCAACAAGTTCGTAGTGTTTATTACTCGTATATACTTCAAATACTGAAATATTCATCTATGGTGTTCTACAACACTATGACAGTAAATGACACAAGCTTAAGTGATGATGTATTGATTTTGATTTTAAGTTACTCGCATACTACTGTCTCGTATGGGATTTTTTTTGTTATGTGAATACTTTCTGTTTCCATTCTAGATATTTCCTAGAAATGCTAAAAATGTAAGTAAGAATTATTTTAAAATTTTAAAACTCATCTTTTATTATGTCAGTGTGGTTCTAGAATTCTTCGTAACTAGTGTGTGGGTGTGGGTGTGGGTGTGGGTGTGGGTGTGGGTGTGTGCGTGTATGTGTATGTATGTGTGTGTGTTTGTCTGTTTTCACAAGTCTTTTTCGCGTTTGAGTCACTCTAACGATAAAGATGCTACAGCGATTGCATATATAGGACCATTTTTCTTAATTAGGTAACACCAAGATAATGTTATGTTAAGAAAAAAAATTATACAATATACGATCTTTTTTTTTTTGTAAAAAGACACTTTTTCCGTTTATTTATTTCTTATTTCTATTTTCTGTTATATATTTTTATGCATACGTTTTGTTAATTTTTATTGCTGATACATTTTCATATTGTATTTTTTCATGCATACCTTTTAGTACCGTTTTAGGAGTATATAGTTTGTTTATGTCGATACCAATTTTGCTTTCTTTGTTTGCATTTCAAATCGCACTTGGCACAGACAGACACGTAATTGGCTCTGAAATAGATGAAGTTCAGATTAACGACGTGTAACTTAAACTAATTGGCTTAACTGCTGTCGTTCTTGCTTTGGACATCATATTAATGCAGTTACGGAGGGAATAAAACATCATGTTTCATTCAAAACTAGATATGGCTCGATTGCCAATTCTAGTGAGTGATACATTATTTATGGGCCTCTTTTTTTATGTTTCATTATTTTTCTATCTTATTTAAGTATTCGTTCATTTATTCTTGTTTTATTTTTATTGTATTTATTTTTTTTGTTCTGTTTAGTTTTATTTTACCTTATTTATTTTATCTATTCATTTTATTTATTTGTTTTATTTTTATTTTCATTTATTCTTATTCATTTATTTATCTATTTTTATTTTTATTTATTTATTATTTGTTTATCTTTTTTTTTCTGAAACTTTGTAACTGGTTGGTATATCGATCTGACTTCGCGCGTTGCAAGGCTTTGCAAAGGGCAAAGGTGATAGCCTCGTTCGATATGAAGCACCTCATGGTGTATGCAACTTCTTGGTTTAAAGCAATATTTATTCTCACGTAGCGGAATGTGTACAAAGGAAAGACAGAACCTTTATATGAAAATATATATAGAACGAGGAGGGAGTGATAGAATTCCCTTGTTTGGAAAGCTAGATATGATTATAGAAATAGCGACAAAAAATAGAAGAATCGGTATTGCTAAATGCTCTTTTTTTTTTTTTTTTTTTTTTTAGATGGAAGCACTGTCAGATATTATCATTAATATTGACACATGGTTGAAGAGTTTTTAAAGATTTAATTGGTCAACATTACTGTATGGATACGAAACGTGGACCGCAAAGTAGAACAATATAAAACTTGAGGATGCAAAGATGTAGTTTCGGAATTTTTTTTAGCTTTCCATGAATAGAAAGAGTCTAATTAACTCGTTCTCAGAAGTGGAGAAGAAAGAAAGATTATGAAAAGATAACCAAGAGGCAACTCAAATAAAATGAGATAAATAGGAAAAGAGGAAGAGGAAGACAGAAAATACATTTTCAGAATTAGGAAAGGAGATAAGAAGAAAGTGAGAGTGCTGGATAGTGGATGCGTGTCTTGACATGGCTACCTCTCCTATAAGGTGGAAAGGATCCTTGGTATGAGTGGTAGGGTGGTGAGCTTAAACGCCAATAATCTGTTGAAGTTTTATTTCTGACGTTTCGTCCAACTAGGACTTCCTCAGAGTGTACACAAATAAGACAATGACAAATAATATATTCACACAGCTCACCCCGTTCCTCCCCGGTGAACGGGGTGAGCTTTGTGAATATATAAGTTGTCATTGTCTTCTTTGTTTACACTCTGAAGAAGTCCTAGTTGGACGAAACGTCAGCAATAAGACTTCAACGGATTCTTGGCGTTTAAGCTCACCACCCTACCACTCATTCTGTCTTTACATCGATCCTTGGTACGTAGACAGATAGCTAGATACAAAAGATGAGGAAGGGCGACCTTGTCAACTTGAGCAGAGAGGTGAAGGCCCCAAGGTCACTGACGTTAAGTAAGAGGGGGCTCACACGGTCTAACTTCGTCGAACGCGGTTCGACAGACACGTGTTTAAAGTGATGTGTGAACGGGGTATTTGGGGTTTAACCAACGTGTTCGACAACCAAATACCCCGTTCACACGTTCACACATCACTTTAAACACGTGTCTGTCGAACTCCCTCTAACGCGCTTTGGTAACGGTAACGAAAAATATTATGATTACCCACTGACTACGGAGAGGGTTGCTTCAACCAACTGAATAAAATCGACGAATACGTGTTGTTAAAGTCAGATTATAAAGGGTTTTCCCTCAGCTGAATAGAAAAGCCTGTTGGCAGCCAGAATAATATATAAATACTTTCTCGAATTTCCATGACTGGAAACCCGCTGCCCCGTGGTTGCTGTCAACGACCCTCTGGTCCTACCAAGAGAACTCCGGGAAGAATCTTTGTATTATCTGCATTCTAATACAACTTGTATTAGTGTGGAGGCGAGGGGAACAGTTCCCAGCTCTCATCTCTATATGAAAAAGTAAATGGAAAGTAGAACTGATGGACCGAGGTCCAGCACCTCTGGGTTGCACCTCCTGATAGAGGTCAGGAAGTTGACAGATTTTGAAAATGGACAGAAGCTTCGCTGTCCCTCTTGCAAGACCATCCGTCATTTCTCCCTCTGTCCAAGATAAAAGTAAACAAAATACAGTGCTCTCAACACAAAATATTTGTTTTTTATTCATCAATAAATCTGTTTTTTTGGAAAAAAACAATTCTTTTGGATGAACTCGGTTGGAAGGAACGAAGAGTCTCCTCTGACACGAAATCGTGTTCCGAAGTCTGCCATGATACGAAATTATGTTCCGAAGAGTCTCCCCTGACACGAAATTGTGTTCCGAAGAGTCTCCCCTGACACGAAACTGTGCTCCGAAGAGCCTCCTCTGACACGAAATTGTGTTCCGAAGAGTCTCCCCTGACACGAAATTGTGTTCCGAAGAGTCTCCCCTGACACGAAACTGTGCTCCGAAGAGCCTCCTCTGACACGAAATTGTGTTCCGAAGAGTCTCCCCTGACACGAAATTGTGTTCTGAAGAGTCTCCCCTGACACGAAATTGTGTTCCGAAGAGACTCCCCTGACACGAAATTGTGTTCTGAAGAGTCTCCCCTGACACGAAATTGTGTTCCGAAGAGACTCCTCTGACACGAAATTGTGTTCCGAAGTCTCCCCTGACACGAAATTGTGTTCTGAAGAGTCTCCCCTGACACGAAATTGTGTTCCGAAGAGACTCCTCTGACACGAAGTTGTGTTCCGAAGTCTCCCCTGACACGAAATTGTGTTCCGAAGAGTCTCCCCTGACACGAAATTGTGTTCCGTAGAGTCTCCCTTGACACGAAACTGTGTTCCGAAGAGCCTCCTCTGACACGAAGTTGTGTTTCGAAGTCTCCCCTGACACGAAATTGTGTTCCGATGAGTCTCCCCTGACACGAAATTGTGTTCCGAAGAGTCTCCCCTGACACGAAATTGTGTTCCGAAGAGTCTCCCCTGACACGAAATTGTGTTCCTGTGTATTTCTTACATGTGATATTGAACGAGTCCCGTGTACGCATCAAGTAGAAGCTCGGGGGCCATGTCGTGTTTTGTTATATGTAAAGAAACAAAAACAGAAAAGACACGGGCACAAGAAGAAAAGGTTTGAAAACATCCCCTCGGATCTCGATTCTTGGAAACTCACCCCTCTCTTGCACGGAAAAAAAAAAAATTAATAAATAAAAATAAAAAAAGTGTGCATATAAAAAAATAAAGAGAACGAAAAAATATTCCCCGAATCTTGGTGCTGAAATTTTGTTAAACACTTTTGTTGGTTTAAGCTTTTCAAAACCTTGTACCTAAATCCCCCTTTGCTCCCCGAACCCCTCCCCTAACTCCTTTTGACCTTTCACTCGCTTCTCATTTCCCCCCTCCTCCACACCCCTCGAACTCTTCTTCCTCTCCCTAGTCTATCCCTTTCCCTATATTTTTTCATGACCTCACACTTCGTCTTTAGTACTCCCCTTTCCGCATTTCATCGGTTCTTTCTTATATACCATTCCGTTTCTCTGTCGATTTGATAAAGAAAAACTCTACTGTCTTGTATATGTTTGTTTGTGTATATATACATAATTGTGTGTGCGTGTGCGTGCGTGCGTGCGTGTGTGTGTGTGTGTGTGTGCGTTTGTGTACATGCGTATGTTTCGAACCTTATCCAGTACCCGTCTTCCGGGATCACAATGGAAAAGAGTGAATAATTTCTTAAAGCATCGCTCACTCTGAGGCGAAAGCTAGACACGGCAATTCCTCTCTCTCTCTTAACGTTGGCGCCAAGACATTCCGTTGGCGCCAAGACATTCTGTTGGCGCCAAGACATTCCACGTCATTCTCAAACTCACTATTTCCAAAGGAAAACGGTGACCGGGATCCTATCTCTCTCTCTCTCTCTCTCTCTCTCTCTCTCTCTCTCTCTCTCTCTCTCTCTCTCTCTCTCTCTCTCTCTCTCTCTCTCTCTCTCTCTCTCTCTCTCTCTCTCTCTCTCTCTCTCTCTCTCTCTCTCTCTCTCTCTCTCTCTCTCTCTCTCTCTCTTTTCTGTCTCTCCCTCTCTTTTCTGTCTCTCTCTCCTTCGTAGACACAATTTACCTTAATGCATCTGTTGGAACTGTTTTCGTCCACGCTTCCAGAAACAGTCTGTTGTTCCTCCTGTTCTCCTTGTACACCACCTCTGTTTCCTGCTAATTCATCTCGTCTCGAGGTTTGGCGTGATACGGGATGTCTTGACAGAAACTGTAAGAGGGGCTTTACACGGTCGAACAATTCGTCGAACGCAGTTCGACAGACACGTGTTTAAAGTGATGTGTGAACGGGGTATTTGGTTGTCGAACACGTTGGTTGAACCCCAAATACCCCGTTCACACGTTCACACATCACTTTAGACACGTGTCTGTCGAACCGCGTTCGACGAACCGCCGTGGGAGGCTTATTCCCAATGAACGTCCCCTGGCAAGGATCTTCGTGACTCGAAACCGAATTATCAGAATGGAGAGTAAAAGGGAGAGGGAGAGGGAGAGGGAGAGTTGTCGAATATAATTGTACATTTTTCGTCGTGAAGATTGGTAATGTAACATAAATAGATTTATAGACTATACTGTCATGAGGATACAGTCGTGTATCTATTCAAAGAAAATGGATGATTTTGAGTTGATGTAGTTTTTATTATCTACCTTTCTATCTGTATATCAAAGGCTTCTTTCTTTCTGTGAAAGAGATAACTACCCAATCCATGGACCCACCCCAACATATCCCACTCTCATCAATCACCATCACTGACTGATTAATATTACAAAACTAAGTTTCTTCACTCCGAAGTAGCCTGCCTCGCTGTGGACCAAAAGGGCTTCCGTTGGATTGTTTTTGTGCTTGCGTATCAATTAGCCACCTAATTGTTGCCCTTCCTCCTCCTGCAGGCGGCACCTGATACTCTCCTGCCAAGGGGACCTCAACATCTTCCCTTTCGACGATCCCTTCTGTACTTTCTCCTTGGAAAGCAGTGAGTCACGTCTCAAGACATTAGCCTACATGCACTCTTTTTCCTTTCGTCACGTTAATTTTTGCCCGGTACCCGGTAATTCTGGTACTCGGGGGTTACTGGTATCTAGTAATAAGCTTGAGCTTTTTTGTTTTGTTTTCTATTCATTTACTTACCAAATTATCTTATTTCTTATTTATCTATTAATGTATTCGTTTATTTTCGTTATTATTTTTTGGTTTGATAACATTGTATTGTATTGTAACCTGTATAACGGATGCATGTTCTTGAAATCTATTTGTAATGATTATTCTACTGTGTTCTTTTTCTAATAATCTTGATTCTAATTCTTGATGCCATCATTGACAATGTTGACGTTAGGCTTATAATGACTAATATTCTAAGATTTTTACTAACAGATTACTATTTCAATTATATTTAGGTGTATTGTTCTGTTTTGTTGTATTTTTCATTTGCTGTATTTCTACTATCGCTTTTATCTTGTACTTTATCTTCAGATTATGTACACACACACACACACACACACACACACACACACACACACACACTCACACACACACTCGTGGCGCAGTGGTTACAGTTCTCACCTGCCACTACGGCCGTTCGGGTTCAAATCCCGCCCAGGGCTGAAAAATTTCAGTATCGCTGCGCTGCGGGTTGTTACTCCAACTTTCGTGGGCTAGGAGTTGGGTGTGTGTGTGTGTGTGTGTGTGTGTGTGTGTGTGTGTGTGTGTGTGTGTGTGTGTGTGTGTGTGTGTGTGTGTGTGTGTGTGTGTGTGCGTGTAAGGTCACAGTATTAACCATAGATCGGTTATACGAGCTCTGAGCTCTCATCCGAGAGGGAAATAGCTGTCGATCACGAGTCCAAAATGCGACCCAAGACCATGGTGGTGAATCACACACACACACACACACACACACACACACACACACACACACACACACACACACACACACACACACACACACACACACACACACACACACACACACACACACACACACACCAACCGCACACT
>NC_134805.1:22246179-22298679 GCF_046742065.1 Oratosquilla oratoria
GGATGACGGGTCATCCCTGCATCTTGTCCATAGCTCTGGATCAGAAGCAGTGACTCAAGACACAACACATCCTCTCCGTCCCTTCATGCAGAAAGGGGAAGACGGGGAGAAATCCCTTCGGGCTGCGTCAATTTTTTTCTCATTCATATTACCTCAACCCCCATCCCCCCATACATTCCACCCCATGCATCACAACATCATCCCTATACAACCATTTTCCAGTCACCCCTGTCTTCTGTCCTCTCCTGTCCTTCCTCAACAGACATTTCCCTTTTCCCCAAAGCCCCTTTCACCCCATCCATCCATCTCATCCTAGGTCGCCCCCTCATGTTCACTCCCTCCTCAAGATCCTCCCATAAGCCTTCCCAACTATACTTAACAAACTGATCCCTCTGTATATAATATACTCACATTTATCCCCTTTTCCCTTGTAGAGTGGAATTATACAGGCACTCCTCCAGTCCTCCGGTACTCTACCCTCTCTCCAACAAACATTAAATAACCTCACCAGCCAGTCCACCATCAATGTACCTCCTTTTTTTAGACATTCTGTATGGCATCCATCCAGACCAGGTGCCTTACCTGCTCTCAGCATCTTAACAACTGCCTTCACTTCATCCTTCCTTATTTCTCCTCCATTTTCCTCACTCATCACGGTCATTTTCATAGCACTTCCCACTGCAACTATCTTTCCCTCCCTATCCTCCTTCACATTTAGTAACTCCCTAAAATACTCTGCCCATCTTCCTCTTACTGCCTTCTCTTCCATTATATATATAATGCATGTATATATGTACATATGTATGCAAAGTAGAGCACTTGGAAAAAGAAACTAACGAAGCTGAGCGCTTTTGTATATTACATCTTCAGTGCAAAAAGTACATATGTGCATATATATATATATAATATATAATATATTATATATATATATACATATATATATGTATACATGTATATATACACATTTATACATATACATACGTACACACACACACACACACACACACATATATATATAAATATATATATACATATACACATATATACATACACACATACATAAATACACGCATACACACACACACACACACACACACACACACACATATATATATATATATATATATATATAATATATGTATAATATCTGAATAGAATCACCAGTGACGGTGTAGTCAATCAAATAATTCCGACTGTCGGAATTCACGCAAGCCTTGGTTCGAATCCGGGGACGACAGTCGGAATTATGGAATCATTATATATATATATATATATATATATATATATATATATATATATATATATATATATATATAATGTGTGTGTGTGTGTGTGTGTGTGTGTGTGTGTGTGTGTGTGTGTGTGTGTGTGTGTGTGTGTGTGTGTGTGTGTGATGTGTGTGCAATAAAGAAACATGGTGAAAACTTACCTTTGCCCTATTCCCGTCACCCTGAACAATAGGTTTTGCCTCCTCCTTGTGCACATGATTTTCTCAACCAAAATCATCCTGTATTTACCACTCTCCTTACCACCGTCCATGCATTTTTCGCTTGCTTTGAGTGAATAACAGTCGTTATTGTTTTCTGAATCCTTCTTCCTTTGCCATCTGTCCCCGTGCTCTTGATAAATTCGTTCTTCTATAGATGTCGTTGTCCCTTGTGTTTCCTTTCTCTCTTTGTAGATGGTCCTTCCACACAGCTACTTCTTCCCTTCGACCCTCACTCTTCGCCTCTGCATCTTCGGGTATCGGTTGTGATGACTCCGCCGTGCTTCTTCCTCCTTCGTCACTACATTTGAACGATTAGAAATAACTTTATGGATGGGGGATTAAACAACTTTATGGATTGGGGGTGACAGGTGACGATGGATACGGAGCTACTTAGTATAGGCCTTATGGTCTCTTGCAGTCTCCTTCATTCTTATGTTATGTTTATGTTCTTAGTTGTTATTCCGTCCGCACCAAAAGCGTTTCCTACCTGTAGCATGTGTTCTCTCCTTTCTACCCCTATCCTCCTTATTCTCCTATCTAGTCCTTTCCTTTCTTACACTCCTATCGATGTCAGTTCCTCCTCTTGTTCACTATTTGCGTACAGTATTCTGAAAAACAATGCGTCCATGTTTCCTTTTCTTCTGTAGTATTAGGCTGGCCAACTCGTTTCAAAGGTCTGTCTTCTCCTTCGCTTTCTCTGTTGCACTCGCCAAGAACCTGATTTATTTCCTGTCTTTATAGGGTTTGAAAAGCTTCTACGCCTCTCATGTGTGTACTTTCTCTTGGGTCTTCGACACTCTTTATCTTTTATCTTTATACCTTACACTACATTGTCCGATGACGCAACACTCCGCAACAATTACCTACTCTCACGTCTAACCCCTTGATGGCGTCACACCAAAGCTTGGACAAAAAAAAAAAAAAAAAAAAAAAAAAAAAAAAAAAAAAAAAAAAAAAAAAAAAAAAAAAAAAAAAAAAAAAAAAACACGAAGACATCTATCATCCCCCCAAGACCTTTTAGAAAAAAAAAATAAGACACTTAACCCATCTATACACAACCTCAATTGACTGGACATCAAATCTACAGTACCATCCGACGGCGGCGCGAGTCTGGCCACAAGGACAGAGCCGGCACAACAACCAAAATCTCTCTGCGTTTTCCATTGTCATCTTCATCCCTATTTCTCAAGTTTCTCCTTCGCCTGGACTTCAAGTCCCTGTTCATTCTGCAATTTGTTTCTTCTCTTTTCTCCACGCCCTATGGTACCACACTCTTCCAAGTTGCTTTAGACCTTAAGAGGGGGATTTCACGGTCGAACGGTTCGTCGAACGCGGTTCGACAGACACGTGTTTAAAGTGATGTGTGAACGGGTTATTTGGTTGTCGAACACGTTGGTTAAACCCCAAATACCCCGTTCACACGTTCACACATCACTTTAAACACGTGTCTGTCGAACCGCGTTAGACCGTGTGAGCCCCCTCTAAAACTTACCTATTCCTTAGCTGTGCCTCTTTCTTTTCCTTAATGTGCCTCCTGGCGACCTTTGATTTCTTCTCGCAGTAAGTACTTTATCTCGGTCCTACATTCAAAAGAATTTTTGTTTTCAGTTTCACCACCACTTTGTGATCCGGTATCACTCCCCTTTCTCTTCTCCGAACGTGTGACCTTGCAGCTTCCCTATCAGTCTTTTGTATGTCATGACATATCAAGAGGCTTCGTCAGACTCTTTTCCTCTAGCCCAGATGCAGTTAAGTACCAACTTTTCGAAGAAGGTGTTCCCCATTTCCAGTTGTCTTTCCGCATATACAGCATATCATAATGACAGGGGACTTTTTGGTTCGTAACGAAGTATGGGTGAAGCCGTGAGGGGCTGACATTCGGTCTCCGGACAGGACCCGTAGTCCCTTTTATCAACTTTAACTATATTTCTTCCATCTTTTGACAAATGGAGAGCTGATTACCTGCGACTTATCAACTCCCCCTGATAACAGCCAGTGACATGGGAAGAGTCCTACATTAACACAGCAAGGACAACAGTCCAAAGTTTCTTTCCGGAGAGATCTATTAGGTTTGGCATCCCATTTTATGCTAGTTGATCTCTTGGGGTCTAAGGTTTCCCTTAACTTTATCTGTCCTTAGATTTCCTCGCCTTTCTTCTTTTAATCTGATAAAAACTGATTTATGGTTTCGTTGGTACTGCATCTTAGAGCATTCTTCTGTTCCTTGTTCTGTCTTTTGTCGTTGTTTATCTCTTTGAATGATGTTTGGATACTTTTCATTCCGTAGATATTTTCTTTCTCCGATGTATTGTGTGAACTTTGTTTTTCATAAGTTCCCAATGTATTTTCAGTTGGATTTTTGCAGCTCTACAGTTTGGCTTCTTAGAACTCTACTGAAACTATTAAATTCCGTGTGACATAGATTTGATTTGGCAAATCAACAAATAGGCTGGTGTGTTTTATGCATCTACTAGCCAACTTACAATGTCCCTTACTGGACAAAGTATGTATGAATGTATAGTGGCACAGAAGCAAGCAAGAGAGATGTATATTATTGGAACATTTCTTCAATGAGATTTTTTTTTTTTTTTTTTTTTTTTAAGGACTAGACGAAACGTTGGAAAACAGATCTCTTGCTTCTCCATGACTGCCACCAGTGTCATGATCAGCTTGCAGTTTCCATGGTGGAATTCTTAGTACATATTTGCTTGTGGATGCATTAGTGTTTTTTCCTAATCGTATAAATAATTTTTTGTAATTTAGCTAGGAAGATAACTTGTAAAAACCTGTGGGTAGATTTGCAATGTAGTTGTAACAAAACACTCACCAGATTTTTCTAGACAATTTGTAAATCAGCTAGTCTTTCGGACTACAAAATTATTACCTAATTCTTTTGTACTTGTTTGTGAATCTACCAAAGGATTTGATTTTAGATCTACTAGTAGTCTTACTAGTAAGAATGGTAAATGTTTTCCTTTAAAACCCCTAACTATAAATGCATTTGCAGCCTGGTCATGATGTGGACGTGTTTGTGATCGTGGTAAAGTAGGCTTGCTAGTAGATCTGTAGATACTATAATAGGTTTGGTAGACGTCAATAAGTTCATTCTTAAACAGACATGCCAGCCGACTTACTATCGAGTCTGTGTATTTAGGCGGGCAGCTACTTCGCCCGTCAATTTATAACCTAGAAATAGTTTCATTAGGTTGAAATGGACACGTTACTAAGTCGAGGCTTGTCAGGTTTTCTAAAACTGGTGTTAGACGTTTCTAGCATAACTGATCGTGGGTCTATTGGCAATGTCCTCCCGATATGTTTTGTCAAGTCTTATCAGCCATGATTGTAGATTGCTGAAATGCTCAATCTGATAGATCATTGTTGTTTCTTCCCCAAAACTAGAAAGTTTGTTTGATCTAGAGATTTTTTGCCTATTGTCACAATAAATGTGTAGTAAAGTTAGAAGTGTCAATTAGCATGTTGCATTTGCCCAGTAAGAAAATATTCATGTTCATAGATGTTATGACACTAGATGTCTAATACGTAGATGTTCGAATATTGTAGTTAGTTATGTTTAGCTTTACATAGAAGGATTCTTGAACTGTTTTTTGGTTTTGTAGTCACGTAGAGGAGGAAAAATTCCTCTGCATTTTCGCAAATTTCTGCTCTTTTGCTGATTTCTTGCAAGGTACAACTGCATAATGGTTACCCAGCAGTATCCTTTGCAAGGTTGAGTTCAAGAATCCAAATGTTGTGGACGGTACACTCTAAATTCCTCCGCCCCGCCCTGCCTCATCACCGCCCCGGCCCGCTACGCCACGGCCACCCCACGGCGCAGAACTTTACGCGTCCTGGCCGTCCTGGCCGTCCTGGGGGTCCTAGCGTCAGTTCTCAGTTCAGTCCTCAGCTTCCAGTTTTCATGAAGGTTCAATTCAGTTATCGCACCACGCTAGTCGAATCTTCAGTCATCATGACGCGTCCGTTTCCAGCTCCCTCGAGATTCCAGTCTCCCGTTCAGGTTTCGTAACGCGCGTCATATGTCGCACATCTTGACAACCGCGAACCGCGAAGACTTGTCAAGCTTGACCTGCCGACCGCTATCATCATTATCAGTGGGGGGGGGGGGTCTTTCCCAGTACACCTTGTCCACTGACGTCACAGAAGGGGGGGAGAGAGGGCAGGGGCGGCCTGGAAGCGGCCTGGAAGCGGCCTGGGGGGCGGCGGAGGGATCAAGAGTGTGTTGGTCACTCGGACCAGGTTGCAGCGAAGGTGCTGAGGCAGCCACTTCTATTGCAGGGCATGAAGGAGGTTGGGAAGGGATCCCGGGGGTCCCATTTGTTACAGTAAGAGTAGGCCAATCGCCTTACGTCCATGCTGCTTCTTTCCTCCCTCCATCTCCCTTTCGAAACTGACCCGCCTCTTCCTCCTCCTCCTCCTCCTCCTCCCCTTACGTCCATGCTGCTTCTTTCCTCCCTCCATCCCCCTTTCGAAACTGACCCGCCTCTTCCTCCTCCTCCTCCTCCTCTTCCTCCTCCTCCTCCTCCTCATCCTCCTCCTCACCCTTCTGGTCCTATTCCTCTTCCTTTTCCTTTTCCAAATTCTCATCCTCATCTTAGTACATCGTCATCATCTTTATACTCTTCTGGAACCCCCGCCCCCTCCCTTCGCCACACCGTTACCACGTAACCCTTACCCTGATCCTGATTCATCATAATTTTTTTTTATCCTCTTGCTCCTACTCTTCTTGCTCCTCCTCTTCTCCCTATTCTTTCTCATCTGTCCACATCACCATTATAAATGCCACAGTATTTTTTTTTCTTTATTTTTTCTTATCAGTGTCTTCATCTTCGTTTGTTTTGTTTTTTTTCTTTATTTCATTCATGTTGTCTTCATCCTCGTCATCGAAACACACTTCCACCTTCCTGCTCCCCTTCCTTTTCCTTCTCCTCGCCCTCTCCTCTTCTCCTCTCTATCCTCCTCCTCTCCTTTTTCCTCCTCTCCTTCTTCCCTCCTGTCCCTCCACCTTCCTCTCCCTCCTATCCCTCCCCCCTCCTATCCCTTCTCCTTCCTCTCCCTCTTCCCTCCTCTCCCTCCTCTTCCTTTTCCTCCTCCTCCCCTCCTCCTCCCTCTTGCTCCTTGTGGCCCCTTTGGCTCTTGGTTCTCTCCCGCCGGCAGAAATCTTCCACGGTCTTCCCTCGACGATGGCCTCCCCCCACCCCCACCCCCCGAACTCGCGCGCGCCTTTGCCTCCATTGGGGCACCGGGCGGCGGTGGAAGAAGCGAGAGGCTCCTGCCAGCCCCCAGGTAGCCAGGAGCAGAGGCGATGCTCGTGATTTTCGATGTCAGTGTGTGGTGAGCTGCATAGCCTCAGTGGAGGCTTTGATCACGCCCAATATATATTCTAATCTGCGACCCCCCCCTTCTCGCTCTTCCGCTCCATAACCATTGCTCGGTAGTATGAACGCGGATAATGATGATGATGGTGATGATGATGATGATGATGATGATGATGATGATGATGATGATGATGATGATGACAATGATGATGATGGCGGTGATGATGACCTGTGATGATGACGATAATGATGATGATGATGATGATGATGATGGTGATGATGATGACGGTGATGATGATGATGATGGTGATGATGATCGAAGAGAGAAAGAGCAGGAGAGAGACAAGTAGATAAGAAAAATATAGCACAATAGTTATCCATGTTCATTCCAATGTACGTCCATTTTATATGTTAATCATAACTTGTAGTCTGGTAGACATCAGTGATTAGTAAACTCACCTGTGCACTGCAAACCTGGAAGATTTCTGGCGCCATTCTTTAACTCTTTTACCACAATAACGAAAAGTAAAGCTTTGACGCCTAAAATTGCCATACGAGTAGTATAGTGTGTTGTTGTTTTTGTTGTTGTTGTTGTAGCCCCGAATACCCCCAAACCCCGCCCTATACCCCCACCCCCCACATCCCACACCCCACCCCACACCCCACCCCTCATCACTAATATACCCAAATATGGCGATGGAGCTGGTTGACCTGACCAAGGAAGACAGCCTTGTCAGCCATCCCAGACCTCCTCATCCTCTTCTTCTTCCTCCTCCTCTTCCTTCCTTCCTCTTCCTCCTAACAGCCACCACACACCTGACGTTCCGTACGAATGATTTTCCTGTGAGTATGGACACTGTTGATACCCCCCCCCCCACACACACTAAGTACTTTGCAGTCTCGTGTGATGAGGTCAAGGCCGCGTCAGGTGAGTGGTGTGCCTCTTTGGCTGTGATCCACTGATCCACCACAAGGATGATCCCGAAAGCACTTAACGTCTCACCAAGGACTAACGTTAACTTTGCTCCTTCCCGGTTCCACGGTTCTCCTACTCCATCTCCCCCCTCCCCCCCACCCCCCGGTCGCCTTCCCGTCACTGTTCCTGTCCCGTCCTGTGTCCCTACCCTCATCCCATTCCGTCCACGTCCTCTCATTTCCTCCTCACTATTGCTTCTACTACCAATACTAAAACCCACTGCAACTACCATTACTACATCTACAGCCGCTACTACCACCCGTCACTACCACCACTACTACCACCACCGCCACCACCACCAGCGCAACTACCATCACTTTTACTACTAATGTTACTACTACCACTACTACTACTCTACTATGACTATGGTTTTGAAGGGTGTCTGCTGCAACAGTCTGTACTACTACTACTACTACTACTACTACTACTACTACTACTACTACCACTACCACTACCACTACTACTAATTACTACTACTACTACTAATACTACTGCTACTACTACTACCCCTACTGCTGCTGCTGCTACTACTACTACTACTACTACTACTACTACTACTACTACTACTAATACAATTGCTGTTGCTACCAATGCATCTTTACTCTTACTGCATAATATCACCAGTGAAACTGTCATCGTAACTATTGTTTCTACTGATCAAACTACTACTACTACTACTTACTACTACTACTACTTACTACTACTACTACTTACTACTACTACTACTACTACTACTACTACTACTACTACTACTACTACTACTACTACTACTACTACTACTACTACTACTACTACTACTACCACCACTACCACACTGTTGCTCCTATTCTACTTGAATTTCTACCACTACTACTACTACTACTACTACTGCAACGTTTACTATTAGTGTTGATGTTATTACTATAATTATTATTAGTGATACTGCTACTTATACAACTACTGTCATTGTTGCTGCTACTATGTAGATTTCTACACTCAAACGCTACAATCACTAAAGCTGATGTCCATTTGAATGGAAGTACAGTGATATACAAAAACGCGTGTCACTCTTAATTCTGAGCTTGAAAACATAATCCAAAGATCGCATTAGGGGGGACATATCTGAGGCGTTCCGTGCTAGACAGGCGAAGACGCCAGTGCCTCGAGAAATGAATTTTCTTTGAATGCTTTTTATCAAAATTTGGACAGCGTTAACTCAAAACATGGTTTTTGGCGTCTTCGCTTGTCCGGCACGGAGCCACTCTTATCAACTCATGAGATGAAAGAAAATTAATATTCTACAATGCAAATTAGTCGCATACCTCGCGATATATATGTGACACCAACTTTCTAGATCACTGTACAATTGCTCATATAATACTAGGAGCTATCCTACTTTGCCTAGTAATACTACAGGTACTAGTACTAGTAGTGAAATTCCCTGCGATATAGAAATAGCAAATCTGTATCATCAATACTGAAAATAGAAAATAGTGGAAATTCATGTTTTCCTTTACTGACAGCTTAGACCGTAGCCCGAGTTTAAATCCCACATTTGGAAACATCGTCACATTGCACTTGTACAACTAATTTAACTTCTAGATACCACAGTGGGTGGCTTCTTCTGTACTAAGCGTGTCCCTTTACGATGAGCACTTACGATGTGACCAAATCGTAAAAAGATATCGTAAATTTACGACACAGAGATTTACGACCCCCCCTACACACACACACACACACACACACACACACACACACACACACACACACACACACACACACACACACACACACACACACACACACACACACACACACACACACACACACACACACACACACACACACACACACAAAACCTGGACATTTTCCAACAATTGATGTACTTAAGATTGGAAACGACTGCACATTCTTAGGTCCTTTCACCATGACAGTTTATCTCATGATTCGTAAGAGAGATTTGCAGTGGTGTTGTGTGTACAAAACATAAATCGCTAGCACCCGTACTTGCACTGTAACTACTACCACTGTTACTACTGTTACTACTATTACTACTATTACTATTACTACTACTACTACTGCTACTGCTACTGCTACTACTACTACTACTACTACTACTACTACTACTACTACCACCACCACCACTTGTACTACCACTGCTACTACTGCAATTCCCAACACTACTACGACAACCATTTCTACTCCTATTATTACAGTTTCTATTATCACTATTTTTAAACCCGTAACACTTCTTATTCCTAATACAACTACTAGTAAAACTATTGTTCACAGTTTTTTCTACAGCTATTTCGATTGAAAATACCACTGTTATAGCTGTTCCTGTTTATGTACTATTACTATACAGTAACTACAACAAATACTAAAACTACTGATGCTGCTACCAGTACTTGTAGTATCGCTAATGACCGTACTGTAGTATCACTACCAGTTTTGGCAGAACCAGTATATGCTAATACTAGCGCATTGTTAACATTATTACACTGTCAGTAAGGAAACTGGTATCTTTACTAGTAGCAGTGCCACAAATAACAGTATTACGAGTTCCGGTACACGTACCAGTATATGTACTGGTACTAGTCCTATTGGTAAAAGTACTAGTATATTTGATATAGTAATTGTGCTAATACCAGTTCGTGTACTGGTACCTGTATTTGTAATTGTATATTATTTTTACTCCTATTTAATCTTTCATCGTTATATCTAGATGTCTATATCCGCTCCTAGATCTAGCTCACCATGTATCACTCCTACGCCACCGTTAATTGTACTGTCAATGTTTCTAGTACTTTTACTAATACATTTATCATAACTTTACTTTTAGCCGTAATTAACTACTCTCACTGATTCCATTTTTGCTACTACCAGTTCAACTACCTATCATTGCTGCTACTACTACAGCATCAACACTACTATCTTACAATTTCTGACCACATCTATTACTATTACTACAACAGTCATTACCGTTTTTGTTGATGCTTTCCTCATAACTTACAATTTCTCAATCAAAATATCAAGATTATGACTAATTTGATTAAGTAATTAATTATTTGCTTATTTTCAGTGCGAATAGTACTTCAGATAAAACTAAACATTTATATTATTACTGCTGCTGCTGCTGCTGCTACTACTACTACTACTACTACTACTACTACTACTACTACTACTACTACTACTACTACTACTACTACTACTACTACTACTACTACTACTACTACTACTACTATCACTTCCACTACTAGGTAGCCCTCATGCATTATGTTCAAATCACCTGAACTCCATGTTAGACACAAAAATGGGTGCTGGTAGTAAGGCTTCATACGTAAGCACAACGTATGTTTCTATCCCGTCAGGCTCACCTGATGCCTTATACAGAGCGCGCACGCGGGCACGCATACACACATGTTTGCGCGCAAGTGAATTTGATTTGAGACTAGGAACGATAAATTGGGGAGTAGGAGACGGGACCCGACGAACGTTGCTCCTTTCTTGTATAATACGGTTAGGTAAATACAGACTCACACACACGCAGCCTCACACTCTACCTTTACTCTAAATCTTTCTGTGTGGCAGAAGAGAACACCCTCAATGCCAGGGTTCTACACAGTAGAATACAATAGGCTCTTACTATTAAACTCAGTACTTTTACTATTACCACTACGCCATCTATAACACTATTACTACTGTTACCACCACAGTAATTTCCTCTGCTACCTTTTCTTATAGTATTACCGTCACCACTGTTACTATCACTCCCGCTATGGTCAAAGCTTATGTTGCTTGCATTAATAAAATGGGTGCTACTACTGTGAATATTACCTTTACTGCTATTACCACAGCTACTATCATTGCTGCTTTTACTAATACTGTTTTTACTAACTGCAGTATGTATAAACAGTACTGGTAGCAGATATGGTAGTTGTAAATGTAGTCTTGGTAGTAGATCCAGTAGAAGTGGTAGTAGACGAAGTAGCTTAGTTCGATTTAAGAACAATTCATCTAAAGCCTTACTAATGTTAACGCCATTGACATAGAACTAGAGCTGCATACTGCCGTATTGTTTAATCTTTTCTCTTTGGTACTAACACCATAGTTACTACTGCTAGTTTTAACAACAAAATAACAAATGCCTAGATCACTAACACGACCATCACTGCACTTTGTAATTAATGACTAGTGTCTTGAAGACTTTACTATTGTTGTTCCTACTACTATAGTTAGTACTAGTTATAACTACTACAGCCACTTGTTGCTGCCGCTGCCATGCCGTCTCTGTCACTGCTGCTGCTTCTCTCTGCTCTTCTGCTGCTGCAAACTTCGGCAGAACCCAACGATGCTGGTCGAAGTCCTACAGGAGCATCTGAGTAAGTAGTGTAGATGCTGTGGCAGCGACGGAGGGGGGCACTGGCCAACAAGACGCCAGCTCAACCCAGATCGGGCGAAGGCGGGTGTTCCACACAAGCCCTCAAGGCGTCCCTAGTGGTCTGTTACTGTTGCCTTCGCGGTTTTCCTACCAGCCTCACTCACGCTCACGCTCACCGCGACTGGCTCACGCTCTGCCTAGACACTCCCCAGTCAGTAGATACAGTCAGTAGATACACGCCCTAGACCTAGTCTTTGTAGAGTTTGTAGACTAACAACTCGCTCACCTCTGGGACGGACCTTTACGGCGTCCTCGTTGTGAACCTTAAACGTTTCAAGCTTCTATCTAGCCGATAGTTTGAGCTTTTGAATAACAACTAGTAAAAAAATAATAATAATTCATTGTATCATGAATAGAAATTAGTATGATCTAATTTGCCTGCAGTGAGTTTAAGCTTCGTTTCATCCATTTGAAGTAGATTAATATTCGGTCTCAATATTTGATGGTTATGTATGTAAAGGTGTTTGAAAACAGCTGTGCAGATAGATTTCATACATGACCGATTCCTTGCCAGTTTTGTATATTGTGCGTGGTGACTGCGTATGTATAACGGCTGAATGTGGTATTGAATGGAAGGGCTGTATCTAAGCTAAACGCTGTTGTGCATGACAAATAACTGAGGTTTTAGGATGAGTGAGGAAAGGAATAATTAAAAAAAAATACAGTTTATCGAAAAAAAGAATTACAGTTTATCGAAACTAAATTATTTATGGTGCCTTGGGACAAGAAGTAATTAGTAATTCGGAATATAAAGTTTCTCAGTTCTATACTAATTTAAATACAGAAAAGTAGTAAATTAATGGATAGGATCCTGGTAAAAAGGACCTTCATATACTGTACATCAGTTTGACATCGATATATCTAGTGAAACATTCTGAAACAACGTACGTCAGATATCGGGACAAAATGTGAGTTACGCGTTCATCGAATCTTCATATTCAAAAGTCCTATTAGATAAATACTGGAAACTGAGATTATTTGTATAGAATAGATTTAGAAAAAAAAATCCTCCTACATCGCAAAGCCTTATTCTTAGCTGTACAAAACCGCCTGGTTTTATCCAAACAAATATCTCAAGTGCGTCACTGTAGTTATTGGGGGCTCTTCGTAGGTGGGTGGTGTGAAAACGCACTAGGACAGCAGATGCTAACCAGGGTCGGAATCCAAACTACTTTCTGGATTAAGGAAGTTGTACTTCTCTCACAGTTTCCCATTTTCTTTTCTGTGATCCCAATCATGCCCGCGACTCCCTCATCCCTGTTCCCTTTCCCTCTCCTCCCATTTCCCTATCCTCCCCTCTCCCTCTCCTCCCCTCTCCCTCTCCTCCCCTCTCCACCTCGTCCTCCTCCACACCACATCTCTTGTTCCCTTTCTCCCAATTGCTCTTGCACCATCGCTCTCTTTGGCTCCCACTATCTGGCTCTCACTTCTTCGCCCCTTTTGCTCTCATTCCTTCACTCTCTTGCTCTTGTTTTATCTCTCTCCTCCCTTCTGTCTTTCTCTATTTCTCTCTCTATTCTCTCCACCAACGCGTTTCCTCAGTCCCTCATTCGGGACAGGACGGGTGGGCCCTTTGGGCTCCAGGAGGCAAATCGGCTGAACTGCCTGGCTTGAACCTTCGATTTGACCACGCCCTGAGCCAAGTAGCCACCGCCTGACCCGACACCGCACAACCAGCGGCTGGCTCCCACCACGAGCTTTGAGGCTTTTGGATTGCAAATATATAAACAATGCCTATTCTACGTTCGTCGAGTTCCGTGGTTGTTGGGGGAGAGGGGGTGAATCTTTAGGTGCACACACACACACACACACACGATTCGACGGTGTAGTCGTAGCATACGCGACCGCTGCTACTGCGGTCCGAGTTTGAATCTTACCCAGGGCTGAAATAATTCCAGTATTGCTGCGCTGCGAGTCGTTACTCCATCTCTCGTGGGCGGGAATTGTGTGTGTGTGTGTGCGTGTAAGGGCACAGCATTACCTATAGATCGGTCATATATGAGCTCCGAGCTCTCTTTCGAAAGTGAAATAACTGTCGATCACGAGGCCAACACGTGACCCAAGACCATGATGAATCACACACACACATTATATATATATATATATATATATATATATATATATATATATATATATAATATAATATACATATATGACGTAGGTGGGAATAGGAAATACAGGAGTCTTAGCCTGAGGTTATTCCTAACTAGTTTCGTAGGTATACTTTCTCAAAAGAATGGTGTATAAAATGGGTTACGGGTATTTTGTACACCATTCCAAATAAAATCTCTCAATCCAACAACGCTGGAGGCCAGGATGAGCCTTTTTTTTTTTTTTTTTTTTTGTCGGCGAAGCCAAGGAGATTTAGAGTAGATATAGTCCAAACAGGCAATGGGTATATGTCGGACCTGGAGGGGTGGAGAGCTCGATGAGCCAAGTATTTTGGACAGTGTAGATAGTTGGCCCTCTGAGTGGCCAGCTTCCACTGATGGTGCTGTATCTTTTGCGGAGTCGTTGGAGATCCTAGCCGCAACCCTAGAGTTACTGATCAGGGAGATGAGACCACTAGAACTCCAGATCTCTTGGACTTAGGGAGATGAGACCGCTAGAAATCCAGATCTCTTGGACTCAGGGAGATGAGACCTCTAGAAATCCAGATCTTTTGGACTCAGGGAGATGAGACCGCTAGAACTCCAGATCTCTTGGACTTAGGGAGATGAGACCGCTAGAAATCCAGATCTCTTGGACTCAGGGAGATGAGACCTCTAGAAATCCAGATCTTTTGGACTCGGGGAGATGAGACCGCTAGAACTCCAGATCTCTTGGACTCGGGGAGATGAGACCGCTAGAAATCCAGATCTCTTGGACTCAGAGATGAGACTTCTAGAAATCCAGATCTTTTGGACTCAGGGAGATGAGACCGCTAGAACTCCAGATCTCTTGGACTCGGGGAGATGAGACCGCTAGAAATCCAGATCTCTTGGACTCAGAGATGAGACTTCTAGAAATCCAAATCTCTTGGACTCAGGGAGATGAGACCGCTAGAAATCCAGATCTGAGTGGAAGAGTGGTGAGGTAAACACCAGGAATCGTTGGAGTTTTATTGCTAACGTTTCGTCCTGAGGAAGTCCTTTCAGGACGGAACGTTAGCAATAAAACTCCAACGGTTCCTGGTGTTTACCTCACCACCCTTCCACTCATTCTGTCTTACGCACTTCAAATCCAGATCTCTTGGACTCAGAGAGATGAGACCAATAGAACTCCAGATCTCTTGGACTCAGGGAGATGAGACCAATAGAACTCCAGATCTCTTGGACTCGGGGAGATGAGACCGCTAGAAATCCAGATCTCTTGGACTCGGGGAGATGAGACCACTAGAACTCCAGACCTCTTGGACTCAGAGAGATGAGACCGCTAGAAATCCAGATCTCTTGGACCAAGGCCAAGTTCCAGGCGTTTACGGGTTTACTGGATATCGCAGTTCAGTCTGTCCATGCATGTGGCGAAGACACACTGTTCTTGGAAAGTTTCACATCCCTTGGTAATGTAGTGCATTAAAATGGTAAGTCATGTCAACAGTCCTTAAAAAAAAATTGAATAGCCATGGTGTTATGGACTCGCTCGATTAGATTATGTCATTTTTAATGTTTAATTCATTCGAATCTAGTCTCTTGTACTCCCTTTTTTCACGGTTGCAAAACGTGTACACTGAATGCTTGGTCTCTGTCTTCTATTCGTGTGGGTCTATTACTCTGTCACTGGTAAACAGGAAGCTGAGAAGGGGAGCAGTTGCCAGTTGTCAGGGGAGGTAAAAGCCGAAATTTCCAGAGCTTTGGTTCATTCTGGCGACTGAAACCAGCTCCTCGGGGTCCGCACCTCCAGATTGAGGCGAGTGTGTTGGTGGGCATGGAAGATGGACTGCAGGGAAATGGTTCTCTCTGAATGCCACCGTGCAGGACCACTTGCAGGCACCTATTGTCGATCCCTGGAAATTTGATCAGTCCGAAGTTCTTGTGATTTGAAGGCTTGGCGATCTCAGAGAAAGTGCACAGCTACCCCACTTCGGGTCGCAGTCCCAAGTTTGGGAACCACTAGTGATGATGCAGACTAACCAGGTGAGGTCACACTTGTCTTGTTCAGTCTTGGGAAACTTCATGCGTATTGGTGCTACACGTGCTTTCTTCCAAAGGGAAGTACATGTGTTTTTTGCCACGCGCTTGGGACAGAGATGTAAGAAGTCTTGAAAAGAGCCGCCACATTCGTGAATAATGTGCGGAACTCCATCGTCGGGCTCTGTTGCTTTCTTAATGTTGATTTTTTTTTTTTTCGAGGACCATCCTCATCTTATCAAAAGGGATCTGTACGTTGTATAGGTGTTTCTGTCATTCAGAAGAAAAGCTGTCCTGTTTTTTCACTGCTGCCAGAGACTACTGCACTATTTGGTTTAACTGGAGAATGTTATCCTGCTAAAAGCTGTCCTGTTTTTTCACTGCTGCCATAGACTACTGCACTCTTTGATTTAACTGGAGAATGTTATCCTGCTAAAAGCTGTCCTGTTTTTTAATGCTGCTAGAGACTACTGCACCATTTGGTTTAACTGGAGAATTTTATCCTGCTTTGTGATTGACTGATTTTCTTTCACAAACTTCCACGAAGTCTTGCTTCTTATCTCGGCTTCAGTAAGCATACGGCTTCTTTCAACGGGCCAGGATTTCTTTGTTCAGTTATTAGTATCGGTTATTCATTTGATGGTAAATTGGAGAATGGTTTGCATTGTGTCAAGTTTCTTTTATACTTGAGATCTGTAGTGACACAGCACATTTATCCAAACCACTATTGGTCATCTAACTTGGAGGTGGAGTTTCTCGTCCAAGTACATGTTTTGCTTGTAGTGCAAGGAGCGAATATATATATATATATATATATATATATATATATATATATATATTACATCAACAAAGAGGTTACAGCTGATTGATAAGCATCATTTTGATCCATTCTGCGTCTAGATTATTTTATTCTTGTGGCTCTTTCCTCATAATATTGGGGTTAGCTCTACTTGAGCGAGGGCTGTACGGGGGCCAAAGTTCCCCTACTCTTCACATTATCCACTACCGAGGGGTGGTCATGGTTGTCGCCCCATTTTCCACGCCTCCATTCCACGCCTTCTCATTAAGACAAAGTACCTCCAGAGTGCTCAAACCAGAAGCCAGCTCTTCGGGGTCGTTGACAGACGCTTACCCACAATCTCCCTCGCCACAAAGGCGGTGGCTTTCCAGATGAGACTCCTGACTTCAGCATTCACTGACATCAGGAGATCAGGTGACGAGCAGCGTGACGTATTAACGCCCTCCTCCTGAGATCTCTGCTCTACCGAGGTGAGCTGACGTGTCCTTCAGTCTACATGAAGTTGTCTTCTCTTAGACCTCCAGAATAGTATTGATTGAGCAACAATGTAGTGAGTGTTGAAACAATTGGTTATTTTAAGAGCAGATAGATAACTTTATGGATCGGGATGAAAGGTGGTAAGGGACACGGGACTGTCTAGTATAGGCCTTACGGTCTCTTGCAGTCTCCTCAGTTCTTATGTCCATTGTGCCTACGACATCTCCCTTCCGATTAACAAACTTCTGCTGTCCTCTTTGATTATCACTGACCTTTAATAGACAAAATCCAAATTTAATGCTGTTCAAGCATGTTAGAGGATCGCTACATGCGGCGGAGGTCGGGGTGATGGCGCTTCGAACCCTCCCACCAGCGAGTTGGACCAAGGGCATGGTTCATAAAATTCCACGCTACAAAGTCCTCTGTAAGGGGCAACGTCCTAGCCTCCTGTTAAGGGGAGTTCGGAACGTTAAACCGAATCGGCAAAATTGACCGAAATATACGCCACATATTGGCGTATTTCCTGTGGATGAGGAAATACGTCATCCAGTAGATGACAACTAGGCTGTGCGTTAAGGTCGTGTTTTGTTGAACAAGTGAGTTTTTACGCTCCTGGGGCCTCTTATCGACAGAGTCTATAGGAAGAAAATATGATCACTATAAAAACAAAAAAGGGAAATGTTTACTATTGTTCCAACGCAGTTTACACATTTTTTCTGTCGGAAATTCCCCGTCTGGGACCTAACGTTCCCGCAGCAGCGCAGCTATATCAGCCACGAGAAGTTTTGTAAGGTAAGATGTTTGTGTTTTTGTCCCCTGGGTTAGCTTGGGTGGGGTTGGGATGGGATGGGTTGCGTTGAGTTGGGTTGGGTTAGGTTGGGTTGGGTTAGGTTGGGTTGGGATTGGCTGGGATGGGTTGGGTTGAGTTGGGTTGGGTTGGGTTAGGTTGGGTTGGGTTGGGTTAGGTTGGGTTGGGTTAGGTTGTGTTAGGATTGGCTGAGATGGGTTGCGTTGCGTTGAGAGTTGGGTTGGTTTGGGTTAGGTTGGGTTAGGTTAGGATGGGTTGGTGTTAGATTAGGTTAGGCTGTTAGGTTAGTTGCCTAACAGAGCATTGGTAGCAAAGTGACTAGTTTTATGTCTAAGATAACATCAGGACATAATGACGCACATAGTAGGAAAATGAAATATCATGATTTAAATATTTTGTGTTCTGCCGCGTCTTTTTTGTTTCGGTGATCGTCTCGTAAGACCAAAGGCCTCGGTTTGATTCCAAGTGGCTACTGATGACTGCCACTTGCACTGGCTGTCAGGGCATCTAGGGTAAAGTTGGTTACTTTCGCTGCAGATAAGCTTTTTCTTTTTTTCTTCTTGTGAAGAAAAGTTCTATTAAATGATGTGGTATCACAAATATTAAGACTGTGTTAACACTTGAACTACTTATTACAACATGGATTTATTCTGGTTCCTACCAGAGGATTGCATCTTAGGGATCGATCACACAATGAGATTACAAACGATGTTGCCTTGATGAGGCGATGAGGACACGCTTACGTAAACCACGTTCTTTTATTCCAGGGGGGTGGGGGGGGCGGAGTTAGGCTATCTCGGTAACCCGTCGTTTACGCTCCCTGTCCGCAAATGATTTAACTCAACTGAGGGGATGGCCATCTTATGACGCATTTTGATTTATTCATTGCGTAGTCTCGAACCTCCCGTTCATTTTAACTTGGCGAAAGTTCTCGAGCTGTTGGCGCGTAACTTTCATTTCATTTTAATCAGCTCCTAGCTGCTCTGCAAGGTGGATAGGCACGGCAGTTTCCCTGGAATTCAGGGATTTTCTTTTTCACGATTATACACTAAAGCCTACTAGTATAGGAATTTTATAGAATCGTTGGATGCACCTAGGCCCCGATAAACGACATTCTGTGACGTCACGTGGAGGAAAGCAATATCACAGGCGCATCACACAACGTCCCTGTTCCCTATTTTGCCCAAGGGGCGCTATGGACCTTAGGGTATTCAGAGGACGATTTGGGAGATAGTTTACCAATAAATCACTTGCGTTCCGGGTGTCCTTTTTCATTTTATTTCTGTTGTCGCCAGATGATTTAATTAATCTCATTAGCATCACTCGGATAGCCAAAGAGTAAGAGCGTGCGTCTTTGCTGCTTTGTGTGTCAGTATGTGTCACTGTGTGTCACTGTGTGTGTCACATGTGTCAAATGATGTGCTTAACAATATCTTGTCACGTGCTTGCGTGTCAGAATGCGTGGATGTGTGTACGTATTCGCATGTGTACATGGGTGTGCGTTTGTGTACGTACGTGTGTATGTGCATGTGCACATGCGCACATGTACTTGTGTGTGGATGTACGTGTGCGTTTATGCGTTTGCGTATATAAAGGCGCGTTTGTGTGTGTGTTCGTGTGTACGAATGCGTGTTTGTGTGCGCGTATGTGTTCGTGTGTACAAATGCGCGTATGTGTTCGTGTGTACAAATGCGTGTGTGTGTTCGTGTGGACAAATGCGTGTTTGTGTTTGTGTGCACATGTTCGTGTGCATATGCGTGCGTTCATGTGCGTGTTGTTGGGTGTTGTCCCCGCCCCCACGCCCATCCCCGCCCCCAAGAACCCCGCCCACCACTCCCGCCCAAGACTTCGACCACTCTTGACGGCTTATTGTAACTGTCTCCCGTGTTTTCCTATCGGCAGGTAACTACAGCTGTCTTAAAGTGGACCTCAAGTTCACGCGCGATGACGCTTTCTACTTTAGTACCGTGTTCATCCCTGGCATCATCTTAGTTACCAGCTCGTTCATCACTTTTTGGTTGGAATGGAACGCTGTGCCTGCCCGTGTGATGATCGGCGTGACCACAATGCTCAACTTTTTCACCACATCCAACAGTTTCCGGTCGACGCTTCCGGTTGTGTCCAATCTGAGCGCCATGAATTTGTGGGATGCTGTGTGCATGTTCTTCATCTATGTCTCCCTCCTCGAGTTTGTTCTGGTGAACTACGTCGGGCGGAAGAGACCAAAGCATAACATGGTCTACATGCCCGGCGAAAATGCGGTGATCCAGGTATTGGCAGAAAACAAACATGTAAGCATTTCTTTTTCCAGGTTCGTCCGTCTAAGCTTCCACACCGTTTTCTTCACCAATTAGTGTGCCAAGCCTTTGTAGAAGGGGCCTTACTCTGTAGAAGGTGCTCAAGATCGCTGGACTGGCCTACAAGCACACTGCCTTCGTTTAGATAAATTAATTACGAAATAATCTTCTTCCTCACCTCCCCTCACCCCTTACCGCTTTCCCCCTCACTCCTTCCCACATGACACTTGGACACATTCCCACCCCTCCCCCACCTTTCCCCCCCCTCCACACCCCCACAGCACCCCTCCACACCCTTTCAGTTAAATTCTAATTCAGGTCTTCAGTTATTTATGCGCAAATCTTTTCACTTTCTTCTTCTTCTTCTTCCAGACAAAGCTGTGTTGGTTCCAGTATTTGTATTTGCTCGTTTTTCGATATTGTTATGTTTCCAGAATATATATTTATATATATTCAAAGACTATACATCGTTCTTTACGTTTTTTCTTAAAATTTTAGCCATCTTATTTTTCTTAACCATTTACCCAAAACTCTTCTTTATCCCGTTCCTCCATCCTCCCTCACCCTCCCCTCCCCCTTCCTTACCCTCACCCTCACCCCTCCCCCCCCTCCCGGGTAAGCATGCAATTAACTAGACAGATGTTCCCCCGGGAGGAAAGCTTGATCAGACCGTGGTTCTGGGAATTTTTCCAAGTACGATTAAATTAATTTTAGTTTTATATTAATCATTCAGAATAATTGAATATTGGTAGTACTAATACAATATGTATCTGTGTGCCTGATACACACATATAAGAAACACACAAAACGCACTTTTCGCACATTCACACAGACACACACACACACACACACACACACACACACACACACACACACACACACACACACACACACACACACACACACACATGCAACCACACACACACACGCGCACACACACGCACGCACACACACGCACACACACTAAACACAAAAAGGTACAGAAAACTCAGACGAACTCAAAATGAATACACATGTTCACACAAAATACACATGTTCACACAAAATACACATATACTACAAACACACAAGCGCACAAAACACAGAACTTAGAAACACACACAACACCCACAGACAAACACACACGGTCAAACACACAGCATACGCATACATACATAACTCGCACACACAAAGCAAAGCACAAAAGCACACACAGAACATACTGAAGCATACACCAAACAAACACACACAAAAGACACACAGAACAGAAAAAAACACGGGCACATGATAAACACACGCACAAAACACGCATGCAAAAAACACATCAAACACAAAATACACAGCTCGAAAGCACACACACGCACACGAAACACACACACACACACATACACACACACACACACACACACACACACACACACACACACACACACACACACACACACACACACACACACACACACACACACACACACACACACACACACACACACACAACAAATCAAAAACATACATAGAATACATAAAACCACACACAGACAGCACAAAACACACGAACAAAGCACGCATACACTAAACGCGCTTACATAAACCACATACATACACACAACATACGCACATAGAAGTAGTACAGCCACACGCACGCAACCAAACACACACACACACACACACACACACACACACACACACACACATACATACATACATACATACACACGCACACAACCACACACACGCACACAACCACACACACGCACACAACCACACACACATTACACATTACAAATTGAGGTAGATAAGCCGATTACAAAGATTTATTTAAAGAAAAGATATCACGTTAGCTGGTTTTACTGAAAATCACACCAAATTATGGAAGGTCATTCGACCATAGTGATAGTGACAAAAGCAATCCTCCTCCTCCTCCTCCTCCTCCTCCTCTTCCTCCTCCTCCTCCTCCTCCTCAACTTTAATATTTATACTTCATTTCTATGTATGATTGCTTTTGTCCCTATTGCATTAATGTTACCTTACACCAATGAGCGACATTTGAATTGTAATATGTTGGTGGAAGGTGCTTGGAGCCGATCAGAATAATTTGATAATCGATCACAGTCTTGGCATCATCGTTGTTACCCTTCGTCCGGATCAAGTATTTCCTCAAGGGGGAGCCTCGAGAGTGGGCATCACCAAGTCTTTGTAAGAATACTGTGGGTCTCCTCTCTCTCTCTCTCTCTCTCTCTCTCTCTCTCTCTCTCTCTCTCTCTCTCTCTCTCTCTCTCTCTCTCTCTCTCTCTCTCTCTCTCTCTCTCTCTCTCTCTCTCTCTCTCTCTCTCTCTCTCTCTCTCTCTCTCTCTCTCTCTCTCTCTCTCTCTCTCTCTTTTTTTTTTTTTTTACAGTGGTCGGCCTGACTGCTGCTGCTGTTGCAGATGCAGATTTTGACTTTGATTCTTTGAGCAACGCCAGGCCTGATTAAAAAATAATTCTTAATTGAATAGAAAAAATTATAGACTATCTTGCATTGTTCGATATTTTTTGCTGGTCAGTAGGGTCCCGGAAGACCCCTGGGCAAGACTCGTAAGAGAATTCAATAACCTCAGTTAAAATAATAACTACAAAATAATAGTAATCCTATTGCCTGACGTATCAATAATAGCCTTACCAGCAACTGTCATATCAATAACGAGCTTATCAATACCTAAATCCACCATTACCTGATAACAGCCTCTTCGGCAGCAGTATAACTTACCCCGGGCCTGACCGACCAGCCTATCCATCGATCTACTAGTCAATTACTAACAGAATCCTAAAGGACTCTGCTTGCATGTGACCTGCCCACTCACGTTTTCTGTGCACGAGATGAGCTGCATGTGGCACAGTTGTATGCATGTTGCTTCCTCTTGTTTAGCATGTGTACTATTAGTGTTGATTCTCCTTTGCTACCTGGGTATTGCTGCAGTGAATAGGGTAATACGATGTGTTCATGTACATTATAGACGCATTCACTCGCGAATACTCACACACACGCGCGCACACACACACACACACACACACACACACACACACACACACACACACACACACACACACACACACACACACACAGAGTTATCCAAAAGGATAGAAGTTCTGGTGAAGTCTCCACAACAATATGTTTTTTTTTTTTTTTTTTTTTTTTTCCTTTGAGACCAAGGCCTTGGTCTGTCTGTATAAAATATCTTGGTATCCCCAACGACAAATATTCAAAGCCTTGCCACAGATTTAAGAGAAAAAAAATTCTCTGAATACTTAGACAAAGATCTACAAGAAGCTCATGATATTTCTGATTATGTTGAATGCATTTCCCGTTTCCTCACCTAAAAGAAAAGAAAAAATAAATAGAGGAATAAGATAGAATAAGAAAAATAATACATGAGTAAATAAATAGAGTATAAGATTTGATTTCTTCTAACTGGTGTTAGATATCGTCCTTCATTTTTTTCCGTATTATCGATTCTATCTTCTTACACTCTTCTTCCTCCTCCCCCTCCTCCTCCTCCTCCTCCTCCTCCTCTATGGCTCATCTCTATCCTCCCCGTTCCCCCCTTTCCTATTAATCCATTGGAACTATTCATTCAGTTTCCTCTTCACCTTCTTCATATACTGTGTGTGTGTGTGTGTGTGTGTGTGTGTGTGTGTGTGTGCTTGTGTGTGTGTGTGTGCGCGCGCGCGTGTGTGTGTGTTTGTGCGTGTGTGTGTTTATGTGCGTGCGTGTGTTTGTGTTTGTGTGTGTGTGTGTGTTTGTTTGTTTGCGTATGTACGTTTGTGCGCGCTTAGAGAGAGAGAAAGAGAGAGACAGAGAGAGAGACGTGTCTATGTGTTTCGCATAGGTGCACACACACACACATGTATTTGCATATGATTTCCTCATCCAAAATCAGCTGCGCATTTGTTCCAACGCTCCCCTCGCATTGTTCATTTGATCATCATACTTCTCTCTCCCCTCTCCCTTCGTTCTCCCCTCTCTCTTCCCCTCCTCTCTTATTCCTCTTTACGTCCGCTCTTCCATTTCTCGAACAATTACTGTCTCGGCCTTATCTTGTATCTTATGTTCTGCCTCCTGATTTCTTTCTCCTTCAACATGCCGACAACCCTTATGGCAAGCGGGCTTGCCATAAGGGTTCTACTTGATCTCTGAAGGGGGATACATTTCATCTGAATGAAATCACATGGCGAGTGATCCACCACTCGACTGAATAAAATTGTTTGGTTTCAACCAGGACAAAGTATATAGACTGTGCCACTATAGTAAACGGCCTTAGGGAATAAAGTTGAGTAGGATCGCTTTAATGCGGTTCAAGCCGTCACCTTTGCCCTGTGCAATAGGATAGCCATTGGGCATGTGGCACTCACCGATGCCCGAAGGAAGACTGAATATGCCATATTTCCACTCAGGCATCGTAAAGGAATAAAATACGAATGTTGTTTATGTGCGCAATTCAGTTTTACAAAACTACAGTGAGTAATGTTTTCACTAAACGATCGACCTTTGCTGCCCCTTTTCTCCTCTTCTTTTTTGTACTTTCTCTTTACTTTCTCTTTTATAAATACAAAATTTCGTCTTGCTCCTCTTTTTCTCTTTCTCTTCGTCACAGTTTTCGTAATTTCTCCGAGAAATATTGTCTCCTCCCACGATCTTTTTATCTTTTTTTTTCTTTTCTTTCTTTCTTTTCTTTTTTTCTTGCCCCCAGTTGCTCCTCTTATTTATTTATTTACTTTTTCATTTTCGTCAACTTCTCGGATTTCCCTCCGTGTTTGCATTTCCCTTTTCCAGCCTCCGTTTCCCTTTCTTCCCTTCCTACCTAAGCATTCATACGCAAGCTGATATCAAATTTCTTTTCCTTCACTCTTTCCTTCCTTCCTTCCATCTTTCATTCTTCCCTCTCTTCGTCTTCCAGTCTCTCCTGTCCTGCCTATTGGAAATGAAATACAATACAGTTCCCTTCCTCCTATCCCTCCCTCCCTTCCTCCTCTCCCTCCCTCCTCTCCCTCCCTTCCTCCCTTCCTCCCCTCCACCTTCCTTGTTTACCTTCCACTCCCTCCCTCCCTCTCTCTATTCTCTCTCTCTCTGTCTCTCTATTCTACCTCTCTCTTCTGCCTCCCTCCTCCAGATTTGCTCCTCCATTCCTCTCTCTCCCCCATCACTCACTCCCCTCCAGACCTCCCCCTTCTCCAGCCCTCCACTCCCTCTTACCCACAGGTCTGGTTCTTCTCGTTGTTGTTCTCGTTGTTCTTCTCGTTGTTCTTCCCCTGAGCCCGTCCATTTGCTAAATAACCACATGTTCTTATACACTTCCTGTCTCCCGAATTGGTCTCTCTCTTTGTTCTTAGGCTTTTCCTCCCTCTTAATAGTCATGGGAGGACTCTTAATACGCTTCTCCCCCATCCCCGGTTGTAAAACAGTATCTTTAAAGTGTTGAGAAACAATCCAGAAACAGTTGCGAGACAGTCCAGAAACACGTGCGAGACACTGCAACATTGTTTCGGAGACGATGTATCTGGGCGAACATGTGGATTCAAAAAGGACCCCCTTTTTTTCTCTCCCCTCTTCCCACTCTCCTCACCCTTCTTCTCCCCCCACCCCTCTTCCTCTCCCCCATCCTCTTTCCCTCCTCCCATCCTCTTTCCCTTCGTGAAAACCGGTTCAGATTTTAAATTCCTGTTTCTTTCTTCGCAACCTCCCCCTCCTTCCCTCCCTCCCCCCTCTCCCTCCTCCCTCCCCTCCCTCTCCTCCCTCTCCCCTTCCCCTCCCTCTCCCCTTCCTTCCCTCCCTCCCCCCTCTCCCTCCTCCCTCCCCTCCCTCTCCCCTTCCCCTCCTCCCTTCCCTCCCTCCCCCTCCCTCTCCTCTTCCCCTTCTCCCCCTCCTTCCCTCCCCTCCCCTCCTCCCCCTCTTCCCCCTCCTCCCCCTCCTTCCCTCCTTCCCCTCCCTCCCTCCCTCCCCCTCTTCCCTCCTCCCCCTCCCCCTCCCTCCCTTCCCACCATGACCCGCGGCTTCATTATCCCATTCAATGCTGTGACGTATTTTACGTCAATGCGGTGACGCGAATTGTGGGTTTTGTATTTCCGGCTACGGACAAGCGGACACCGGATTGAAGGTCATGATGATCGACCGGGACCCCAAGAAGGCCAAAGCATAGAGATCTGCGACCTTAAACGGGCGTCAACGCATAAATGAATAAGAAATCTGAAATGATCAAATTAATTGAACAAACAAATAAAAAGATGAAACAGCGTTCCAATGTCAAAGGCGTTAAGCAAGTCTATTTTGAGTGTCACCCGTGAATCTGATTAAAGCAATTTCGCGTTGGCTTGAATAAAGGTCTATAAATAGAACATTCGAAGACTTGGAGGTCATTTCATTCTTTCAGTCACTTCTCATTCAGGTTCTTTCTTTTTCTGAATATTTTAATTTGTCGAATTTGTCTTTTGATAAAAAACAAACAAAAGGGAAGATTACTCGACCTCTCTATTGCAATCTGTAATTTCTATTTTCATTAATGTCAGATGGATTTTATTCAGTTAAAGGGCTCTTCTTGGAACAAAGAAAGCCACTCGTGAGGTTTCTCTCTCTCTCTCTCTCTCTCTCTCTCTCTCTCTCTCTCTCTCTCTCTCTCTCTCTCTCTCTCTCTCTCTTTCAACTTTGTTCACAAGTTTTCTTGAGCTTCCTCGTCTTAGAGCCATCCTGTCACTCAAATCCTCCAACTCTATTTACTTACCTATCTTCTTAGGCTCGTTTCACACGCATCGACTTTTCGCCGTGCGCTGTCCACGACACGACGTCGTGCTCTCAAATAACCATGGATGTCTATGGATGCTTTCACACGTCACGACCAAGTGTGAAAGCGTCCATAGAAAACCCATCCGTGGTTATTTGACAGCACGACGTCGTGTAGCGAACTTCACACGGCAAAAAGTCGATACGTGTGAAACAAGCCTTACTTGTTAGTAACTGTTCCTGCGAGCCGGACATCAAAGAGGATCATCCCCCTGTTGTCTCTTCTTCAAACCCCGCTACCCTTGCCTCCATCTGGAGACGCAACCCTGAGGGGCTGATACTCGTTCCCCAGACAAGGTCCAAGATCTCTCTATCATTTTCTACTGTTGCAATCCCTTTACCTTCTCACTGACAACCGGAGACTGATCTCAAGCCGGTCACACAGAGAGTTTCGTAGTAATACAACACATTATTTTCTTTTAATGAGATCTATAGGAGGGTCCAAGGATCGTTGCCAGCTGCTCTGGGGCTCCGGGGCTCCAGTCAGTGAAACTAGAGACGATTTTATTAAACTGAGGGGAAGTCAAAACAAAAAAAAATATTCTCAACGACACATTCTGCGCCCCTCTGACGTCATTCTTTGACGTCATTCTTACAACAAAATGTGTAACCCCTTAATGACGTCACTCCTTGACAGACACGATTATGTGACGTCATCTCCCATGATTTGTGACGTCATTCTATGACAACATTGCATCCCTGTGACGTCATTCTTCATGACATTAAGTGACGTCACCTTAAACATCAGGCCTTTTCGTGATGCATGACGTCATTATTGGGAAATTAGGTCATGCATGAGCAGGTGGGCAAACTGACACATCTGCTAATTTTCTCATTTGACCTCTAAGCCAAGGTCGTGGCGCGGTCAGCCAACCAGCCAATTATGATACATAGGGGACAAACGCACGTAGCCAGTTACACACAAGAATGGGGAATCTCAAACTCTGCATATATATGTAATAAAACCGCCAGCCACTGTCCAGAAGACTATAGTGATAATAATAATAACGATAGCAACAATAACCATAAAAGAAAATAACAACGGCATCACTACAACTAACTATAATGAATAACTTTTCATTTCAGTACGAGTTCCCTATTCATTGAGATTCATATTTCCCAGCCAGATTTTCTCCTTTTTCAATTTGTCCGTTATTTCCCAGCCAATTGCTTCTTCCTTTGGAGTGACAATATGTATATAAAGGTATGTAAACACACACACACACACACACACACACACACACACACACACACACACACACACACACACACACACACACACACACACACACACACACACACACACACAAAGTGCCTATTCTTGTTTCATTCAGGTAAGCAGAAGTATTCTTTATGAAGATGTCTAAAGACAGTTACCAACCAGCAATACCCAGCTTTCACCAATCATATCACTACACTTGCATGACGTAGTGTAGTTTCCAGCCAATCAGCAATTTACATTTTCATGTATTTTCTCTACATCTTACCGTTCACCTTTTATGTGCGGACATTCAATAATCACTATCGACTTCTTACTTGTTCGAGTAGGGTAAAAAATTCCATGGACTCTAATACTCAAAGCTACTTTCTAACTTGTGATGGATGTTTAAGCATGTACCATTTCTTTAAGATACCCCCTCCCCCTCAATCCAAGCGGAGGCCCACAGAAGGGTCCCAAGCCAACTGGTGGGACCGAAGAAGGCTTCTGGTGGCACTAGAATACCCGAAAGACCAATTGGTCCATACTCGACTATATACTAATCATCAGGACTCTCAACACGTGAAGGGCTCCTCACGCATGGGGGAGATTTCACAGTCGCCGACAAAAGATCAGATATACTTTATAATATTTCTTGTCTCTTTTAATAGGGTGACGGTCCTTAAACTGAGTAAAAACCTGTGGGCTTAACCAAAGTAAGATTCAGTGAGACCTTTTTTGGTTTAGAGAATCTTGTCTTCCTCGATCAATCCTTTCTATCTAACGAGCTAGAGACAGAGAGATATGTAGATGGAGAATGTGTGTGCGTGTGTGTGTGTGTGTGTGTGTTAGTGGGTGGGTATTTGTGTGTGTATGTGTGTGTTAGTGGGTGGGTATTTGTGTGTTTATGTGTGTGTGTGTGTTTGTGTGTGTGTGTGTGTGTGCCTGCGTGTGTGTTGGTGGGTGTGGGTGGGTGTTTGTGTGTGTGTGTGTGTGTGTGTGTGTGTGTGTGTGTGCGTATTTGTTGGAGTGTGCGTGTGTGTCTGTCTGTCTGTCTGTCTGTGTGCGTGCGTGCGTGCACGTGTAAAATCCGTCTTTGTCACCTCACCCTCACCCAGTCACCCTCAACCTCGATGGTGCTTTTCAAGCTGACCTTTCAAGGATTACAACTTTGTCCTTGAATTTTCATTCCGAGGGCCCTCAGTGTTTTTTTGTTTTTTTTGTTTTTTTTTGGGGGGAAGGGGTTGTCTTCATCATCATTCCCTCTCTTTTTCTTTCATCCCATTCTTTACTTCCATCCTCCCTTTTCTTTCTTTACCATATATCCTTCCTCATCCTCTCTCCTCTTAAGTTGTACCTCCTCATCCACTTTTTACTCCTTTCCCTCCTCTCTACCTCTGACACATTTCCTTCTCCATGCTGCCCTAACGAAGCAAGACACCACAGCCACACAGTCCCGTCCCTACAGCCCCCACATCAACATCTCCCAGTGCATCTCCTTACTATGGAAATCTCCCGTTTCCACAACCGAGCAGCCACTGTTACACATCCACCTTGTTAAAGACTCCTCTTCCAAATCCCCCTTCCCCATCACAGCCACCACCCAATAGTTTCACCCCTTATGACCACGCCCATAAAAAAAACCGTCGTCACAGCCCCCTCGACACAGCCCCCTTTACACAGCCCCGTATAGTCCCCATCTTTTATCTGACCCAAAACAACTACATGGAGACCACCCAGCCCCGAAACCCGGCAGTGGTCCTCTGATTGTCCCATAGATCTCTGGAAGAAAAATCTAGACGGTTGTCTTTGTTGTATTATTGTGGATCTGCTTCTACGTCACCTGTTAAGAGAGAGACAAGGAGGCGGAGGAGGGTAGGGAGCAGTCAGCGGTTATCAGCTCTTTGTTGAAAAATGCATCGTGTGTGTGTGTGTGTGTGTGTGTGTGTGTGTGTGTGTGTGTGTGTGTGTACTTCCTCTCTGCCGTCAAGTGATTTTATTCATCTATAGGAAACCCCTTACCTGTTCCCCTCCCCTGCCTCCTCCCCTCTCCTTCCCCTGCCCCTGCCCCTCCTCCTCCCCTCCCCCCTCCCCTCCTTTTTCTAGCCCAATCTAGCCCATATTCCTTTCCCTCCCATCCCCTCCTCTCCTCCTCACCTCCTGTCTTTCTCCTCTTCCTTCCATCCTGTCACCCTTCCTCCCTTCTCCTCTTCCTTCCATCCTGTCTTCCTTCCTCCCTCCTCCTCTTTCTTCCATTCTTCCCTCTCCCGTTCTTCTCCTCCATTCTCTTGTCACTCACTGCAGCGTTACCCCCCACACACACCGTCCGCCCCGTTTTGCCCCTCACCCCCTCTCTCTCTCTCTCTCTCTCTCTCTCTCTCTCTCTCTCTCTCTCTCTCTCTCTCTCTCTCTCTCTCTCTCTCTCTCTCTCTCTCTCTCTCTCTCTCTCTGTGTGTGTGTGTGTGTGTGTGTGTGTGTGTGTGTGTGTGTGTGTGTGTCACTTTCTCACTCTCTCTTTCATTCTATCTCTCCATCTATCTCTCTCTACTCCCCTCTCTCTCTCCCCTCTCTCTCCCTCTCTCTCCCTCTCATTCTCTCTTCCTGTGCGTGTGTGTGTGTGTGTGTGTGTTTGTGTGTGTGTGTGTGTGTGTGTGTGTGTGTGTGTGTGTGTGTGTGTGTGTGTGTGTGTGTGTGTGTGTGTGTGTGTGTGTGAGTGTGTGTGTGTGTGTGTGTGTCTCTGTGTGTGTGTGTGTGTGTGTGTGTGTGTGTGTGTGTGTGTGTGTGTGTGTGTGTGTCCCTCATCTCCCTCTCTCTTTTATTCTATCCCTCTCTCCATCTATCTCTCTCTCCCCTATCTCTCCCTCTCTCTCCCTCTCCTTCTCTCTTCCTCTCTTTCACTCTCTCTTTCCTTTTATCTCTCCTTTCTATCAACTTCCTTGTCCCTCCCCATTTCCTTTCTACCTTCTCCTCCTCCTCCTCCCTGTGCCACTTCCTCCCTCCCTCCCCAGTGAGACGCACCTGTTTGTCCTCTGCACTGCGGCACTGTGTGAGGGGGGGAGGGGGGAGGGGCAGGGGGAGGGGGGAGTGCCACCGCCCCCGCTCTCTCGCCTCACCCTGTCTCTGGGACGTGGCACCCTGGCGTACACCAGCCTCACCCTTCCTTGTCCAGACACCCCATTCACCCTGTTACACCTTCACCCCTGTCCCGTCCTGTTTCACCCTGGATGTAATTCACCCCTAACCTGTCACCTTCCTCTACACCGTCCCTCACCCCCCTCACCCTTTTTCTATCTGCGTCACCCTAATTAGCCTCTCCCCCGTGATTTGATACGTCATGTAACACCCTAACTCACGTAGACCACGTCACCCTTGGTCTCTTCATCAATGGTAGTCCTTTCCATTAACTCTATCCTAACTTAAACTAACAACGTAACGTAACGTAACGTAAAGTGACCTGGCCTGGCCTGCCCTGGCCTTTCCTGTCCTGTCTTCATCTTACCTTTACCTTGTCTAACCTAACACACACAGGCTTCCTGAACTAAGTTAACGTAAGTAACGCTACACACACTCCATACAATATCATATATATATATATATATATATATATATATATATATATATATATATATATATATATATATATATATATATATAATATTGAAGTATGGAAGACGAATGAGTGGAAGGGCGGTGAGTTCAACACAGAGAACAGTTGGAGTTTTATTCACTGACGTTCACATACATTCATATGTGCATATACATATGTATGTGCATATGCACACTTTTGTACATATGCATATGTATGTGTATACACATATATGTGCATGTGCATATGTATGTGTATATGTATGTGTATACACATATGTGTATGTGTATGTGCATATGTATGTATATATATATATATATATATGTATATATATATATATATATATATATAGATTATATATAGATGAATATATATATATATATATTATATATAAGATATATACATATATATATATATATATATATAATATGTATAAAAAAGATGTATCTGCATAAAAATGTATATAAGTATATATATATATATATATACATATATATATATATATATATATATATATATATATATATATATATATATATATATATATATGTATACATAATATCAGTGTTCTAACACATTGGTAAGATAGACTGAATCCATTAGAAAAAAAGAAAGTTGTTTAAAGATATGAATATTACGATCATTGTCATCCTTTTCAGAGTGGTTGTACAAAAGGGTGGGTGGACTTTTATATACTAGGAGGGGATACATACAGGGGACATGGGACATGGGGACCACTTACCTCCCCATGAGCCTTCTATGTATTCCCTCCTAGTATATATATATACATCCATTCACCCTTTTGTATAACCACGCTGAAGAGGATCAATGTTAGTGATCGTAATGTATCTTCAAACAACTTCCTTTTCTCCAATACTGGGGTATTCAGTATATATATATATATATATATATATATATATATATATATATATATATATATATATAATATATAATATAATATATATATATATAATATATATATATATATATATAATATATATATATATATATTCTATACATGAATGCATATATACATGCATACATACAAAAGTACATATATCTCATAATCTTAGCACAGCTCTTTACAGCATCCTCTACCTATGGAAGCCTGCGTCATGCAACCCTCCTCGTTATATCCTTGTCCAGCATTCAAGGTCTACCCTGTCACCTTCCCACACTCAATATACCCAATGCACCTTCACTTTCGTCATTCGCAAACCTGAGAACCTCGACTGGCTCCCCTCTCTGGTCCGCAGGAGCTCCCTAGTGTAGGCCTTATGGTCTCTTGCAGTCTCCTTCATTCTTATGTTCTTATGTTATGTTCTTAAGAGTGACTGAGTGAGTGAGAAAGTGAGAAAGTGAGTGAGAGAATAGATGAGATAGGGAAGCGGATAGGCAGGTAGATAGACAGGCAGAAAGAGAAGGACAAAGAGACACGGATGCAGCCAGAGAGAGGAGGAGGAAGGAAAGAGAGGGAAGAGGAGCGAAGAAGAGAGAAAGAGAGGGAGGGCGGAGGAGATAGGGAGGGAGGGAGGGAGGGAGGGACAGACAGACACACAGACAGACAGACAGACTTGCAGGCAGACAAACGGACAGACTGAAAGAGAAAGAGAGAGAGAGAGAGAGAGAGAACGAGACTCAGAAACAACCAGAGACAGATGGAGGAAAGAGAGAAAAAGAGAGAAATTGAAGGAAGAAGAGAGGAAGGGAAGGTGGAGCGACGTAATGTAACGTAGTGTAACGTAATGTAACGCAACGGACTAGGACTTTATTGCACACAAGACTCGAACACTGTAATGAATCTTTTAACTCTTAATTTTATTCCTACTGACCCCCCCCCCCCAAGGGAAAAAAAACGCTGAACAAACAGCACTGTCAAAAGCTTCCTACTCTTTTCATTTATAATTATAATGCACTGGGTTGCCAACAATTTTTCTTCCTTTTCATCTGTAATAACCCGTTAGTTCTCAAAAATTTTCCCGTTTTTTTCTTCTTTTGTAATTATAATGTACTCGGTTCTCAAAAATTTTGTTCTTCTTTTCCTCTGTAACAATACGTCAGTTGTCGAAAATTTCCTGTTATTTTCCTTTGTAATCTGGTTGCTAAAATTATCCTTCCATTTTCGTAATTTAATCATAATCTCTCAACCTGATAAAACATTCCTCTTTCCACTTCGTGACAATAACCCACAGGGTCTCTGAAATAGTCAACTTTCCGATTTCAACATCAAAACCATTTAGTTTTATTCAGTTGAAGGAGGGACCCCACCCTGACCTTGATGTCTTCACTTGAATAAAGCCTTCAAAGTAGTCCACGGGCTTTGGTAGTCTCATAGATCACAGCAGCAACTTCTTCATTGCTCCGCCATACTTGATATATTTTTTTCTTGCGTCCTTCACTCAAGGCCGACCCACACGTAATGACTGGATAACTTTTATATGGTCAATATTTTTTGGGGTCTTTTGTAATATCTCTATGGACCAGTCACACAATATTTTTTCTTTTACTTGGAGAGAACGTTAGATTAAAAAAAAATAATAGAAAATAAAAATAAACCATCAAATTGATAAATATATAAATAAAAAATAAATTAATAATAAATAGAGGACTACCTTCTTCGCGAGCCGAGGGACTAAGAAATGTGAAGCAGGTATACATGCTGGTGACTGTACATTATGATCATGACCCCTCCAAAGCGTTGGCGCCCTTAACAGACTTTATTCTGTCTAGCGCTGACAAGAGAGAGACTAAAAGAGAGAAGTAAAACAACAACGAAGTAGAGAGCGGGAGACAGACAGACAGACAGACACACAGAGAAACAGAGAGATAAAGAGATAGATACAGACAGACAGACAAAGACAAACAGACAGAGAGAGAGATAGAGAAACAGAGACAGACAGACAAGAGGAACAGGTGTCGTGAATACCAAGACAAAACAGGACAGCATAAAATCCCAACCAGGGAGAATTTGTGTACGAAAGCGTAAACTTATGCATTTAAGAAAAAAAAAAAAAACTAAAATAAAAATAAGTAAAATTAAATCTAATTAAATCCAGTCCTTCAGGCAACCACGACTGGAGGGCCATTTTTCCAAACCTGAACACCAACGAAGCATTCCTACAAAAGCTGACTTGATCCAAAGGAAAAGAAATTGTCGCTTCGACTTCACAGGAGTGTTGAAATCAATGCGTCTTTCTTCTCTCCTGCGATGGTTCTCATTCTCTACGATTTCCTCCAGTTTCTCAATACTTCGCCCTATCATTATTTTTTTTTTTTAAGATAGTGCAACACGCGCGCACGCACACACACACACACACACACACACACACACACACACACACACACACACACACACACACACACATACACACATACACACATACATTGGAACTTGAACTCGGGACTTGTTTAGTAGAAACCTAAGACATGTTCCCCTCAGCAGGATATTCAGATTTCTTTGTTCATCTGTACATAGTATTAAGTCACCTTTTTTGGACTTGTACCAGAGTTCGAATGTCGATGGAATGTTCTTTGGAATTCAAACAACCCCATTTCTTCCGATGGTAACTTTGAAGGCTTCGTTCAGGTTAAAGCCAGACGATTTCGATCAGCTTGGGGCTGGAATCTCCAAACAGGATTTTGTCGCTGAATGGGGAAAGATATTTTGCCAGTATATCATAACCGAAATCGTCCATTGTGAGTGACGAAGGCTTCACTAATTATTTTTGACTGTTTTCATTGCGATTTTTTTTTCTTTCTTTTTTCTTTTGAGGGGGTTACTGGGAAACATTTTTCCGCGATTACTTAACACAATCAAAAACATTGCATCTTTAATTGACAATAAGACGTTTAGTTTTAATCGTTAGGTCGTTCGACGATTTCCATTTTATTCATTTATCTATCTATTCTTATTTTGTGTGATATCCAGTGCATTGTCATTGGAGACAATTTAACACCGAAAATGAAGAGCTCGCACAGGTAATAAAGGATTGATGAGGAGGGTAGTGGGACACGAGATCAATTTTTTTTATTCATTTATTTATTTATCTATTTAACTATTTGTTTATTTGCTTGTTTCTTTGTTCTAATATTTGGTACGTAGGAGTGTCACTGAACTCAATATCCCATACACGGAGAGTTGTTGAATACATCTTGATTTTATTCTTTAGTGGGGATACAGTATAGTGTATTTTCACCAAACATTTTTACTTTGATTTGAGGGTGTCCTCTTCTTATTACCCTTAATTGCACGGGATTATTACTCAAATTGCAACATACAATAATTGTTTATCTCAGTTACCATGCAATCAACTTTCACCTTGCGGGATTTTTAAAATAATCTAGACAAACGTACCAGGATCAAACATGAAAAAGTCCAGCCCATCCCAGAACGCTAGAGCCAAAAGACACTGTGATTGGCTGAAGAATTCATGACAGCCAATAAAAATCAGCTTTTGGTTCTACGTCATCAGCGGGAGGAGTTAAAGTCCAGCCCATCCCAGAACGCTAGAGCTAAAAGACACTGATTGGCTGAAGAATTCATGACAGCCAATCAAAAGCAGCTTTTGGTTCTATGTCATCAGTGGGAGGAGTTCTGACTGTCTAGGTTATTTGATTCCAGTGCCAACAGTATACCACCCTTGCCTTGCTACGGACCAGTCGGTCTCCTAGTTGACTCTTTCATGGTGACCCTTGCTCTTCTGGGCGACCCTTTTGGCACTCTTATGAACATTTACTCAGGAGTGTCCGCCATGCAACAGTGATTTCAGCATTATTACTAATATGGCTGTTATGCTTAATGCTGCCACCACAGCGGCTGCAGAAATAGTGAAAACAATTCTAACGCCATGACCATACCAACTAACTTGGCCAAAGACTTGAGTGATGGTAATAACACCATCGCCACAATGGATCAAATGACTTGCACCATCACTATTCACGTGTTTCTCACTCCACTACCACCACCACAACCACTACCACAACCACTATCCCCAATACCCTAAGAAATCCACTTTTAGTGTCCGGGCCTGAGAATAGTGGCCAGGCTTAAACACTTTTTTTATGCCTTGCCCACTAGTTCAGGGCATGTGGGGGACCTACTAGAGGCGACTTTAGACACCAAAAATGGTGCAGAGTCAATCTGGTGCATTGTTAACTCATGGTGCTTAATTGATTAGGTGTACGACCACTGCTGCTTGGCCACGGACTACGCTGCTATTATTTTAATTATTATAATCACTATTATTACTATTAGTATTATTATCATTAGTATTATTATTATCATTATTATTATTATTATTATTAGTCTTAAGATTGTCATGTTTCTCTTCTTTTTTGCTTTTATCGTCACACACGCTTTTTTTAGATCGAGTTAGTTAATTCTTACTTTCGTTCAAAAAAAACATTCCTTCATTGTAAGAATATAACTTCAATGTAATGATGTTTATGGATTTTGAATCTTCTTGGATTGGTGTTGAATTTGCAGTACCTTTCTGTACTTGATTAGCTTCAAGATACTGATTAATAAGATCACCTTTCCAGTGTTCATTTACTGAGAACAATATTGTCAAAAGATAAATTAGTTCATCAAAAGATGTGAAAGTTAATTTTTTTTCATTTATGATCATCTACCATTAATGTTACATACTCCTGCTTATCGCCCTTTGTACGATGCTTCAAAGTATCCCTTTCCCCCAAACATTGTCGCCCTGACACATCATCTCCTGCCCCCGCCACGGATCAAAAGGTCATTTTTCCCTAGTATCTCTCCTTTGTGAACGACCTATGTGACTTTCACTGTAGGCGTCCTTCCTTCCTGGTAGTCCGACATAAGATCGTCAATAAACACATCTCCTCATGCTTATGGGCTGCTGTCTGTTAATGTCCCTTTCCCCACTCCCCTTTCCCCCACTCCCTACGCTGTAAGCAACCATGTCCTTCGTAAATATGGGCCCCTAGCAGTAAACTTGGGACTCCAATAAACTTGGGACTCCCTAGCCCTGTTCAGCCTACTCCCTGACTCCCTTTCACAAATCCACTCCACCCTAATCCGATACAAAAAAAAAAATCCACCTCTGACTTAAAAAAAAGACTAAGAGGATTCTTCTGTTCTGTGGGCTTCAAGTTCGGAGCTCCAAGATAAGAAAAGAAAAAAAAACGAAAAAAGAAAGTCATTTTCTTCGTCGTCGTCTTCTAAAACGACACCCGTCTTCGTTCAATACTGCAAAGTACTTTCTCAGCCGATTAAGTTTTATGTTTCCCACACTCCAGGATATCTACTCAGTAGTTAAAAAAAAGTGATAAAACTACCCATTGCCTCTTCATGAGATTCTCCTTCGTGTGTCCCCTCCCTCAACGTGACACTTAATATACCTCAACTACCACTCTAACTTCCTTTCGCCACATGACCTCAAAACGTACCATACTAACCAAAAACCTGGCGTTTGATTGCCTTGCGATAAGACTGAAAGAGTTTTCTTGTTTATATATTACGTAACCTTTAGTTAGTGGGAGTCAGTTGATGCTCTAAAGAGAAATACTAGTTAAGACATTAAAAAAATTATAACGAGATCAAAATCAAGGTCCGGAGTTGGAGTGCCGGAAGATGTCTTGGTTCCTATAGTACGGCCTTTCTATTCTGCCCTCTTTGTACATTGGTCCTCGTCTCCTATCCTTTATCCACGTGTGTTTACTATCCTATCCTACTTAAATTCGTATCCTGTTTCTATAGAAATCAATATATCCCATTTGCTGTCTCAACTCAGCTGGTTTCTTCTGATCATTTATTCATTTCTCTATTCCTTCAATATTTTTTCTTTTCTTATCATTTTCTCCGTCTTCCTGCGCCCATGTCTTCTATGGCATACATAGACCATACACGGTCCGTATCAACTTAGTACGTACCGATGGTCTAAACAAGAATAGATCACTTCATTTCGTAAAAAGGAAGTCTACTGATATGACGTCATAAGGAGACGTGCAAGGTGCCAGTTGACGCCATCTTGTTAATTTTCTTCACGAAGTGAATTGATTGGTTGTTTAAACCTTGGACAAAGCAAATCACCTGGCTCCTTGTTATAATTGAGGACAGCTTGTTACAGGAGACTGAACCTAACTAATCATCATCTGTCCTTCACTCTGTCACACTCCTTTTAAAACCTTTCTTCTTCTTTTTCCCAATTTCCGAATTACCTCTAAAATTGCATTTCCTTCGAGTCCATCCGCTTCTACAGGTGAGTCGAAAGTAACAGTTTTCTTTCTAATTCCACACTGAAGAGTCTCTAATTAAATGTATTAACAGATCCTCCTCTCTCCTTCCCTCCCTCCCTCCCTCCATCCATCCATTCCTCCCTCCCTCTCCCTCGTTATTCATCTTCATTAGTTAAACTGTTAGTCATTATACATTACATTCTGGCCATTATCCCGTATCAGTTTCTCAAGTGTTTAATCCACACGAGAATTATCCACTATCCTTGAACTTGTGCTCTTCATTCAACTATCTCTGTGACCACACACGCACTCACAAAATATATGCATACATATGCTGTATATGTACATCTATTGCCACCTTCCACTTCATCCAGCTCATCATTTTCACCTCTCCGATTGTCCACCTCGTAGCCCATCCACACAAAGCTTCATCCACTTACCCACTGACCCACCCACTTTACCCCCGAGACGGCATCGCCGTGTCAAGTAGGTAAGGTGCCGTCCTTCCCAGCGAGCCTGGATGCTTGCTTGCTTGTCCTCTTCCCCCCGCAGCTTCATTCACGACTTACTTGTCTCTCCTCCATTTTGCAGAGAATTCCGCAGGCCATTCACCGGATTGGGCTGAGCTTGGTAAGCGGCTGGGTAGGTTCAAGCCGTGTGGTCTCCTGGTGCCGTGGTTGAGTTTGTACTTAGTGGTGTCAACATGTACTTAGTGGTGTCAAGGTTGTACAGTATTTAGTGGAGAAACCGCACGAACGAGCTGCTGCTGCTACTGATGCTGATGATGATATGATGATGATATGATGATGCCGCTGCTACCACCCACTACTACTACTACTACTACTACTTCCACTACTTCTACTACTACTATTACTATGACTACTACTACTATTACTATGCCTACTACTATAACTGCCCCTTCAACTGTCTCTGATACTGTCTCCTCTCTCACTATTGCTTTTGCTACTTCTACTACTGCTACTATTACTACTACTGTCCTTACTCTTACTTCTCTTCTGTCACTAAAGCTATGAACTTCCGTGTCCCTAGTAGCGCAACCACCACTAACCACACCCCCCCCCTTTTGTCTCTTCCCTGCACTATTGTCTAACAAACGCACGAGTACTGTGACAACTACTGCCCGATTGGATTGACTAACATTAATTTCCTTACTTCAGACAGTTTGATTTTTACATGTCATTTTTGCAAGTGTAGGTGATTTGGTGTTTTGATTGGTCTTGTAGTCCTTATTGTTTCCCCACAGTGATTAGATCTCACACCGTATCCCAACACACGAACCTACAACCCGTTTTCTGTAATAACACACAAGTATTAATATATACAAACCAATTAAATAAATGAGGTCGGCACACAAAACGAGTGAGGTTTTTGAAATCGCTTCAGCGAGAATAAGTAATCCTTGTGATTCAAAGTTGACGAAGTCTGCAGACTCTGAAGTGTCATTAAGGACATCAGACTACTTGTGCTGAACCTTTCGATTCCCAGAAGTAGGGCACCCTCGACCCAAAGAACGATTTCATGTCACACTTGTCAGGCTAAAAGATGGCTCGGATCTACATGCATTGATGTATGAGCAGGGCTTGCTTGACAACCGATTCCCAAAGTAACCCCTTAACTTATATGTACTGCACATTATATATATTTATATATATATATATATATGTATATATATATATATATGTATATATATGTATATATATGTATGTACACCCACCCACTTAAGTGTTTTGAAGTCAAAATGGAATGTTAAACGGCCTCTCAATATGTCAGACTCGATTTTTCATTTCCTAACCATGAAGTATTAAATGGTTACTTCAATCCTTTCACAATATACTTTTAGATGTAGACGCTTATGCCATTAGAAAAAGGTACGCTTGAAGGCACAGACATAGGTTTTGAAAGACTGTAGTTAGTCTGCCTATCCTTGCACATGTATAGTAGAATGCATAGGAAATTTCCAGTGAGTGGAAAAAGCTTCTAGAAGTGCTGTTCATAGGTGCTGTTATTGTACAGGTGAGAACATTTTGTCGTTTGCGTGCAAGGTAATGTTTAGAGAGTTCAGGAATGTTTACTAGTACCAAATATTATCGTTCAGCTAGGATACATTTCAACTGGAAACTGTAATCAGTATTCGTTGAATGATAAGAACAGATTAATGATAATAGTCAGTAATAAATAACAATAATAACAGTAATAATGATTGTTTTTGTTATTGGTAATTATCGTTGGGTTACGTTTCACCGATTGGAAACTCGCAATCCCAAAATGGCATGAAAGTTCTCTCAGACCCTCCCACAGACCCCTTTGGGAATAAAAATTGGACTGTTGCCTGTGTTTTGTGAGTGTAGGACTGTTTCTGCCTCTGAGAGTAGAAGTGGTAGGAGGAAGGGATCAGTCGCGGGTTGTCTGCTTTCCATATATGAGAGGAAGAAGGAAATATAGCTGAGGTTGATGCAAAGAGATCCTAGACCGGGTTCGAATCCCGAGAGACAGCCCCCTGCGGTTGTGCCTCAGGGTCAGTGGTTCCAAAGCAAGGGGGCGTTCTCCCCAGGGAGGCTGGGGGAGGACACAAGGGGGTCGTAAAGACATTTGCTCAAAAATAATTTTTTAACAATAATGAAAAAATTCCAAGAACAAGTATCTGGTGTTACGTGCGTGCAACGTATGATTATATTAGTCACCCCAGTCCGTTTGTTTTCGAACTAAATAGTCCTAAGATACAAATAAAAAAATATATGTATAATTTCATATAAAAACAAAAGGAGTTGGGAGAGGGGGGGCGTGTTTACTAGAAGCAAAAAGGAGCCATCAGGCGAGACAATTTGGGAACCGTTGCTTTAGATGGAATATGGGTGTTGAAAAATGGGCAGGGGGAGATGATTTCCTTTCATGTCCATCTTGCAGGGCCACCAGAAGTAAATACCCGCCAATGCTCTCTGTGTTGGTAAACAGTCCCGTATAGTAGCAGTAGTTATGCCGGAAGAGGGATGGACTAGTATGTATGACTCTAAGTGTACAGCTACTAAAGTTGTATAAACATTAATGATAGTATGTGGTGATATGGCGGTGATAGCCGAAGTGGGATGTAGAAAAGACGAAATTAGGAGGAAAAGTGTGAAATTTAATTGGAAAAGCTGAGGAATAGAACAGAGGAGGGAGTAATTAGTGACATAAATGCAAAACAACGACAAGGTGGTGGTAGATTTGGAGTAGGTGGCTTAGCACATAGGAGGGGAAGTGCGTTACGGATGTGTGTTGGAAGAAATAATGATGGACATCTTATTTATCTCTTTTGTCTTGTTACATAAATACGCTAGCCAGGATAAGTAAGGATAGGACAAACAGATGTATAACTATGTGTTGGCAGACACAGACACCGTAGCCATTCCAAAAGAAATCAAAGAATTACTGTTTGACCTTCAGTCATCAGTGACGAAATGTCAAGGATACAAGAGAGGGGTTAAAGCTATTAGGAGGACGACATATATGACAGGAAAAATTAAATAATGAAAAAAAAAGGCGATGTAAGGAAAAGTTCCAGAACGTTAAGTTTGCCTCCAAGACGGTCTGATGTACGGCTATGGTGGTAGGTAGTTGCCTGATGCAGTTTACAATGGAAAAGTTGGAGGCTACTTAGATGAGTTAGTTTGCCTCTAAGACGGTAGTGTACTGCCAGAGTGGTAGCTAAAATTAGAGGCTACTTAACGTTAAAGTTGGTAGTGAATATTGAAATCTCCAACTATAGATATTTCAGAGAATATATGTTTATACGAGGGAATGAAAATTGAATTAAAGCTAGATGGTTAAAATACCGGAAAAATAGAATTCAGTAAGAGGAGGAACACAAAGATAGTTGCATACACATACTCAATAGTTGGCATTATTTGGGAGCAGATTGGATTGCAAGGCGTAAATATTAAAACAAAATAGGCACATCCCGACCTCGTCAACAAGAAAGCTGTCCAGGGTGGTGATGACCTCAGCCTCTTCTACAGTGGGGATATCAGAGCTTTTGCCAAAGAACTCCGTAATGGTTTCAAAATGTAAAAGAAAAGAAAGGGTTCTCAGGAGTAGTGTATTGTTTAGTGACGAGAATAGCGCGTCTTTGAGAGGAGATCAATCTCCTCTTTGTTTCATGGATAACGCGGAGAGCTGAAGACTAGTGATCTGCCACAACAGACAGGGACACCGGTAACTTCTGCGTTCCTTAGCTTCTGCGTTCCTTAGCTTCTGCGCTCCTTAGCCTCTGCGTTCCTTAGCTTCTGTTTTTGCCCTCCCTGAAGAAATGGCAAGTTCGATAGTGTCCAGTAAACTCCTCTTGTTACGTGGACAGAAGAAATGAAGGTCAAGCCGGGGTAGACAGTAGTCGTGCAATTGAAGAGAGATGCAAATGATGTTAATGTTGAAATTTATAAATTAACAAGTTTCTGGAGAGGTATGTGATAAAATGAAACTGAAATTCATATTTGGTCTCGGTTATATATTGCAGAGGAACCACGATGAGTGTTAGTAAAAGTTAGGTGATGAGACATGGAAAAATAGAGAAGTGAGGTCTAATATTCAGTAAGGTAGGAAGAATACAGTAGGTTAGGGCCTTTATATACCTAGGAATAGATACAAAAGCAGATGGAAATAGAGCATAGAGTACCCGAAACAGGAAAACCTGAAAGATCGTTATACGAAAAGTAATAAAAAGAAATAGAAAAAACGGGGCAACAAAATTATATTCAAGACGAAAGTGGGCGTAGGTGAAGTTTAGCGAAAGCCACGTGAAAGAAGATCATAATACGAGAACTAGCCTCTCAGCTGTGTATGATAATAGGGAAGTAGTTTTTTTTTTCTCAGATGATGATATAAGGTACAAGAGTTATAGATCCATGTAGAGAAGAGAACCAAAGTCCTACTGAGACGATGTGGGCATTTAAAGAAAATAAAAAAGACAGACTAGTCAGACAAGTAAAGAAGACATAGAAAGGAGGAGATTGAGAAAATTAGAAAACGGGATTGAAGAAGATTGTGAGGATGGAAACATGATCACAGTAGAGTAAGTGGATATATTGGTGGAAGATATAAACAAGTAGTGGAGGAGGTATATAAGAGGAAGAGGAGGAGGAGGAGGAAAGAGAAGAAGATATAGATAAAAAGAAGGGAGAGGAGTCTAGGGAGGGGGAAGGAAGGGAAGTTTAGAAATAGTTTTTAGAAGGGAAATGAAGTTGGTTTAATGCTTACGAATATGTTCTTGTTTATCCGTTTTAAGAGGGTCGTCATAATCGGCCATGAGAGGCTGGATTAAGAAGGTTCACCTTTAATGGATATATATGCGTATATATGTTACAGTAAGAACACGTACCTAGGGATTACGCGTAATCCCTGAATGTTTATTCAGTGAATACGCGTAATCTCCGTTTCACTAACCGTTTATTCAGTGAATACGTGTAATCCCCGTTTCACTAACCTAACCTAACCTAAAATAACCTAACCTTAGGTTAGGTTAGTTTAGTTTAGGTTAGGTTAGGTTCGGTTAGGTCAAGTTAGGTTAGGTTAGGTTAGTGAAACGGTGATTACGCGTATTCACTGAATAAACATTCAGGGATTACGCGTAATCCCTAGGTACGTGTTCTTACTGTGACATATACACTATGTAGGTATATATATAACATTGGATATCTTAGAACTCGAAGTAGTTGAACTTGTAAAGTGGCCAGGAATTAAAGAGCCTGAGTGAATGAGATGATCACTTTATCATATTTTTCCAAAAAAGGATAAGTTAGCAGTCTCATTGAAGTCTACATCATCATCCGAAGTTGTTTTTACGATGACAGTGAATCAGAGAAGCACTCCTCAGAGGCACTTATGTTTCAGCATGGAAATAGTTTCTATTGAGAGACATAACTAGTGCAAACCCTTATGGTCTCATACAGACCAAGTCATATTGTCTCTGAAACATTGTTGTCGTGTTTCGCACGTGTTTCTTGAATGTCTCGAAGTTGCTGCAGGATCGCCTGGCGAAGTTTCTGCAGGATTTCCTGGCGAAGTTTCTGCAGGATCGCCTGGTGAAGTTTCTGCAGGATTTCCTGACGAAGTTTCTGCAGGATTTCCTGGCGAAGTTTCTGCAGGATTTTCTGACGAAGTTTCTGCAGGATCGCCTGGCGAAGTTTCTGCAGGATCGCCTGGCGAAGTTTCTGCAGGATCGCCTGGCGAAGTCTCTGCAGGAACGCCTGGCGAAGTTTCTGCAAGATTTCCTGGCGAAGTTTCTGCAGGATCGCCTGGTGAAGTTTCTGCAGGATTTCCTGGCGAAGTTTCTGCAGGATTTCCTGGCGAAGTTTCTGCAGGATTTCCTGGCGAAGTTTCTGCAGGATCGCCTGGTGAAGTTTCTGCAGGATTTCCTGGCGAAGTTTCTGCAGGATTTCCTGGCGAAGTTTCTGCAGGATCGCCTGACGAAGTTTCTCCAGGATCGCCTGGCGTGGTTTCTGCAGGATCGCCTGGCGAAGTTTCTGCAGGAACGCCTGGCGAAGTTTCTGCAGGAACGCCTAGCGAAGTTTCTGCAGGATCGCCTGGCGAAGTTTCTACAGGATCGCCTGGCGAAGTTTCTGCAGGATCGCCTGGCGAAGTTTCTGCAGGATTTCCTGGCGAAGTTTCTGCAGGAACGCCTGTCGAAGTCTCTGCAGGAACGCCTGGCGAGGTTTCTGCAGGAACGCCTGACGAAGTTTCTGCAGGATCGCCTGACGAAGTTTCTGCAGGAACGCCTGACGAAGTTTCTGCAGGAACGCCTGACGAAGTTTCTGCAGGATCGCTTGGCGAATTTCTGTAGGAACGCCTGGCGAAGTTTCTGCAGGATCGCCTGGCGAAGTTTCTCCAGGATCGCCTGGCATTAGATCAGCCTTGTTGTCTCTGAAACAAAGCTGAATGTCTCAAACATATCTAAGAGATTCACGTGTCACTGTAGGAAACTTCTCGCCAACAGTCAAGACGCAGTTTCTCACCCATTTCTAAACCTGTGTGCAAATGTCGGCTCAATTAGGTCTCTAGTTCACAAAAAACTCTTAACTATAATAATTTGCAAAGCGTTTAATTTCGACTTTTGGATTTAAATTCGGAAATAGCCTAGGAAATGTAGAGGCGTGGCAACATTGTCTTAGAAGCAATTTTGGCATTTATTAGGATTCAGAATTACTTGCTAGTGCAGGTAATCACATCAGATATATATATATATATATATATGTATATATATACATATATATATATATATATATATATATATATATATATATATCATACACCATACTACCTACCAAATGAGACCAAATTATTACTTATAAGGTAGAATACAAAAAGATAGATAGTCATTAAATATTGTCACATTAGGTTACACAAAATAGACCAAGTCATCACATGATTTGAAATAGGCTACCCAGATACCCTTATCACCATATCAAGCCCTTTTTGAGTTACACAGGCATAGAGAAACCTGATTTCTCATATAGCCCCCCTCTGTGGGGCAAATACAAGGTGGTAGTTGTTCAGTACTAGGTGCATAACCCCCCCCCTCCCTAGTTGTCGTGCTCACAAGACTAGTTGTCCTTCCATGCATATAGCATCGGTGTTGTGGTGAGAGGCACAATGTGGGTATCTAAATAACATGTATTATATATATATAAACATTATATATATATAAATACACCCAAAACTGGCCCAGTAGGTCACATAGTCATGTTTGTTAATATTAGATTTTTTTCTATGAATGTCAGTGTTATCATTGGTTCTATTACCTCTAGGAGACCGTCATATGTGTTTTCAGTTAGTTCATAATTATTATATATATATATATATCATACATAAGATGGCTTTTAATGTTGTCTGGCGTGATAATATTAATGTTATCACATGTGTTATATATGTTTTAGAAGATAATAGGCTTCAATATGTCTAGCCATAGCTAACAATTGCTTCAATCCGCTTCTAGCTGATAATAATTAGAAGATTTGTATACTGTGAAGGTGATCTTTAAAAAAAAAGACAGTTCATGACTATTTCCTGCTGAAATTTGAAAGTGAAGGTTTTTAAAGAATGAAAGAAAAAGAAATAATTTTTAGGAAATATCATTAACATGCTTGTTCTTTTGGCCGTGCTCCCTTAAAGAGGGATTATCTTGTAAGTAATTGTTCAATCTTTATGTGCCCTCAATTTATAATCAGATTTTCTTTGTTATTCATAGAGCATTTAACATAGATGATAACCCTACAATTTCACGTAGTAAGCTTATTGGCCATTGTCACCTTTCTTCTAATTTGTTTATGTTTTATGTATACATATATACATATATAAATAAGCGGGGGCCATATACACAGTCCAACACGAACAAGCACAATCAGATTGTCCATACAAGCCGCCAGGGGTTTGGATTTCTTTACCCGCAACGAATCCTGTTTCGAGTGTTGCAGCCCTTTGTATCCTACCCCATACCACCCAAAAAGAGGGAGGCAAGACTTCAAGACGAGATTCGGAAACGGGAAGGAAATCCAGCTGCTTCTTCACCACATCCAATTCAGAGATACCCCCGGGTAACGCCGAGAGTAAAGAAGCAACTGAGACTGACAATGTATTCAGTCCCCGTTTCTCCCACTAAGTAACAATAACTCAAGTTTCCATACTAACAACCATAGCTCCCTCCGGCGATGGTGCGTGAGAGTTGGGGCCAGTTGATAGAGACCTCCAGAAGCTCTTAGTCGTAATCCACATGGCTGACGATGTAGGCCCAGCAATCGCCCCATCTGAGGACGGGAAGCAGGACAGCTGGCCTGAAGCCTACACGACTAAGCAGCCCTATTTAGGGACTGCCTTGGTCACCCGTCATGGAGAAGGGGCTAGAAAAAAAAAACTAAACATAGCCTCCCCGAATCTAACAAGGCTGGGAAGCCACCCCCCAGCATGGTCACCCATAATACGGTATAATTAGTAATGATAGTAAAAGAAGAAGAAATAACAACGACGAGGGAGCAAGAGCCTTCACAAAACCGAAGTACCTCCCTGCAACTCTTTTCAGTGGACGAGGCAGAGGCCCAAACCCAAACTCGAAAACACCTCACAGTGGTAACAACAGAGCAACTACCCACTCTCACCATAGACAGTAAAACTCGCCACCGTCTGCGTTACCAGTAGACCCAAGCATCACAATCAATAAGTACAACCCTGATCCCACTAAGAGGTATTACATTACCTAGCCGACACAACACTGCCAACGAAATCTACCAAAACAAAGTGAACCCTGATTTGGAATACCCAAGATTCATAATCCTGAAGTCTTCCAGTAATGAATCGATAACAAAGAAATGCCCCCATCAAAGTTTACAGCAAATTTGAAGATCGATGAGGAATTCCCCGTAACACGTGGCACCAAAGAGAAACCCTAACAATAGAACTAGTCGAGTTCAGTATGACCAAGTCAAAGCGCTAACAACCCTAGTAGACCCCAATTTAAATGCCATATAGGTCATTTAACGCCAGCGTATGAATATTCCACATTCCACCTCTACGACAGCACACAGAAAATAATGGGAAAAATAATGAGACATTCAAAAACAAAAGTATACAGATTCCAGAAAACCATAAATTGTATAAAGATGAATACCTTAACACTAATAGTGACCTTCAATCAGCCACATCGTACAACTTGCCTGACTGTAGGCTATTCAATATATGGAGTAAAGAAATACTATCCACGACAACGTTTACTTCAACTGTCAAAGCTCTGGGCACAGTAGACAGCGATGTCACTGCCTGGAAGGTGTATGTGTGCATTGCTCGGCCTCCACATTTGGTACCCCATGCTCAAATCCAGCCAAATATATAAACTACAACAAAGCCCACTGTACATTATCCCCAGATTTCACAGTGTACCAATACGAAAATGAAGATCTCTGTGTCAGAGACTCGGAATGCATCAGATTCAGAGAAGCCCCAAAACAAGTACGATCCAGGATAATTAGACCTGGGGTCACATACCTGAAAACACTACAGTCTACCAGACGACCCTTTCCTCAATAGTTCCATTCAAACAACCACTCCAAGAGAGATCAGCAATACCCCTCACCTATGTCCATACAACCCGCAACCCAACCTCTTATCCTCAATTCATCTGAAGTATGAAAACTTCCTATACAACAGTCCACCACAACTCTCACCCACAAACCTATCCATTTCCTCCCCTTGTCCACTCCCATCATCTCCTCTCCTTATCTTCCTCAAAACACACCTTTCCACGCTAAGAAAAGATCCAACTCTACAGGAGAAACCAGAGAGGACATAATGGAGTACGTCAACCGTACCATACAACACCAGTAAACTCCTCGCCCCATAAATGTCAATAAATTATTTCCTCTACAAATAACAGAAATGAATCTCTCCAGCCCACAGTATTCACCGCAGCCTAGAAATTGAAAACAATATGAAATCCATCACATTTCAGAGCCAACCACACACACCAATACCAAATCAGACTCAATTATATGGATGAGTACATATCAAATCCTAACTCACACCCAGTCGAATCCCTTTCCCCCCTCCAAAAACATCCAAACTCACGGAAAATCCTTCGACTGTAACAACTAACAAATCCTACATCACTCTCAAAGGGAGCCCAACTTAAATCATTCACTTCACTACATAAAATCGAACAATGATGCACTCCATTATACAGTGGAATTGAGGACATATACCAAACTGGGAAAACATTTATATTTCTCCAACAATATAAACTTTACTATATCTGTTTACTAGAAACTCGGCTAGGCACACGCCCTATAAATCTTACCTCCTAGGATTTCGAGGATCTCTGCCAACTTTCAAATACCAATTTCTAACCCATAAAACATTCCGAGTACGCATAGGAAACAACCCTATCCTCACCACATACACAACAAGGAGGAATTCCCTAAGAAAATATCCCTAGTATCCTATTCACCCTAACTAGATGCCCTAGCAAAACAAATCCCCTCTTCCCAACCCAAAAATGACTGTCGATGACCTATCCCTATTGTGTGTCTGAACCCACTTGTTCATGCCAAGCAACTTTTCCAAAATACCAGTGCACCAGTGGACAGAAAACAATAATTTTTGTTTTTCTACCTCAAAATCGGTCACCACACACTTCTGTAGACGGCGTTGCTGCAGAGATTTACCATGAGTACAACTAGGAAAAACTGCCCTCCCAGTGGTAGAGCAGACTCACCTGCACCCCACTTCAAACAGCTGAAAGGATCCTACCTCTGAGTTTGTGACCTGAAACTACTGTTCAACACAAGACGGGGATCAGTAAGGCAATCACTCAGGAACCTACACCGGACTTTGGTACGGAGCAAACAGGACTACAGATGTCAAGCCTACTCTGCTACACCTACACTTCAAACAGCTGAAAGGATCCTACCTCTGAGTTTGTGATCTGAAACTACTGTCCAACACAAGACGGGGATCAGTAAGGCAATCACTCAGGGACCTACACCGGACTTTGGTACGGAGCAAACAGGACTACAGATGTCAAGCCTACTCTGTTACACCTACACTTCAAACAGCTGAAAGGATCCTACCTCTGAGTTTGTGATCTGAAACTCCTGCCCAACATAAGACGGGGATCAGTAAGGCAATCACTCAGGAACCTACACCGGACTTTGGTACGGAGCAAACAGGACTACAGATGTCAAGCCTACTCTGTTGCACCTACAGCTCTCAAAATGCTAAGAACGCTCTCTTGGCCTACGCCTCAGCCCGGGTGTTTTTCGCAACACCCTACTAAAAACCTTGTACGCAGAAAATGGACCCTACCCCTTGATATCCATCGCACCGTGACATCTTTAAATATCTCTACCGCATCAAGAGCAACCCTACCAACCCAGTCTTTTACACCATCAAAGCCTCAGCTACCCTTAAAGAATTAAGATAGTGTCCAAATGCCCATCCATATTGTTAAAGAATGGCAGACCTTCCCACAACATCGCCCAACCGAAACCCTTGGTTACTTCCTCCAATATGCCCCTGCCTCATCTTAGCCACTTTATCTAAAGACCAAATGCCAACTGAAGCCATTCGACAGGAATCTCTCTCCCACCTATCTGCCTAGTCAATAGATATCACTATAAACCCCGATGACTCCCTCTCGAACCATGGGATGGATTACGCAGAAGTCTCCCCAACTGAAACAAGATCCGGAACTCCCCCATCCATCGCCTCAGTCTTCACTGATGAGCTATTCACCGTGCTCACCATCTTAGATATTATACAAAGCTTATCACCCCCGTGCATCCTGGATAATCGTACAAGATTCGCGAAGTGTTCTACAAGCAATTTCCACCCGTTGGTCTACAAAATCCATTCATGGATCATCCAAATATCAGCTCACTTTAAATCTGTATTCTTCTGTTGGGTGCCATTTGATGTAGACATCCCATGCAATGAAGAAGCTGACAAGGCAGCTCAAAAGGCGGCATCCACCCTTTCTGATGCCTCTATACCTGCAAGTAATAGACTACAACCCGGTTCTTCTCTCAACAATGTCAAATATATGACAAGGGTGCTGGGAGCAACACTCGTTCAGTTGCCTAAAAACGATCAAACCCCAAATACACCAATGGCTGTCTTTACAGCAACGCAACCGACACTACTACGTCTAAGAACATGACAATTTCGCCTCAGACATGACAGGAAACAACCCTCTCATTTGCCAATGTAACACTCCTCTCGCCCTATCACACAACATGACTGCCCAATTTACACAACATCACGGAACAACTCTCTACTCTGTTATCTACCCTCTCAAACAGCAATGAATCTACACCAAATCGTGGACGACAAAACATGAATACCTCTATCATCTTCCCAAACTTCTTACAGAAACAGGACTACTAATCAAACTGTAAATACCCTCAACTATGACAACACATGAAATATAAAATAACACACGACAGCGGCGCGAGATTATCCCCATGGATAGAAGTGT
>NC_134805.1:22306179-22323679 GCF_046742065.1 Oratosquilla oratoria
GAAGTCACAGTCACGGTAAGTATATGACCCTTGCCATCATCAATAAGCTTTAACACAGACTATAACTTCCCTCAACTACTACCAGCTTAATAATCATTACATTACATATCACTTGGTTAGAGCCTGCGGAACAAATTGCTCTCGTTTCATTTCTGCTCTATTCAGTTCCTTACATTTAGTTTTCTTTTATACATTTCTTTTTGTCTTCTGACCTCTCAACTCTGGACGTTTAAATCTGTTCTGGAGGAGCAGCACACTTTCAGTTCTTGGTCATATTAATCTCATATGAAATCATGAATAATAGTATCGTTGCTCATAATCATTATTGTATATATGTATACATATATATATATATAATATATATATATATATATATATATATATATATATATATATATATATATATTTTCCACAACGGTCGTTTCTATATAGCTTTTAGTCATTGACTAAGCATGCCAGCCAGCTATGAATGACTTTAAGAGTTAAAATTTCTAAAAGTTCCACATTGCTAGCTTTCATTTGCACAGGGCTAACCAAAATAACTTAAGAGGCCCTAAGAATTTTGACCCTGGAGCTGGGTCCTCACAAATTTTGCTTCAAGTGATGCACAGATTCTGTACGACCCGCGTGGATAAGCTTCCTTCCTTGTTGGACTTTGATAGGGCCTTTGACACGATGGCGTAGCGAACATGTTTCGGTTTTCGCTCTGGCTAATGACAAACGATTTTGATCGGCTGAGGGGCAGAATAGAAAGAATTTTTGGTTGGTGAAGGCCCGTTTATGACCTAAGTCAGCTCCACAGCTGAATAGATTGTCCTACATTAGACAGAATGAAGAAAAACTAAAGATTGCGCCACTATGTTAAAGATTCTAAGGCCTACGCGCTTACATCCACAACTGCGGAGAATAACTGTGATTTTTTTTTTAATAATAGTTTGCCATTCTGTGAATGGAAACTGCAAGCAGGGCTGATATTGACAATACAACTGTACAATCCATTGTTGAATACATATCTATATTGACAGTAACAAATATGCCTATGTAGAAAGGTTTGATTATTATACAAAAGTCACGTTTGTTACAGGAGAATATGGAACTAAGTCAGGTAGAGTACAATTTCAAGGTAATATTATTGGCATCCTATTTTTGTTTACAAAAAAATATATATTTATACATATATATATGCATTTCATATACATGTATAAATATATATACATATAAATCACCACATCACCACATCTCATTCATGTGGCATGTTATACCATTTTGTTGCCAATTGTAAAACGATTTTTTTTTTTCATTTGGTCCAAATGCTTTTTGTCCTTTGAAATCTGGCCATGTTCATGTCGCAAAATGTTTAGTTCGCTACTAGATTAGTGAGGTGACAAAGTAACATTTAGTCAAGGAATGAAACCCTCTCACTTGTAGACCTCTGTAGAACAAACCGAGAATCCGCGCTGATTGTACATTGACTACAAACAAGTGGAAATAAAAGCAGCAGCAGCTTGTGTTATGAGCGCAGTTTGGCCAAATCCAGCAGTTTCCCAAAGTGATGTCTATACACTAAACCCAGGGGACAAGCGAGCAGCATGGATTTTTATATTCTTAAAGTAGATGAATAGGTGACTAAATAAACAAATAAACAGAATAGATTGATAAATAAATAGATCCATTAATGAATAGATACGGATAGATAAGTATGAATATATATGAAAAAATAATACATTCACGCTGGTGTGTGTGGGGGGGGGAGGTTGTAAGTGCGTGAGTGTGCGTGCATGTTGGTGTCGGTAGGGTTGGTGTGTATGGTTAGTATGGGTATAGGTATGGGTGAGTGGGGTGGTTGGTGTGGGTAGGGGTGGGCGGTTTGGCTGGTTGGTGTGGGTAGGGGTGGGCGGTTTGGCTGGTTGGTGTGGATATGGGTGGGCGGTTTAGCTGGTTGGTGTGGGTAGGGGTGGGCGGTTTGGCTGGTTGGTGTGGGTAGGGGTGGGCGGTTTGGCTGGTTGGTGTGGGTAGGGGTGGGTGGTTTGGCTGGTTGGTGTGGGTAGAGGTGGGCGGTTTGGCTGGTTGGTGTGGGTAGGGTGGGCGGTTTGGCTGGTTGGTGTGGTCAGGGGTGGTTTAGTGGGTTAGTGTGGGTATGGGTTGTTTAGTGGGTTGGTGTGGGTATAGGTGGGTGGGTTCTGTGTGTGTATGTGTGTGTGTGTGAGAGAGAGAGAGCGCGCGCGTGTGTGTATGGGTGAGTGAGTGTATGAGTGAGGGCGGGATGCTTGTTTGTGCGTTGATGTATACAAACACGCTTATGCACCTGAGCAAGCCATGTGCACCTGTATGAATGTATTCTGCCTATATGTACACATATGTGCGCGTATGAACTTACATTGTCATAAGATGCTATTGTATCCTTTAAACATAAACTCATTCACCAAAGTCTTGACCAGTCTCCCTGGCTAGCCTCAAGAAGCGCTGGTGAATGGGAAGACTCCCCTCATGCTGCTCGAGTGACTCCACCATCAACTCCACGCTCGGGAAGTCGCATGTTCACTCTCGGTGCGATGTCATGAGCTTACCCTCGATAGCCAAGTGGGACTTCAACAAGATTCCTTTTGCGAGTATTCATGATCACGTGACAGTTTTCATACACTACACAAGGAATGGTGGTGTTTGTCAATGAGGAGTAGGAACAACTATGGGATTTATGAATTTCTGTTCAGCTGAGCTGTTTAAAGTAATGTCAATTCGATCAATTTCTTTAACTGTTTACGAAAACCACCACAAGTCCTTCCAAACATTACTGTTAAACGACACACTAACATGTGAATACCTTGCAAAGATTCTTCCAAATTAAATTTTTTTCTGAATAACACCGAAAGAAAAAAAAATCGAAACGTAATGCATATGATTTAAAAGATTTGAAACTTGAAGATGGTTAACATGTCCATTTCATTAGTTTTGTATGTTTTTTCAAATATGATCGCCTGGCTGGTTGTGGGAAGCGAGTGAGGATGACGTTGATGGAGGTTTCTGCATGCAACACAATGCCAAATCACCATCGCTGTGCCGCTGCACCATCTCCTCATAATCTCACCACATAAATGATATATTTTGCTCATGATGATATTAATTACCATATTTTATCCTCAATCTAGACTGAACGTAAAGAAAAAAGAGATAATTACTATTATAGTAACAACTGATTCCCTTTGTACTTAAAGAAAGGAAAAAAAAAAAAGGAAACGAATTTATTTACACATGAACGGTCACTCATGTCGACCCAAAAACAAAGGATACTTTTGGTCTTGTCCTGTTCATTTCTCAATTTACACATATACCTTACCAAACATGCTCAAGCACAGACTCCCCTTTCCCCCTCCTCAGCACATTCTCTTCTCCTCCTCCTCCTCCTCCTCTTGAAGACCCATCGCATCATAAACAGAGCCTCATCTGGTAGAAGAAGAAGCCTCAGAGTCTAACTTGAATTAATGTCTTTCGTTAGGTCGTTGCCCTTTCTTAAGAAAAAAAATATCTTGGATCTCTCGTCGAAGATGTAGTCAGACCTACTGTGTCCTGTTCCCCTCCCATTCGCTCCCCATCATAATGTATTATACCTTACCATTCCCATATATCCATTCCGACTTGCTGCATCCGCCTATGCTCTACCCTCTCGCATCATGAGCGTCAGTTTTATTTATTTATTTATTTATCTATTTTTATTTATTTATTTATTTTTTATTTATCTATTTATTTATTTTTTTATCCCTGGCAAAAGCGAGCGCATCCTGTAATGCATAAACTCCTTTTGCTGCAGTCCACACCGACCAAATTATTATTTATACAAAAAAAAAAAACAATTGCATCTTTTACTGCTTCATATAATGCTACATATGTACATGACATTGCTAAGACAGAGCCTCAATGTGCTGCAGAGAAAGCTATAGAGTTTAGGAGGCCTATAGGTTTAGAGCATTTTTACACACTATCCTATCCTGTTTTTTTGCACAAAAGTTGCAGAGTTCTGAACAGCTTCATACTTTTACACTTTTTTACACACAATTCTGTACAGGATGGCTGATTAATTGTAAATTACACTTTTTCTTGGCGTCAACAAAATATTATCTAATTCTAGGAAGGTTTTAGGATACCAAGTCTAAAAAGTATTAGAATACAAAAGAATTTTCTACCAAGTGTTTATAGTGGTGAGTGCCTATTTCAACTTCGGAGGTTGTACTAATAGTACTTCTAGTACTAATAGTAACACAACCAGTGCTACTAGTAGTCCCAGTAATGTTCCTAGTACTGCCAGTCCTAGTAGTACCAGTACTACTAGTAGATTACAAGTACTTAAAACACTGCCTGTATTACTAGTGTTGACAGTGCTAGCATTACTGTCAATACCGCTACTACTAACAATAATACTAGCACTGATAGTACTAGTAGTAATGTCAATATTACTTGTATTTCTAGTAATAGTATTACATGTACTGGAGCACTACTAGCGCTAAGGAAGTACTATTAGCACTTGTATTACTAGCATTACTGTCACTACTATTAGTGATGACAGTACTAGTGAAATTGACACTACTAGTACCCCTCCTAGTATTACTGGTCCTGCCTGTGCTTGTAGCACTACAAGTAGAACCGACAGTACTACTGGCTGTATTCTACAGGTAGTAGTAGGAGTACTACTAGTATTTTCTCTGTAGGAAAAAATATCCCATACTCGGAGATACAAATTACACTAAGTATTTATATACGAAGGTTCAAAGCTTCTGATTGTGTCTGTACAGTGACTGAAAATTTGTTGGGGCACTCTATACATCTCAAAACAGATGCAATGTTTACTTAATTTTTTTATATATAACTTTTTTTTCTATACATCTCAAAACAGATGCAATGTTTACTTAATTTTTTTATATATAACTTTTTTTTTTCTTCGGAGGGTCAATGTTCGCAACATCAATTTTGTATAATGATGAAATTGGATTTCCCCATTGTGTCACTTTATATAGTAGGGTCAATGCTAGGGTAGATAATGTATTACCCCCTGTAACACACGACATGTTGCAGCCTTACATAAATTTGTAGTGCTGACAGATCTAAGGTTTAATGGGGCACGAGAAACATATTTTACTTATAAAGTCCGAAGAGTCAGACGTGTGTGATTGACATGCATTTTGCACACACATCAGAAAAAATATATACAAACTACATCACAGGGATGTTAGAAAAGAAACCACACTTGTATTAATTAAAAATTCACTTTCATATCAAACACACCACGTGGGGGATATAAGGAAAAAAAAACACACAACAACAATAACATAAGGAATAAATTACATCTTCTTCATTTTCCTGTATACTTGAAGCTTTTTTTCCGCAGAAACCTGACTAAACCAAATACATGCTGTTTCTCTTTCAGCTAACCTCTGATCCTCATAGACTCCCAACTCTGTTCGCCTAACACTTAATCCTTAATTCTCTTTGTGAGCACCTCACTACGCAATCTACTGTCTCCACGCGGATCAAGCCTACTTTCCTTGACTCCTGGGAGCCAATGCGAGTTTTCAGCCCCATCTAGATGCTACACTCTCTTCAACCTGCCGGATTCTTTTTTTTTTTTTTTTTTTTTCTTTCTGAGAGCACTTCTAACTCCTAGTTACCCCGTTACTATGCTAAGCACTGAAGTCCTGTGAGGTTTATCACTAAGCACTGGAATCCTAGAATAGGTTTTGTTGTTCTACCTTAGGCGATTCTATCCAGCTCAGGAACGGGCCACGGTCGATAAGGAAGCCATTCATTTCGGAGTCCGCCCCCCAACTGGATAAAATCGCCTGTAGAACACATTATAATGGACAAGGACGTTGACCTTATATCGGGTCAAGACTCGTGTTTTGTCCAGAGTAAGAAAAGTCAAAATTAAGGTCATCTCATCTTTTTCTGATTTTTGTGGGGATTTTTTTTTAGGGGATGGGTCGCCAGATGACCTTAATCAGATGCCATAAATCCCTTGACCCGGTAAAAGGTCAACCCAACTAACTAGATCACTAATCGATGACTAACTAGTATTTACAACCTAAAACTATGATTAACTTTTCATTCGCCACAACAGAACTCCATAACTTCATAATCTTCAGAACTCCATAACTTCATAATCATATCACTCACCGCTCCATTAACGCACTGAAAGACAACACACTGCTGCATGCCAGACCCCCTGATACCCACTCTTCTGAATCCTCTCTCCCACGAATAGACAGAGTCCACTTGGCCAGACTGCGGTGCGGCCACCACCCAGCACTTCTAAGCTACCAGAAGAGGCTGGATGACCGCATTGTGAACAGCTGCCCAGGATGTAACACTTCACCCCATACCATACAACACATAATGGAAGACTGCATTATACACAATCATGCACGCAAACAACACAACATACACTCTATAAAGGATTTGTGGGAAAACCCAGTTTCGGCTGTGGCATTCCTTGGGGAGACGGGACTGCTCGGACAGACAGTCTAGGGAACGACAACAACAACACGCAGGAATCATCCTTCTTCATGTTGCGTTTCAGACGCATTCATGTACATAGAAATACACTTATGCTCAGCTGTGTACAGTCACGGGCAAAAGTTTTCACCCACCCTGAGTTTTTTCGTGCTACAAAATTAAAATTCTTTGAAACTTTCTTTGTCTATCTGTTCAAGAAAATTATCAACTGAAAGCTAAATACCACACAGGAAAATATATCGGTTACTCAACAACAAACAATAATATCAATGTAGTGAGAACTGGGGTGTGGGCAAAAATTTTTGCTCGTCACTGTACACTCTTGTAGGTTCATATCCTAATTTCTTATGCACAGGAACGCACCCTTGCATACACAAGCCACACAATAATGAGACAGAGAGAGACGTGGATATACGTTACATATGTAGAGGTAGACAGACTGACAGACTACAGAGGCAGACAGACATCGCGGACACGCACGAACACACGAATATGCATACACATACGAACACACACACACATGAACACACACACCCACTACGGCGGTCTGGGTTCGAATCCCGCCCAGGGCTGAAATAATTTCAGTATCGCTGCGCTGTTGAATCACACACGAACACACACCAACACACATACACGAGCACATACACACACCAACGCATACACATGAACAGACACACACACACGAACACACACACACACACGAACGCACACACACAAAAACACGGCAACACATATATACACACATGTATTGTATGAGAGATTAATTGGATGTTCAATTCATCCATCGCCACGGACGGAGTGTTAAGACAAAGGCGCTCGCTCCACCTAAGGAAGAATCTCCTACATGGAAACAGATATAAGGGTCACTCTTAGTAATATCAAACCGCCAACTTGTGTGTATCAACATACAATGGCCTCTTTGTCTCTTTGTATGCATATGGCGATAGAGGCTTGCATGCACGCGCACACACAAACACACACACACACGACTCGGTGGCGCGGTTGGTAGAGCGCTGGACTTGGAAGTACGGTGGTGCTCGCAGTACATGGTTCGAATCCTGCCCAGGGCCGAAATTATTTCGGTATCGCTGCGCTTCGGGTCGTTACTCTGACTCTCGTGGGCGGGGAGTTGGGTGTGTGTGTGTGTGAAAGGTCATAGCATTACCCATAGATCGGTCATACGAGCTCTGAGCTCTCTTCCGGGAGGGAAATAGCTGTCGATCACGAGTCCAACACGTGATCCAAAAAGACCAAGGTGAATACACACACACACACATACACACACACACACACACACACACACGGACGCGCACACGCACACAAATACACACACATGTATACACACACGCATGAACGCACCGGCGTATACGCACACAAACTTATATTGTGCACATGCACAATGCACAGACATACAGACACGTCACAACTATGTCGCCTTTGATGAAGACATAACTTCCATCATAAGCATCACTATCACCATCACCACAACCGCCACAACTATCACCACCTTGCCCGTCATTATCACCAAAGTCATCACCATTTTAATGCTTTCATTATCAACTTCCTCATTCACACAGACAACAATTGCAACACCAGTGTCGACCTTGACGCCGCCTCCCAAGGATTTCACTTCTAATCCAAGCATGGTTCCCTGTTTTGATCTAGCAGCATCTAATACTAAACAAGATTTCTAGCTTTCAGATCTCCTAACACCTTGCAGCACTCTTCCTTTTAGAGCTGGCGCATCACTTCCTCCTCACCACCACCTCCTCCTCCTCCTCCTCCTCCTCCTCCTTCTCCTCCTCCTCCTCCTCTTCATCCTCCTCATCCTCCTCCTCCTCCTCCTCCTCCTCCTCCTCCTCCTCCTCCTCCTCCTCATTCTCACCCTCCACCTACTCCCACTTGCCCTACATCTTCCTCCTCTCTTCCCTTCATCTTCCTAATCTCCGTCCAATTACATTTTCTTCTTCTTCTTCTTCCTCTGGCCTCCTCTTCTCCTTTGCCTTCTTTGTTTTCTTCATCAATCCATTCAACTTCTCCTGTTTTTTTGTGTATTTTCTATCCTCCTTCTACTCCTTCCTTCACCTCCTTCCTTCTCCCTCCTTCCTTCTCCTCCTCCTTCATTCTCCTCCTCCTTCCTTCTCCTCCTCCTTCCTTCACCTTCTTCTTTCTTGTTCTTCCCATTTTCTTCGTCCTACGTTCATTCCCTCAAAAAGTCTCAAAATATTCTGACTCTCCGACTTGATATCTGGCTCTACTTTTACGCAACCAAGAAATTAAATAAACAGACAGATAAGTATATAGATAACTAAAATAAGTGTATTGAAGAAAAAGCAAATAGATTTTGTCTTCTCGTTTTCCTCTGAGTCTCCCTTTTCGATTGACTGTCATGGCGGACCTCTTCCCGAACTCCTCTTTAAGAAATTTTGACTTCCCGAACTCCTCTTTAAGAAATTTTGACTTTAAGAAAAACAAAACATTTTCCTCCCAGACAAAAAATACATAACCCTCCCTGTCTACACTGTTGTGGATAATCCTACACAAGCAATTTGACGACTCTTACTCGATATTCTATGTATATATATATGTACATGTATATGCATATACGTGTGTATGTGTACATGTATGGTTTGCATACGTGTATATGTATATGTATGTGTATATGTATGTATATGTGTATTTTGTGCATATATACTGCATATGTATACATGTATGTGTATGGGTGATGATAATTGTTTCCTTGAGTTTCACTACTTATGAACCTGCTGTGTACTGTAGTAGTTGGAAGATGAGATCAGTCGCCGGTTGTCTGCTCTCCTTATTTGACATAAGGTTGAGGTTGATGTCCGATGACCGAGTGACAGCCTACCGGGCCTATGACTCCAAATGAAGGTGTTGAAGACAGGTGAAGGGGAGATGATTCTCCCTGAAGTCCGTCTCGCAGGACCACCACTTAAGGTGTTATCATACCGGGTTATTTTTCCTCCGACTGGTGGGGCAGTTATGCTGAAGGAAAGTAATATTTGTCCAGCATATCAACTGACATTCTATGTATTTATGCTGAGAAAGCATGATAGTTTTTACGGCGGAAGAATTGCTGGAGGTAAGCGGTGCCACGATAAATCGGAGGTTGTAGGAAAATTAGCTCAGTGTGATAATCCCTATACAATTAACCATCGCTGGTCCCATGTGTGTTAAACATACACGTGTACATGTATACCTATATGTATGTGCATATGTCATTCACACACACACACACACACACACACACACACACACAAGTGTGGTGTGTAGGTTTGTATGTGGAGGGTCTGTGCGTATGTGCTTGTGTGTATGTGTGTGTGAGTGCATCCATGTACGTGTGTACACGAGTGTGCGTGCCTGTGTTTGTGCATGTATGTGTGTGCGTCTGTGTGTTTGCGCGCGCAATTGCGTACGTGTGCGTGCGTACATACGTGTGTGTGTGAATTCATGTATATGCGTATCTGTGTGCGTGCGTATGCGTGCGTGCATGTGTATGCGTATCTGTGTGCGTGCGTATGCATAAGCGTGTACATATATGCATAAGTACGTGCATGCGCGCGCAAGTGATTGCGAGCATGCGTATCAGTAAGTGTGCATGTATGTGCGTATGTACGTGCGTGCGACGTGAGTGCATGTGTGTGAGCGTGTTCGTGTGCATGTGTTATTGTGTATGTGTTCTTGTGCGTGTGTGTGCGTTCGTGTGCACGTGCGTGAGTGTATACATATGTGTGAAAATGTGTGCACGAGCGTGCACGATTTATGCGGTCGTGTACTTGTGGTCTTGTGCGTGTGTGTGTGTGTGTGTTTGTGTGTGTGTGTGTGTGTGTGTGTGCGCGTGCGCACGCGTGTTCGTATGCGCTTGTGTGCGTCTGTGTTTGTTCGTGTACGTGCGTATGAGTCTACCCATTCTATCCTGCATTATACATACACCACTTACATTGCTACATGAATATACAAGATATATACAAGTGTATTATATTCATATATGTATAATACATATATATATATACATATATATATATATAATATATATGTATATATATATATATATATATATATATGTATGTATGTATAATATATATATATATATATATATATGTATATATATATAATTGTGTGTGTGTGTATATATATATATATATATATAATTGTGTATGTGTGTATATATGTATATATATATATATATATATATATTTATATATAATTGTGTATATGTATATACATGCATATGGATATATTAGCAGGGGTATATATACAACGGTGAGCTTGTAAGTTTATTTTTCTAATGTTTCAGACCGCAATCCTTCATCAGACAGGTTTTACAGATTGAATATTCATGCAAGTGTTATTGTGACTATTTTCGTTGTGATCTGTTCTCGTCCCCTGTGTGATCTGATGCAGCAATTCCTGGTCTCTTTATTGCATATTATTTTGAGTTCTCTGTACATTTTTTTTAACTTTGTTCCCCGTATAAGAACGTCAAAGGTAATCCATATTCTTTCTATTCCCCTATTCACATTATTTAAAAATATTAATCTATTGTCGATCTTCATGTTCTTAGTTAAGACTATCAGAACATTGCCCACGTGTCTCCACCACCTAGATTTGTTACCTAGTATCTTTGTGTATCCATGTACTGGAATACTGCTACAGCGCTCAGTGGGGAGCCCATTGCCAGGCCTTTTATTTGTTTAAACTTTTCACCGTCAAAAGTCAACACTAATAATAAGACATAAAGATACCAATTTTACCTCGTCATTTTTCTTAACTGGGAAATATTGATCTTCTGTATTGATCACTACTCATTAATCGCATCTTATGTCTCTCTCTGCTGCCATATTTGCATACAAATATTGAACATCGAGTTTTGCCAATACTTTGCCCTGGAGTTTCACATAATTATGTGCTCCACTGAAAGGTTCCTAACATTTTTGACATCGATGTTGCCGTTAGTTTAGGCTAATTTGCGCGATGCATTCCACATTCGTGGTGTTACTTGTCTCCTCATTATTTGTAGCTTGTAAATCTTCGGAAACTCTTCCATCTTAGGTAGTGTTACCGACAGAATCCTTTACAGCATTCATGCAGTTCGTACATTAAGATGTACATGAAAGAAACTGATCCTGGAATAACAATAAAAAAAAAAACACGGGAATATAAGGTAGACATGAAATACCACAGGACAAACGACTAATTCCCTAAACGACTAATCCCTAAACGTGTGCGTCCTTCCGCTGTAGCAAGTGCTACAGCGGAAGGACGCACACGTAACAAAGAAGGATGCGGAAAAGACAATGAGAAAAACACCCGAGATAGTAAAACACACACGCATTTAGGGTGTCACGAACTACAATGAGTGGTTTACGTGTTGGGCAAAAAAGCGGCAGTGAGGTCACGCGAGAAGGCAAAGACTGAGGTCACACGATGAGAAGTTGACGAAAACTAAACGAAGAATTGAGGTAGCAGTGGACACAACGGACGAGGAAGAGAAGTCCTCAAGAATAGACATTAACACAGACACTTGTATTAATATTCATTCATTAAAATCTCTCCCGAAACGTTAGAAAAATAAACCCACACGAGCTCACGCCTGTATATTCCCATACCCCTATTAATATTTATTATATACATACGAGTATATATATATATATACATATATATAATACAGTATGTACACGATTGAAGTACATGTATATATATTTGATTTACACGTACTTGTTCACATATACACTGACATAACATGTATATATATATTCCGTACCTTAAGCGTTTGATATCAATGTTTCAAGATTTTTCTTTATGACTTGTGATAAACAATTCCTCTTATGTATGGATTATCCCCTGGGTAAGATATATGCTCGATAAATGAAATGAATATGGTCTGATAATATCTTTAGTCTGTATATGTATATATATATAATTCATCACAATACATTAGAGATAAGTTTAATATTGTGTGAATAGTGGTCAACCTCATCTCTGTCTTGGAACTGACGCCATCTTGTTTCCGTTTCAGCCTCACAAGAAGGATCCACCACATCCTATCCGTGTGGCCAAGTCGATTGATGTCATCTCAAGAATCGTCTTTCCCCTTGGCTTTTCCATCTTCCTCCTGTACTTTTTCGCCAGGTACAAAGGCTTCGGCTAGGCTAGGCTAGGCTAGGCTAGTCCGATGCCGTTTAGCCTCCTTACCCCTCCTTATAAACCAAAACGCCAAAAAAAAAAGACAAAAAAAAATTCTTCTACTTCTTGTTCTGCCATCTATACCAGCCAAGCTATCTGAACAGCAAGCCAGAATATTTAAATGAAAAGCAGATAATGTTACTATTATAATATATATATATATATATATATATATATGTATATATGTATATATATATGTATACATTTATATATATGTATACATATATATATATATATATATATATATATATATATATATATATATATACATATATATATATGTAAACACACAAGCCTACTGAGACGGCGGCTATTTTGGGGGGATATTTTTAATGCTGCTGCTATTTTTGCTGTTCCTGCTAATTATTATGACGATAGTGATGATGCTTATGATGATGTTAAGAAAACTTATGGTGAAGATGATGATGATAATCTTGAAGATGTGAAGATGATGCTGATGACAATGATTTGATAAAGATTAATGTTGATGTTAAAAGTTAATGAAGATGGTGATGATAAAACTGAAGATATGATGATAATGACACTGACAATGATGATGATGATGATGATGATGATGTGATGAAGATGATGATTATGTTGATGTTGATGCTACCTCCACAGAGACGAAATTTATCTTTTGTAAACTATTTTTCTCTTTGCCTTTTCCTTCCCCCAATTGTGACTATTTCTTGCCCCAATTCTCCTCCTTCCTTGCTTCCTCTCCCTCAATCCTTTGTTGTACATCTCCCTTCTTCTTCTATGTAATCTTCCCTCCCGATCTTTCGTTCTCTGTCCTTCTTCCAACTCTCTTTTTCATTGTCTCTATATGTGCCTATCAACACTTCTTCTCCTCTTCCTCCTCTCCTCCTTTATTCCTCTTTCTGTATGGCAAAAGTGGAAGGATGCCTTAATACCCTCCACGTTCGTGATCAAACACAAACACCGTTTTTATTTCACTTTTTTTTTCTCTCTCAATACCACAGCGCACGCGTTGGTGACGATGAGGCCTCAAACTTTGAAATGTGAATATTACGAAAAACGTGACTTATACGTAGCGCGATTAAGAACACGTATTGTTCATTTGCTCTTGTTCTTTTTTCGTAGGTTGTCTAAAACGTCAGCGACAAAGGCGTGGAGAAGGATCGAAGCGTTTTATCAAACCTTCGCTCAATATTTCGCTTGCTCTTCCCCCCCCCCGTCAATCCACCTTCTTCCTCTCTTTATTTTCTCTTTACCCCTTCTCCCCCCTCCTCTCTCTCTCTCTCTCTCCCTCTCTCCCTCTCTCCTTTTCCCTTTTTACTTCTAGTTTTTGCCGTCTCTATCTTCTCTAGTTAGCTTCATGTCAATCACCCCTGTGCAAACTAGATTCTCCCCTTTTACCTTTCCCACCTAGAATGCAAGCCTGACCAGTGACCACTACACCGCCTAGACTCTAGACATCTAGACTTGTTAACTTCGGTAACAGGGCCTGTTAGTTCTAGAAGTGAATAGGAAAAAATCTAGATTATCTTTGACTTACAGGCGTCCAATATTGTTTTTTTAAAGGGGAAATATTTTGTGGATCAAATGATCAGGGGTTTGAAGTTCAGATGACCTTGATTGATAAAAAGAAAAATGGGAAGATAAACACAGTGGATTTGGCTGCACTTTTATATTTGTAAGAATTAAAGAACACAGCCAATTTGAGAATTTTGATTCAGTAGATTTTCATTTTATTTCCTTTCGTAAAGGACACATAAACACACAAACACACGTACACACACATACATACACAAACACACATGCACATACACGCACACACAAATGCACATACACGCACACACGTACACACAAACACATATACGGCAGCAAACGCAGTTATAAACATGCAAGCCTTTACTGATTAATGATGTTCCTTGATTAAGCCAATTTTGATGTATGAAAAAATTATATAAAAAAGTATATAGTCCATTCAAAGCTCAAATACATTCATTACTGTAGTGATAAAGGAACAAGCAGGTAATTAATTTTGAAACAGAATCTCATAATTCGATGTATGAGCAATCAAACGAACGATGCTTAAAGGGAAAGAAATGTTCATACTGAACTCCCCAGGGTGCAAGTGTACTTGTGTATGAATCATTATATGTATGCTCTGTATATGTGTGTGTGTGTGTGTCTGTGTGTGTGCGTGCATGTGTGTATGTGTGCGTGTTTGTGTGAACCATCTTTGTCTTGGATCACGTGCTGGACTCGTGATTGACACTACCACCCTCTGGGATAAGAGCTCATAGCTCGTATTTTCAAGTCTATGGGTAAGGCTTTGACATCGCATACATATATGCACACACACACACATACACACACACACACACACATACACACACACACACACACACACACACATCCCTTTGGTCAAGGGAGGCAGTAACGGCGCGTTCTTGGGTCTGCGGCGGGAGAGCTGTCGACGTTAACCACAACACCAGACAACCGTGTGTGTATATCTAAATGTGTATGTACATGTGTGCGTGGCTGTATGTATGGATGTATGAGTGGATATGTGCATGCGTACGTTTCAATGTGCGTGGGAATTCGTTGGTGTTTTTGTATGTGTGCGTTCATGCATGGAAGGATAATTTCTTAGTAATTTTGTGTAAATAAATTATTGGTCTGCCGCACATATTTGGCGCGTACACACAAACACACACACACACACACACACGAACAAACAAGCACACACGCACACACACACACACACACACACACACACACACACGAACAAACACACACACCATCCTCCTCCTTTATCTATATTAAATTTGTACACACAAGGGCTATGTCTTAGACTACGTAAGAGATTGCTCTCATCGCTGAGGTCATATGGTCTCCGATACCTGGCGTTAAAACACCACTTCATCTTCATTACTAGTACAGTGGAACCTCGGATAACGAACGTAATCCGTTCCGTGACTCCGTTCTTAAACTGAAACGTTCGCAAACCGAAACGATATCGACAAACGCGGCAAAGCACCACTGACCCGGTGGGATTGTGTGTACAGGCGTAAGCGTATGTTCGTATTCCGAAGCATCGTCCGTTAACAGACAAAAAGTGTCCACAAAACTTGTTCGTTAACCGATTTGTTCGTTAAATGGGGCGTTCGTTAACCCAGGTTCAACTGTATCTATCTACTCTTCTATATATCTTCACTAAAGTCTCTCTAGCGTTGGTCACTTCTAGTTAATTTCTAGGATTACGCCATGTCCAGCTGGTATGTACTCTCGTTTCATTATCACTATCCGACTTCAACCGTTAAGGCTACTGTATCTGACTACAACTGTATTACATGATCACCTCCCCATCCCTCCCCCCCCCCTCCCCGTCCACTGACCATCTCAATACCGTCGGCCACTATATATTCGCCTGCAGCCAGACACCAAACAATTCCACTCAATAAATAAGTGGAGTTTCGTCCACTGATTTCTTATCATGGAGACCTCTCCATAATAAGTATTCATTAACATTATTTCAATTTTTCGATAATACTTATCAAAGACTCCGTCATTGATCGATATTGAGAACAGAGGAGAGACCCCAACTGTCAATATGATAAAGTAATATCAATATTGTAACCTAATGTACAATTGTCAATAAAAGTAACGGCAGTATCAATACTGTTTCTAAATAATGATTACATTTGGCACAAGAAATGACAGTTTCCCCCCCCATTTCCGGATACTACAGTGGTTGATGACTTCAAAAAGCTGTGGAAGGTATCTATGCCTTAAGGTCGTAGATTACGATATGACCGAGTCATTTGCGACATCGCAAGTTATCTGTATCGTAAATATTCGATATAAAAGATTCGCTTGATACAGCTTCGCAGAAGATACTGGCCACTGTAGTACTTAGGAGTGACGTCAATTCTTCCATGGTACTGAGAGTTAATGCCTGCCATTGCAATCTTGCAAATTCGACTTCAGTCCCAACCCCCCAACCCCATTCAAAACCTCTCGTGGTTGCTACTATTACCGTCACTATTACTATCAGATGTAACTACTTTCACTGTTTCACTCTCGCCTCAATAACTTGACTTACACATGGCCTTTTCCCTGATAACCACTCTTGTATCTATGACTTTCCTATCTACTCAAGTTTTGATACACATTTGATAGGTTCGTATTGTTACTTTTCTCGTCCATTTCCCCAATTCGGTTTTTTTATTTTCTATTTTTAAGGTAGTCGTATTGAAAGGACAAACTACAGCGCCAATTTTCTTCTTCCTTAGCTGGAGCTACCAACCCCCACCCCTCGTTTTCTAAAAGAAAACGGACATTCGTTCTCTTGTTGTATATTACAATAACCGTTAGCCATTCTATGTCATTGCCTCATTGTCACGCTGTACACATACTGCCACGCTTAAGACCCATGACAAGAATTCTTTCTACATGACCGGACCCGGCCGGAAGAGTCACGGGGAAGGACGGCACCATCACCCTGTCCTCTCGTCAGTTGTCGCTTGCTCGCCGGTCGAAAGTCGTCGAAAGTTGTCGAATATGGTCTACATTTTTTTTTTATTCTCATCCTTGAACATACATTGAAAGCATCATTTCCTGTTTTAAAACAATTGTATATATATTCAGCAGATCCGGTTGCTGGGCCGCTCGCACGGATGATTTTATATATAAACGATATCACTGAAGTCGATTATATTGTAGGGTGTGGATATAACTAAGACGTTTTCGTACAATTGTTGATGTTTTTGTACATAAGATCGTTTCCTTCATGTATATATATATAGATTTTATTATTATT